>NW_008708619.1:96012-165717 GCF_000327385.1 Lottia gigantea | reverse complement strand
CACTGCTGAAAATGAAAATCACACAAGTTCAAATCCACTAAATATATGACATGAAAAAATTGACCTTACTACCAGATATTCTCTCAATCAATGTCCTCACATATTTGCACCAACTTAACTCAGCCTATATGAATGAAGTCTTATGTTTTAAAATGTCAATGTATTATGTACAGATATCCATTAACAACTTTGAAATACTCATACTTACAACGATAAAATTGTGATTTTGGGATATTCAGAAAAATTCTGATCACATTTGATATGAAAATAAGAAAAAGGAATCTGTATTCTATTTTAACAATTCAATCTTTTGTTGTAAAAGAATTATTGGAATTCATATATATTGGTTTTAATCTATGGTAAATATTGGAAATTCAGTTAGAGGTTATTTTGATCTTTAACAGTTTGTGCCAGTTGTTGACCTGCATAAGAGACTTAAAATCGCTACTAACATAAACAACATTTTATTGGTCAATTGAAAGACAAACTTAGTCAACTCCATGCTTCTTTGAATTAAGGTTTATGTAACAATGATATTTAGAAGTTAATTGTGCATGTATTAAATTTTATTAGTATATCAAAGATTAATGTTAAACGCTGGGTTGTTATGAATTTGATGAAATGAGATGAGTAGAAAATGTCCAATTTTATCAGATGTAACCATAATGGCCTATAAAATCATGTTTGTACCATGTATTTTTATTGTTAAGTTTTATTATAAGAGATGTATATATTTTGTGGTTGAACAATGAAATATTTATTTTTACTGCTGTGGGGAAGATTGAACTTTGAAAAACTTTAAATAAATGGGTTTAAAATGCTACTTTTAGTGTTTATAGATTACCAATGAAATATTTTATACTGTCCACAGCCATTATTTTCTCAAGGCAATTAAGTTCTATTGTACTTTGGTATAAGGAAAGTGCTTGTCGGTCCCGCTGATACCTGAAAGGTATCGCTGACAAAATAAACATTCACTTGATACATCTTGATCTAGTACTTGGACTATTCATGCTTTGACTTCAACATTTGACGTGTATATGGAATCTTAGCTTAGGTCATGCTCAAAAAGTAGCTTTAATTGTTGTTTTGTGTTGCAAGAGGTCAGATTAAAATTTCAAAGAATGAAAGAAAAGTCTTAAAACTACAAAAACATATATATTACATCGTAAAAACAATGATTGCAAATTACTTACATCGAAACTAGTGACTTGCACACAATAGACACAAATAGCTTATATAACATATACTACAAATACTCAATTATAAATAATAACAACATACACAATATCATTAAATATTTACATTATTTACATAATTAATATAATTATATACACAACAGTCATACCAAAAATATCTTGGTCTGACAATAGTTGTGCTTTCAAAATTGAAACTTTAAAGAAATATAAAAACTTGAAAACCAAAGAAAATGAATCAACATATTAATCTAATTATCAAATACAATGTTTTATTATATACTGACTTATATATGGTACTTTTCCTTTCTCAAATATGTTTGTTAGGGTTGTACCATCAATGGTCTAAAATGAATCCTGAATTTTATGTATATAAATTTTGAGGCTATTGATATCTATATACTGTAACATAATATACAATGATACAATGACATATTTCAATGAAGTGTACTACAACAATAATTGTATAATACATTATGTATAATATTTCAGTATTAAGTCTTCTCTAATACCTAAACATTATCACAAAAACTATTGAATAAGAAATTACATGACACTATAATATGTAGATAATTTCAAGCAAAGTTCAACAATGTTTAAGTTTTGCCGAAGGGAATAAACAACATGTGAAAACATTGAGATTCAAGGGTAAAAAATGAAATATTTCTTCACAAATTTAGATTTTAATCTTATTTCAATTGAAATACTAATATATAAACTTTCCAAAAAATGAAAATAAGCAAAGTATTTCTTCTAAAATTTAAACATTGATATGAACCGCATAATATGTAGGCATTCTAAAATAAAGTGGAAGTGGCCTGATAATCTGAGAATCTAACCCTATCCACACAATTCTGATGGCAGATCATCTAGGATTGGGTCATAGAGAAAGATACCTAACAAGCTATATGAATAAACAAGAAGGTAGAGTATAAGTAGGTAATAACACTATAAAATGTAATAATGGAAATATTATTATGCTAGAACAAATACACTGAATAGACTGTAGTATTTAACTCTGATTAAACTCAAATATAATAAAATATTTATCATATAATAAAACTAATTACAGCAAGATAAAGGCCATGATAAATCATAAACTATGAGTGATTTTTATATTAAAAATTATAATAATAATATAATAGTATAAAAATAAATGAAAATTGTTTGAAAATATTATTAAAATTTCAGTAATAAAATGCAAGTAGGTAGTATTGATATTATTTTTTTTAAATGCTGTGAAATCAACAAATCATAAAATCGTGCAAATCTGGGAAACATTTTTCTCAGAATATTTCATGAAAATCATTCATCAATGTTCAATTTTTGAAACAATTCTTCAAATATTACCAACTATTGAGGTTGGATTGTAAAAGGGTCTAGAATGTATATGACTATTTGGAAGAATTGAACAAAATGATCTAAGTACTATGCATGCTTAAATTAAATACTACCTTGCTTAAAGAGACAGATACACCATTTTTTACAGGAATTTTTAAGCTAAGCTAATCAGTAATAGTGTTCATAGTTCACTATCAAAATTTGCGCCTTAAAATCCATGTTTGTCAAGAATTATCTGCATTTGAAAGTTAAAAAGACAAGTGTCTTTTCTTGAGACACTGCCATATCTGGAAAAGTCATCTAAAGAAATAGAAAAAAAAATTCCTAGTTTGAGGTCTTTTTGAAGGAATTGTGTAATTTTCATTACTTCTAGTACTTCTGAAGCAGATATTCAAGACTCAAATCAACCACCCAAAATGGTACACCTGTCCCTTTAAATACTACCTCGCTTTATGCATTTGAATAGCTATAGAGTAACTAAAGAAGATATTGAATTTAAACTATTATTTAAATCAATGGCAGTGTAAAGCTTGTGCATTATATCATTTTCTTATTTAAACAGCATTCACACTAGCCAATTTAACATTTCAATATACCGGTATGTCTAATATAATATTTATGACAATCTTTTCTTTAAGAATCATAAAGCAGATACTTAAAATAAGTCTATGAACAAATAATAATTCATAAAAATTAAAATATTACAAAGCAAATAAAATATAATGTATAATAATAATATCATGAATTAAAATGTAATAAAAGTAAAAAATAGCAAATTTAAATGCAAAAATGAAAAGATATTGCACCATTTAGGGTTTTTTGAACTGTACTTCAAATTTATGAGTAGTCGAGACAAAAACGTTTTTCTTAATTCTATTCTATTTTTTGAATAATTTGATAGAGTGATAATTTTCTTCTTTTTCTAAAATAAAATGTGTGTTAAGGTTATTTAATATGTTACATTATCAGTAATCTAGGTATGTTAATTTGTTTCATTTCCATTAAAATATTTGAATCCATAAAAAGTACAGTATTTATACCCAACTTTGATATAATTATTTTTTTTAAATATACAATATGTATTTGATTTGATTGAGTAATTGAAGTCAAATTTGATAAATAATTGTGTATATGTTTTTGGCCTAATTCTAGGACTAACCCGAGGTTTAATAATTTTGAATATCTTTTATTTCATAGACAGCTCCTTTTCTCAGAAAAATTACCTAGAGGCATCCTTTTCCAATTCCGTATTATGGCTTTACTATCTGCTGCTATTACGGACGGATAACAACAAAATATAATATCATCACAAAATATATACAAGTTTTATCAATGGCAGATAAATATTGTCCAGCAAATACAGTGTCACAATCTTAACACTGACCGGTAACACTAACACTAGTGTTCTTCAACCTCTTAGTAACACTGTATATTGACATGAAGACTAATATTTTCAGCATAAAAGACGACACATAATATATTGTCTTGAACACAATAGTTCACTCTATGTGTAAAATGAACACTAAACTTGGTTCACTAAATAAATCTTCTTTAACACGTGCAATAGTTTCCAAATAATATAAATGATGTTGGTGTTTCAAAATTTACAGCCACTGACACAAATATTCTTTATGTTTCTACAGCTTTATAAAAATACACATGTTACGTCAATACTGCCATAGCACATTCCTTACAATAGACAACAAGCATTGTTCAGTGATTGTTAAACCAAGTTGAGTTATAGTATGTCTCAAATCACATCCAATCACTAGCCTGTTCTTCCAATGTTACATAATAGTGTAAATAATCACTTTTATAAACAAAAATAAGCAAATGTCACAAAATTTAATCTTCTATATACATATTTTATGTTGAATCTAAAAATCTTCTTTCCACTAGCATGACTATTGACTATAATATCTAAATTTTCTGTAAATAAAAAAAAAATAGATAAATAAATGTACAGAGCCTGAAAGATGTTGTTACTGTACAGCTGTACCTGTATATTAGTAGTATTAAGGGAATGTGAGGATAATTCATAAGTAATTTAGATTTGTAGGGTTTTCATGATAAATTCAAAACATGAATAGTATACTGAGTATTCAATGAAAATATAAAACCTGAATCCTGTACTGTAACATATAACTTTCTATCTACCTAAAAACATACATGAAACAAATCATTTTCTGATTTACATACCTAAATATAGTAATAAACTATGGTCTCAGTTGTAATTGTAAACCCGAGTCTGCATCAGGGGAACATCTTCCACAATAACCACCACATATACCTTTAATAATTTCTCCATCCTGGAATACACATAATACACATACATACAGACCACACACCATTTATCAATCAAAATATTCTGTTTGTTAGAATGACAGTAGGAGGTCAAGTGGAAGGACAATCATTTGTTCAAGGCATTGTAATTTCTGTTAATAGCCTTCAACTTACAACTTAACAATCATGGCATAGATACCTTAATCTGGCTACTTTTTTATGACTTGAATTTGAAGCACATTTCAAACAAAACAATAAAAGGTTTCTGTAAGTCTAAACCATTGGAAAAAGCACAGAAATTGAGATTGGACTTTCCAAATTATACCACAGAGGGTTGTATTTTCATATAAAACTTACTCGTAATCTCCAGATACGTTGAGAAGCTTTACTACCGTGTAATATCCATGTTGTATTTACTGAGACAATGAAACCTGTATTTACCAGGTTGATATTAAATCGACCCTACAAAAATGTAACAAAACTTGTTAACATATATCTAATTTCAAAATACTCACAAGAAAGAAGATAATTTTAGTGTTTGATCAATTATCATATAACGATTAAAATATTTCTCATCAACTAATTATCTTGTTCTCGAAGAACTATTCCATAAAGCTTTTTAATAAATCTGATACAAAGAAATGTTCCATGTATTAATGCATAAAACTGTACAACACATTTGTAAACAAAATTGTATTGATCAAAGAAATATTTTACCTGTGGACAATCATGTGAACTGTAACAATCACCTGATGACCCATATGGTACAAATTTATTATTATCACTAACACTAAATGTACTATCTTGAGCTGAAATAATATAAATTAATTATTATCTCTAACACTAAATGTATTATCTTCAGCTAAAACAATATCAATTAATTATTATCACTAACACTAAATGTACTATCTTGAGCTGAAATAATATAAATGAATTATTATCACTAACACTAAATGTTTTATCTTCAGCTGAAATGATATAAATTAATTATTATCACTAACACTAAATGTACTATCTTGAGCTGAAATAATATAAATTAATTATTATCACTAACACTAAATGTACTATCTTGAGCTGAAATGATATAAATTAATTATTATCACTAACACTAAATGTATTATCTTGAGCTGAAATGATATAAATTAATTATCATCACTAACACTAAATGTATTATCCTCAGCTAAAACAATATCAATTACTTATTATCACTAACACTAAATGTATTATCTTGTGCTGAAATGATATAAATTAATTATCATCACTAACATTAAATGTATTATCCTCAGCTAAAACAATATCAATTAATTATTATCACTAACACTAAATATACTATCTTGAGCTGAAATAATATAAATGAATTATTATCTCTAACACTAAATGTATTATCCTCAGCTAAAACAATATCAATTAATTATTATCACTAACACTAAATATACTATCTTGAGCTCAAATAATATAAATGAATTATTATCACTAACCCTGAATATATTATCTTGAGCTCAAATAATATCAATTAATTATTATCACTAACACTAAATGTATTATCTTGTGCTGAAATGATATAAATTAATTATTATCTCTAACACTAAATGTATTATCTTGAGCTGAAATAATATAAATTAATTATTATCACTAACACTAAATGTATTATCTTGAGCTGAAATGATATAAATTAATTATCATCACTAACACTAAATGTATTATCCTCAGCTAAAACAATATCAATTAATTATTATCACTAACACTAAATGTATTATCTTGTGCTGAAATGATATAAATGAATTATCATCACTAACACTAAATGTATTATCCTCAGCTAAAACAATATCAATTAATTATTATCACTAACACTAAATGTATTATCTTCAGCTGAAATAATATCAATTAATTATTATCAATAACACTAAATGTACTATCTTGTGCTGAAATAATATCAATTAATTATTATCACTAACACTAAATGTACTATCTTGTGCTGAAATAATATAAATTAATTATTATCACTAACACTAAATGTACTATCTTGAGCTGAAATGATATAAATCAATTATTATCACTAACACTAAATGTATTATCCTCAGCTAAAACAATATCAATTAATTATTATCACTAACACTAAATGTATTGTCCTGAGCTGAAATGACATAAATTAATTATTATTACTAACACTAAATGAATTATCTTGAGCTGAAATGATATAAATTAATTATTATCACTAACACTAAATGTAATATTTTGAGCTGAAATGACATAAATCAATATTATCACTAACACTAAATGTATTATCTTCAGCTGAAATAATATAAATTAATTATTATCTCTAACACTAAATGAATTATCTTGAACTGAAATAATATCAATTAATTATTATCACTAACACTAAATGTATTATCTTCAGCTGAAATAATATAAATTGATTATTATCACTAACACTAAATGTATTATCTTAAGCTGAAATGATATAAATTGATTATTATCACTAACACTAAATGTATTATCTTAAGCTGAAATGATATAAATTAATCATTATCACTAACACTAAATGTTTTATCTTCAGCTGAAATAATATAAATTAATTATTATCACTAACACTAAATGTATTATCTTGAGCTGAAATAATATCAATTAATTATTATCACTAACACTAAATGTATTATCTTCAGCTGAAATAATATAAATAAATTATTATCACTAACACTAAATGTATTATCTTGAGCTGAAATAATATAAATTACTTATTATCACAAACACTAAATGTATTATCTTCAGCTGAAATAATATAAATTGATTATTATCACTAACACTAAATGTATTATCTTGAGCTGAAATAATATAAATTAATTATTATCACTAACACTAAATGTATTATCTTGAGCTCAAATAATATAAATTAATTATCATCACTAACACTAAATGTAATATCTTCAGTTGAAATAATATAAATTAATATTAACACTATCTTCAGCTGATATAATATAAATTAATTATTATCACTAACACTAAATGTACTGTATCATCTTTTGCTTAAATAATATATACTTACTGATTAGCTTGAGTGTATTTAAATCAATTCTAATTTTATTAAACTTGGTGAAACCAGCTTGACGATAAGGTTTCTTACGACAATGTTTACATCATCTATTCGTGTTCCATTGTAAGGACATTTACCAGGTCGACGTAGTCTGCAGTGGAGAAAAAACAAACAATATAGTATTTATTTTGGAACTTGTTGTAAGATTATCAATTTTCTCTTTGTTTCATACATCATAAGGGGAAATAACCCCTCTCTTGCAATAACAACCATGACATAATAGTTATTAAGTGCAGTGTTTTTATCACCATATTATTGAAAGCTTAACTTTGATAAATTCCAATTTTAGGAATCTTTTTCTTTATCAGCTGCTACCAATGTATTACCAGTATGTGTTATGGATTTCCAGTTTGGTTTTGTAGTACCTAATTTCTTAAAAAAGAATCACTTTCATGTCGCAGCTTATAGATTATAAACAAAGCTTTACAAAATGTACCTTTGGCCATAAACTTCGGCATAATTATCATCAGCTGATTCTTGTAGAGACAAATATTCTATAGGTGTCGGTTTACGCATATCTTTACAGTATATCTAAAAGTTAAACATACCATATAGTTGAAAAGATAAAACAGTTTTTAAAATGTGTAAGAAAGATAATAATGAAACATATTTTACATTTTACATCACATGAAACATAGATCTAAACTTGGATAATAAAATAGTAAGCATATAACCATTTTGACTATTTATTACAAATTTCATTCTTATTTCTAAAACAATGAACAGAAAACAGAAATCCTTGTTATTTATATACTTATAGAATTGAGTTGAGTTGATCAAAATTCTATATGTACAAATATTATCATTTCCTTTTAGTCCAAAGTAAAGTGACTGAATTTGACAAGCAAAGTTTAAATTGCGATGATTTAGTATAATACTTACTGAGACTAATTGTGAATTTAGTAATATTCTATAATCACCATCTTTTCTTATAGTGGTTAAGTCTTTTAATTCTTTACATGATCTAGCATAACCTGTAGACAGAAGTTACAAGTCTATACCTTAATAATACTAGAATGAAAAGGATCTGGCCTGTTAAACTTATAAAAACACACAAATTTCAAAACTGAGTTTATTGATATAGAAAATTAAAAAAACTTATATTTTTGTTGCTGGTGGTTGGAATAAATAAACACTATATACAAATATTTTAAATGTCCCAAATAAAGGTTTGTTGAACTAAATCAAAAAGTAACTTACATGGATTTGTGTAACAGTTTTGAGATGAAGGTGGTTTATATCGCATATCACAACGTCTTCGTGATTTTTTATTGTTAAATTTATCAACACAAATAGTCATTCTTCTCTGTTTACCAGTTCCACATTTGGCTGAACACTGAAAATGAACAGAGAATAGAATTCGACGTAAATAAACTAAAATTAGCAAAAAAACATCATACATCTGTTATAATCTAAATTTGAAAAATTCCTTGCCCTTTTCTAACAATGAATTTTTACATTTTTTGAAACTGGAGTTTAACTCTTACCTCTCCCCAGGGACCAACTCTCCAACGATATTTGGCATTACATTCTCCAAAATTACAATATTGATAAGTGGTAGGACGATGTTTGAGTTCACATTTATTCTTCACCTCTCCTGGTAGAATCCAACCTTCCTTAGTAACAGCTTGACATACCACAATACGTGACTGATGACCTTGTCCACATTTTGAGGAGCACTGAAAAATTCATATACATGTTGTAAACAATGACGTCCAATAACAGTCACTCTTATAAATTTCTATCCACTGTGTTAAGTTCTAACACTTCAACAACTATAGTGTACAATAAGCATAATGATTAGTTTGCCTGACACCCATAAAAGACAGAGTTAATACTACAACATAACTTACTTATTCGTCTTTCAATAACAATGAAACTCATTAGACTTATCACTAGCCTTATATCTAGATTACTAGTTAACCATTATTTTTTCATGTCTAGGTATTAGTCAGACCACTGTGGTCTTGATTCAAATGAAATTTTTGCCGTAACTATGGTTATGTTCTTCAAGATTTTATCAACTTTACCTCAGACCATGGTCCAGCATTCCAAATATAAGGACAAGGAAATTCACTACATCTACGTCTGACTTTAGGTTTACTTTCACTATCACAGAGGTGAGAGGTCACAGGTTGACCTTGACGATCAACACAGTTTACATCTCTTTCTTTACGACCAAAGCCGCATGTTTTAGAACACTGTAATAATAATAAAAAATGCTTAACAACCTGAAATTCCAAAGTTAAAAAAAAAGTGTACAAGCGAGACAATTGTACGGAGCCCCTAAGGCGCAATTTTCCATACTTTTATCAAATATTTTGTTTTAACGAAATAATTAATTTGTTTAAAAGAAATATTATCATATATATTTCGTTCAAATGAAAAAACTTTTCGATTAAACGAATTAAGCATTTCGTTTAAACGAAATAATTATTTCATTTAATCGAATAACTTATAACTTAAATGAAATAATTCAATCGTTTAAACGAAAAGTTTTTGAAATATATGATATTATTTCGTTAAAACAAATTAATTATTTCGTTAAAACAAACTAATTATTTCGTTAAAACAAAATATTTGATAAAAGTTTGGAAAATTGCGTCTTAAGGGCTCCGTATAATTACGTATAAATTGGGAGTAAAAAATGTATAGTAGAGGACTTCTCAAAGGAAGAGTTCCAAAATTCCATCAATAATCACTTCCATAATATTACTGAACAACTTGATGATAAAAATTGAAAATTTTTCACTAAGTAAAGATTACATTTATATTCCCCGAGGTTATTTTGACGTTCAGCAATGCATGAGTGGCAGTTCTTACTTATTGTTAAATTCATATTTTATGAAAAACTGTGTACCTCACTCCACTTTTCAACCTTCCAAATAAATTCTGAGCATGGTTTTCTGTGACAGTTTGATCTAGTTGGTGGTTTCTGTTTTCCAGCACAGAGTGATGGGTCTAGAATACGTCTTCTGTTTCTTCTGTTATCTCGACACAATACTTCTCTTTCTCTAATACCATTTCCACAAGTAACAGAACACTGAAATGAATAAATAAAGAATGAGCTTTTTCAGTGTAAATCCAGTCTTTTCTACTTTTTGGTTATATTACCTTTTTTCTACGAGAATTTAATGAATGCCAAATGGATTATGCTTGACTACGTATCTTTTAATTATTACGCACATAGTTTCATTGACCATTCAAAGGATGCATAAAAGTCCAATGTTAGATTTAGCAAATACTTACCTTACTCCAGCTTCCAGAATACCATCTAGGACAGAATCCACGGAAACATCGTTTAGTATTACGTGGTTTCTTCTTAGGACATAAAGAAGTATGATGTTCATTCCCATCTGGATCAACACAAGCTACTGTACGATGTCGTTGTCCACGTCCACATGTTACACTACACTGTAATGAGAGAAGATCATTTTGTCAGATCTGGCATTGGATAAACGAGACATATTTCAAATAGAGTACTATAGGTAGACAGGCTATGATAAAATTGTAATTGTACTAATATCAGTAATACTCAAGGTCATGGATTATAAGTATTTGTCCTTTAAGCCCAACCACAGTGATTTTAAGGATGGTGATGTGCTAACCCAAAGTTATTGCTATTAGATAGCTAAGTGGAATCTCTATGACAATACATTGTTTTTGACTGATTGGTGAACAGCTGGATCACAAGAACAGACTACCTGTTTTTTTGAGGATACAAAGATCTATTTCATTGCAAATGATATGAAACATTTCAAAAAGGGTATATGAATGCTTTAGTAAAAAACTGATCATCGAATTCTCTTCAAGAATTTGACATGTTTACAAAAATATTAAACAGACAATATAGATATGGTGCTAAGATATAATTCACAGCATGGGGGCCCTTACATATGATTTGTTAAATAATGTAAAACTGTTATGTGTATAATAGTGATAAAGATGAAAGTAGAAGAAACAGCATGATAAACTAGAGTAATACTAACAGTTTACTCTCTCAATTAATATACTCATTACATATTTCACTTAGAACAAGTCGACATTGGAATATAAACTTGAGGAGTTTGACCTGTTATAAAAGTTTATATAACTATTTCCCTCTTCTACCATCTGTATCCTATATAAGCCAGAGAGAAATCTTTACAATTTGGAACCACGCCATCTTACTATCACTAACCACATGACATTTTCCATCAACCGGCCGCTTTCATTTATAGACTCTTATAAACTATATCGAATACCTGCCAGCTTAGCACATTCAATTTACTTACTAGACAAAATTCACAATTTATTCACACTTCATGAGAATAAAAAACATACTTCAAATAAAAATATACTTTATATAAATGGAATGTCTGAAAGTGCAATATGCAAATTTTGGGGGAGTTTGAAAGTTGACTTATGACATTAAACCAGCAAATATGAGGCATGCAATGAACCAGAACAAATCAGCGCCACTTTTACTGGTTTGATCTTTTGCAGATCATTTCTAAATGATGAAGACAACTTCAGATGTCAATTATAAAACACTTCTGTCCAAGCATTATTTTCATTTTTAACAATTGTCAAGAACTTTTCCCATGCTATGTTAAGTGCAATAGCTCTTTGAGCACTTGAGATATGCCTAAGAGATAATTATGTCTACGACCATGACAATATGGATGTTCATTCTAAATTTTCTATGATGGAATTACTGTCTTGTGTACTTTCAAAACTTTAACAAGACTAGTAATACCAGCTGAATCCAGATCCACCTAATCATACCTCCACCTTTACAATTACCATAAAACCTTGATAGGAATATACCACCCACTAATTCATTAAACAATCTTATACATAGATTAACATAAATAATCATGATTGACAATTGATAACTCCTCCTACTAACATCTTTCAACCAATACATATGTAACCACCTGTTGAAGTTTAATGCATGATAAAGGGGGAGGGTATTTGTTAGTATTTTATGGTAAATTATTGAAGGAAACCCCCCAGAATCTGTCATTTAAATAATCTATAATTAAACATCGGTTTCAAATTACATTTGGGAGCAAAGGTCATTCTGAAATTATTTTTAAAAAGTAGCCAGAAAGACAGAGCTGCCAGACCCAGTCAAGGGAAGCAACTCTGTCTTTCTGGTAAATTGAATTCACAACCTGAGAGTTTACATTGAGTATCATACAGTAGAAGTTATATAAGACATGTATATAGAATAATTTAACCATATTATATAATATAGAGATAGCACTTTAGCCATTTATATCTTTGGTATGATTTATACAGTTTACAATACTATCTGTAATTATTTACATGAAGTTAAATGAATTATTTACAACATTTTTAATAAAACAAAATCCTAATTCTACGATTTGATCAAACCAATGGTCAATAATATACAAAAATGCAATAATTTGATATAGCCTACAGAATTGAGCAGTCTTAGGCTATCATTTTGAATTCCTATTCGTAAATTTTTTGACATAATAGAATACAAGAGTTTTTACCAGGACAGATTTGAAAATAAATAAGATGAACAATCATTACAGATGGATGATAAAATGATAGAAAATTGTTGTAAAGAAATTAAACATAAAAATATCCTACAAAAGAAATATTTGAGAAAACTGAACTGACAAGGCTCTTATGAAATAAATCAAGATATAGAGAATATCATTCATTTTCAACTTCAATTACAGTTTTGAAGGTAAAATTTGAACAGTATTTCATCAAAATATCTAATTCAACATAAATTTCAATCAGGTAAAAATAAGTCAACAATATGATATCATTTATATACTCAGCAATTATTTACTTCAATTACAGTGTGAAACTGAAGTAATTTAGAAAATGAAGTGAAAATTTCAACATCTCTACTTATTCAGTGGTAAAAGTGTACAAATTACATTTTGGCAAGAAAAGTGTGAACAATTTTAACGACTGGAAAATTTCTCAGACATTTTGGCAAAAATTCAAATGAAAGGGCAATAGAGTACATAAGGTCATAATGAAATAGTTGATATGACGATAATTGGCCAATAGATTGTGATATCCAGACAGTTTGTAAAAAAGGAATTTAGAGCACTAGGTCAGATAATTCCCAGAGGTAAAGTTTAGATTATCCAGGTAAAACAACTTCATCAATATACAACAAGAGGTTTGAAGGTAGCCAATTTTATGTCTTGGTGATTATTCTTATAAAAAGTTCATCACATTTTTGTGGTTTTAAGATAAATTGTTTATCAATTTACGTCAAGTTTGTTTAACCTCTATGAGAAAAGTAAAATTGAGGTATTTATGTTGAACTCATCAACTATTAAGTAAGGAAGAGTACAGCATGTAAAGTATATCCTTACTACTGGGGTCAAATACGAAATTTGAAAGTTGAAACAGAGTTTTAAGCGATTATTAATTATTGAATTTTCATTGCAAATACAGAGACAAGTAATATGCAACTAAAAATGCTAAGAACTTTCCATATGGAAAAAAATATAAATCCAAAAGAAATATTCAACCAATCAAATGCTTTGTTTCCTCCACATAGGTATATAGTGTTTAACATTGTTTTCAACTAATAACATACTTTTAACTGTATTTTAAGATTTAAAAACAAAAATCATGACACAATTTGACTGTACACAATTAATAGAAAGATTTCATCAGATCACGGTTGATGAGTGTAATAATTTGAGCCAAATCATTAGAAATTATTGAAATTAAAGGCATAATGAAATATGTATAACCGGTATAGCTAAAAAGCTTATACACCCCATCATATTTCTAATGTAATGAACTTAATACCACTGTGATTTTCAAGAGAGATGAGCTGGATATCAAACTTAACAGACAATATCTAAGAGAGTTTAAAAAGTTAAGGTAACCCGTCTTTAAGACTGAAGTTGTTTGGTTTGTATCAATCATGAAATATGAAGATCTACACCAGACCTAGCTCTACTAATTTACCATACATATTTACTCTTATATATTTGACATGACACATACCAAATATGTTCAACATCTCATCAATATTTACCTCATATATTTCACAAAATTTCCTCTTCAAATATTTCAAATTTTAATGCCATCTGCTTACCATAAAAGGTAAAAGCATTTAACATGGGATTGATGTTCATTGTGTTTTTTGTGAGATTCGATAAGAATTGATGTATGAATGAGATCAAATATTTTATAATGAACTAGTTCTGTTAAAATATTACCTTGACCTTCACAATTTTTCCAATGTTAACAAGAGGAGGTGTACTGGCAGACACAATACAATTTAATAACTTTCAATAGTTTACTATCAGTGATATATGTAGCTCCCTTGTGAAAATACACTAGTATAGTATACTTTCAAATTTTTTATGACTAAATGAAACATATTTTCTTTTACAACAATTTAACAATCAATGGTTACTAATTAAATTTCAAGTAATTAACATCAAATATGAAATATTACAAACGGTTTATCTTAAATATATTATCAAAGAATCAAGATGTGAGCTGGGAGATACTAATATTGTCTTAGTCTAGCACTTCTAATTAAATGTTGACGTCTAAGTCTCTCAATGTATGCCTTACGTCGGTAATATTCAGCATAAGCTGCAGTATTCCTAGTGCTAGAAGGATGACTATGTGACCTATTATATCTGTATGTATGTGTAGGAGAATGTCTATTATGACTAGGAAGACTATTACGTGATTGTGAATGATGATAGTTAGATGGTGTTTGAGTTCTAGATTGTGATCGTGAGTAATGATTTGATCTGGGTCTAGAATAAGGATTAGGATTCCTCCTTACCGTGGACCAGGATCCAACATGCCAATGATATGAACCACTAGTACAAGTACCACTACATAATCTAGTATCTGATGGCCGTAGTTTGATATCACAGTTGATATTGGGTAAAATCTGTTTATTTTCTAGTTTACATCTCACTTCTCTTGTCTGTTCTCCTTTAGCTCCACATTCTGCTGAACACTAGAAAAGAATCAAATTAAACTCTATGAATTCATCTGATCACTGTTAATACTAGAATTTCAGATTTGAACAGTTCTGAGTAAAAAACCCAGAGTATCTAAATGGAGTAAATGGAAATTTGAAGACTTGTATTTCAGTCAAACATTAACATTGTAGTCAATAACACAACAAAGATCTGTACTTAGCTGACATACATAGATAGATAGATAATTACCTCTGACCAGTCTTCTACCTGCCATTTAGGACATGGTATAGTTTCACAATTCTGTATTTTATCTGGTTTCACTGATTCATCACAATCTTTACTGGGACCGTTTTCATCACGGCATACCACTTGTCTTCTCTGCCATCCAGTACCACAAGTTACAGAACACTGAAAGATATATAACATGACATCATATCATTGTTTACAGAAACTTCTAATACCACTACTATCTACAGACATTTATGCTAAAACCATTTGTTAGTCATACAACACAAAATGTCAGCATTGATAATTGAATGTCTAGTGAAAAAATCCCTTAATCAATGTAAATAGTGCTAACCTCTAGTTGGAGAACCTTTGCTTGATTAAAAATACAAATCTGCTACATACAGGCAAATAAAACCAAACTAAAGGAACTCTTTTTATATTTTGCTCATAGTAATGATTGTTACAGACTAAATTTAAAAGAATAAAATACTTACAGGACTCCATGGACCAACTCTATAATGACTTGTACCATCAACATCATTACTAGTTATAACAGCTATGGCAAAGTCTTCCTCCTTATCTGATTCTTTGACTGTACAATCTTCTCGGTTACAGTGAAATTGTTGTAGAGGTTTAGAGGATAAGTCACATTGATCATCATCAGTTACAACATCACCAAATAACATACATTTTACTTGTCTCTTTCTAATACCTTCACCACATGTTACTGTACACTTTAATTGCAATAAATTAAAACCTTAAGTATTAACGATTCAAGCCGCAATATGAAACCCAAAATCCAAGTGATGTTATCTGAAAACTCAGATCGTGTTTTTTGATAGATCAAATATGGAAAAATGAATTTTTGCTTATTTTTTCTTTTACATCAGGCTTATGATGACAGAAAGTGCCATGCAGTGTCCAATGAAAGAATTTTGATATCAGCATTAACATCAACTATTGAGGGATCTTTAACATGAACTGCCAGTGGTACATGGGACAATCTGTAAGTTTTATCAATTCCAATGCCAAGATCAAACTCTGAACATTCTGTATTTTTAGCAAGCATCTTACTCTCTGAATCCTTACCATATGGCGATATTCATGTTACCTTATAATGAAGTACTAACCTCAGTCCAGTCACCAGTCTTCCAATGACCACAGGGTGTAAGAAAACAGCTCTCATGACTAGCTGGTTTGGGAAGATGACTACATTTCTCATCTTTAATCCTTCTATTATGATAATCCATACAGCTCACAAATCTATCTCTAGATCCTGTACCACAACTTGATGAACACTGAAATGTAGATCCAAAATCTTATTGAATTAATCATATTCAAATATCAAATCAAATTTCACTGACAAGTTTGATGATAACATCAGCATTAGATAAGACCTGCTACCTTCTATGATAGACATAGTCAGGTCAAGGCTATTCAGCAGCTCTGGAATCAATTTATCAAGAAAAAAATTCAGTACAGGAACAAATAAAAGCATTGCATATACTGATAATGATAACATACAGTAGAAACCATGAAATTTGCACAATCTATATACCTCTGTCCAACTTCCAAATCTCCAGTAAGCTTGTTGAGGATAAAGAGTTGTTTTTTCTTGTATAGGTAGACCAACTGTAGTTCCACACCCTTCACGATAACATGGCTGTCTATCAACAGGACGTTTACTAGCATCACAAACACTGTCATCCTGTAGAACTTCTTTCAGACGACATTTTACAGCTCTTTCTTTATGACCTTTACCACATGATACAGAACACTGAAAAAAAAAGAAATTAGTGTACAGTTTGGTCTTATAAAATGAAAACACCATTTGCTTTGCTTTTCTTAAAAGGGGATAGTATTAAATAATAAAAACTATCAACAATTACATTCCACCCTTTATATGTCAAAGTTCTGAAATTTATCAACAACAAAGACTTACTATTCCCCAACCACCAATAAACCATTCTGGACATTCTCCCATAAAACATTCTTTGGTAGGATGAGGTCGTTGAGTTCTATCACACAGATTATCACTGACCATTTCACCTTTCTTACTACACCAGATCTTACGATGTCTCTTACCACGTCCACAAGTAACTGTACACTGTTAATATAATTATATATCATATAGTTACACATCAGAAAATCATTCCAATATTCTATGGAAACCTACCCAACTTAAATAATTATATAGTAAAATTTGAAGTGTAGGGCACAAATCTGAGACAACCAAAGAAAATTACACAATTCTTGTGGATCAATCAAGATATATGGAAGAGTTGGTGTTTTAAAAACAATCTCCCTTATAGTAGCAGTTTTTGGACCCGTAACACCAGTTTCCCAGTAGGTACATTCTGGTGTAAAACAAACTTGCCCCTGTTTAGTCTCCAGTTTCCCAGTAAGTACATTCTGGTTTAAAACAAACTTACCCCTGTATAGTCTCCAGTTTCCCAGTAAGTACATTCTGGTTTAAAACAAACTTACCCCAGTATAGTCTCCAGTTTCCCAGTAAGTGCATTCTGGTTTAAAACAAACTTACCCCTGTATAGTCTCCAGTTTCCAAGTAAGTACATTCTGGTTTAAAACAAACTTACCCCAGTATAGTCTCCAGTTTCCCATTAAGTACATTCTGGTTTAAAACAAACTTACCCCTGTATAGTCTCCAGTTTCTCAGTAAGTACATTCTGGTTTAAAACAAACTTACCCCTGTAGAGTCTCCAGTTTTTCAGTAAGTACATTCTGGTTTAAAACAAACTTACCCCGGTATAGTCTCCAGTTTCCCAGTAAGTACATTCTGGTTTAAAACAAACTTACCCCGGTATAGTCTCCAGTTTCCCAGTAAGTACATTCTGGTTTAAAACAGACTTGAACAATCTTCTTATCTTTAACATAACACTCATGTTCTGGTAGGTCTTTACCAGCTTCATCAACACATTTAGCTTGACGATACTGTTTACCAGTTCCACAAGTTACACTACACTGTAAATACAGCAAATTATATGCTAACTGATGGGAAAATGGTAAATGACCATGATGATGCCGTTAATGCTTTCAAATTGATTTTTGCTGTTTGCAAAGTAACTGGATTTTCAATGAAAACTGGCAAATGGCGGCAACTGGAGGAATCTGATCAATTGTTGAAATTTGCCACCATCCAATGGATCACAGTTGCTGGTAGTCCATTTTGCTTCAGAGCCTCTCAAAGAGTATGTGTATCAGCTATACACTTTCAAGAGCTTCAAAAGTGTTCTAAAACAAATACATGTATTTTGCACGAGAAAGAAAACTTACAGCTGACCAGAGAGTATAAGTCCAAGTTGTGGGCAAACATTCTCCATGACATTCTACATAGTCATTCGGTTTAGCTCCTAGATGGCGACAGTGTCTATCATCTATATCAGTTACTTCTGATGACGTTTGTTTAATACAGTTAACAAATTGTCTTCTTAAAGCTGTACCACATCTCACTGGACATTCTTCTTGATCTACTGCTCTCCAACTACAATATAATTAATAAGATTTATCACACTTTCCGTAGTATCAACTGACTTAGATACTTTCATTTCTTTTTTATTCATTTTTTCCTTTTGAAGCACAAAAACAATGAATTTATTGACTTAATTGTATCTCTAGAAGAGTGTTTATGAATAATGTTTTAAACCAAAATTGTGCTTTCAGGCAAAGAGGATGTTAGCTTTTAACCCAATAAAAACAGAAATGGATATCAGGAATTATACATATATACACAAATTTGTTATCAATCAAACAGAGAACTAATACACTAATACACTTTCACCATCATCACTCAACAATTTCCACATAAGTCTTATTGTTATTCTCAATCATTTCTCTTTCAATCCTATTATCGAATAGTTTTAATATCAAATATTAACAAAAGAAGAAAGAAGACTTACGAAACTTCACAATTTGTGTTACATTTCTCTATCATTCGTTCTGGTCTAGGTTTACCACGACATCTTCTTTTAGATACACTTAATCTATCATCTTCTCTTATACATACTATCTTTCTTTTACGTGTACCTATATTTCAAAAATCAAATAAATCACAAAAATCATCTTACTTAATTTGTGTTCTTGAATTTGCAATTTCTTGAAGTATAATGAGCAAGTTTTGTAAAAGCCATTAGACTACATACACAAACAGTGCAAAATATTTCTTGGTCAAATTTTTCACTTTATTGATGTGACAAATTCATTCTTGTTAATCCAAAAAGGTTTTCTGTGAAAACAAATTTCTTATATAAACATCACAGTCAAACAAGGAACTAAAGTCAGAAATAAACACAAATATATGTTGCATCAATAATTCACTTAGACAATGAGAACAAGTTTATAACAAGCTAAATGTCTGGATTTATCAGGAAAGAAAACTAAGGAAGATTGTAGCCTACCTTGACAGATTCTAGAACATTTTCTCCATTGGCCTTCATTACTCCATCTATACTGTACATTAGGTCCTACTGATATTTTATAGGTGTATGTTATATTGGGTGGATTGAGTTGACCAACGGACAATACCTGTAAAATACATAGAGTACTATAATAATTATATTTTGACTATTAAAATAGCACTCAATACATCAATTGTAGAGCAATATAGAAATATCAAAGCATATCAAAGTCTTAAAAAAAGTGTTTCAAGGGAGATAACTCTTATTTCATGGATCAACGTTTTGTAATTTCCTCTTAGCACACGCTACGGTAGCTACTGTCGCTACCTTTAACTGTTTCCTTCATCAAGTGGAAAGGTGGAATTATGTCTTACATGTACCTTGCTCTTCCTCATTTTTCTAGGAAAGACAATTCAATACAATGTGCAATTATGGAAATATTGCCAGTACATCAGCATTAAAATTCTCTTTATTCATTTTCAATGAATGAAAGCAGATTGTTAAACGCGTTTGTATAGATCTAAAGATAAAAAGACCACCTCTGTATAAAGCATAAAGTACCAGCTAAAAGTAGGCCATAAAAATATCAGTATCATATTCAGAAGTTGTAAATACAAGCAACAAGATAAACAAAATGAATAGTAGTCTCATTCAATAATTCCATCTTTATTGTTATTCTGATAATTATTGACTTACAAATATGGTAATAGATTCTCCTATCATTCTGGTAGAATTAATATGTTCAACATAGGCACTGGATCCACTGTAATCTAATACACCACTCTGTACTTTAATAGTAAACTTTTCAGTACGTACTACAAATCCACCATTTAATATATACTTCCCTTTAGCATTACTGATAGCTGTAAAATTAAAAACATCATTCATTAAATCAACAGAGAGTTTAGTTCTTTACCACTGAAATTTTGAATAGAATATCAATTAAATTTTAAATCACAAATGACACAAGATTAATAATGAACTGTACCATATATTTGGGACTATAGTGTGCAAAGCCCTTGCTCAATTGGGTGTGCACATTATAGGCAGTCACCATGGTTCACTGATCTACCATTGCTGATGGTGATGGTGATGCTGATGGCTAAAAAATGTCAAGTGTTGTTTGTGTTTGCATTTATCAAAAGAGTTCAATAATATGATATATTGTGAGCTATTGCATTTGGATGATACACAAAAAAAAGTTAAATATCATATGTTAAAACTTACATAAATAGTTGTCATCATCTTTAGAGTTTCGATGTCCAACTTGTCTAATATCAATATCTGTAGCACCACTTGGTATAGTTAATATTCTATTATAACCATAGATAGCATTATTATATGTCCCTCTTATAGTTTTACACGAAGAGTTATCTCCCCCACAAACACCACATTGATCACGTTTCATTTGAGATCCTAGACGATTATCACAGCCTGCAGCCTAGAATTAAAAAACATCACTTGATAAATCTTAAAAAATCAAGTGTAGCTGTTGCATAAGAGAAATTCTGCTATTTGTTTAGTTTATCAAATTTTGCAGTTATCAATACTAGGCAATATTGCTTCTTTTAAAGGGGTGCCTTCATGTTGCTTTCCAAATACTATATATTCTTCATATTTCCTTGTTATCCAATCTTTCAGCAAAAAAGATAATCTTATTTTAGGTTTATGCACCCTATAACAAGATTTAATTGTTATAATAAATACATACTCGACATTTGCCATTTACACAGATATCATCTTCCAGAGCAAAACATTTAGTTCCATCAATAACTTTATCATCTAGTTCATAATATGCTGAACCTTGATCAGTTCGACAGAATAGTTTACATGCATCCTTCATTTGTACTGAAATTTAACAGAATAGATATCAAGGTTTATGTATAAATCATAAAAGGTTTAAGTGTATTGCTACCCTTATTTTCAGTCAGCTATTAGAGCACCAAGACAGATGCCTGCAAAAAAATTATTCTAAAGAATATCCTAAAAATATCCAGTTTAGTATCATCTTGTTATATTAAGATCCTGAAATTGTGATACTAGTATTCAGTGTTGGTATTTTTATTATGTCAGTGGCTATAACTGCCTGTGAAAATATCAATAACCTTTCTGAAGTAATGTAAGTCTAAACTACAAAAAGATGTGATTGGTTGAATCGGTGCTTTAGCGGATGATAAGACAAATATTTGAGCCAATAACAGAAAGGAAGTTGTGACATCTACATGAGGACATACACAATTTATTGATCATCATACAAATCTTAAAAGAAAGAAAATTAAATGAGACTTACCCCCTGAATATTTTGGAACCCATTTAGCATTTGGTGGTAATCCATTAATATGAATTTTTTGACTAGCATTGTTACATTGTTCTTCACGGAAATCAACTACGATAGGCGGACATGGCTACAAAAATACATTTTAATCAGAATATATTTTGATGATCTGGCTTGATAAAATAACACTTAATTTATCAAACATCTGAAATATTTGACTTAAAACTTATTGTTATCTTTTAAATTGAGATATTTCTTTAAATAATTTAATTCAAAAGTAAAAAAAAGGAAAATCTTGTCTTCAAATCATTTAAACTCTATACCTTAGTGTTACAAGATTTATACTTCTTTCTTTTACCAAGACAATATTTTCCTAGGTTGGATGGCCTAAATTTATAATAAGAATAAACATGTAGAAATATTATCAACAGATATTAACATCAGAAATCCCTACAAATTCAGATCACTTTATTAAAATAGAATAGCAGGTGAAAGCTATCATAACTAAGCAGCTATCATATAGAATTTTGAAAAGAAAATGTCTAAATCAAACTCAAAACAACAGAAATAATCACCAGAGAAATAGTAGTATACTTTAATAAATTCTTCATCAAATTAAAATATAAGTGAAAAAATAATGATTGTTATTCTAGTTCATTTCCTTTCTACTTGACCCTGTCCCAGTTGTTAGTTTTTATACAATTTATTATCATACTGGAAATTTTTCTCATTTCAGAGTTTAGAGTATTTCAGATATTTTGGCCAATCTAACAATTTACAGTCTACTACACCACAAGATTTTTTGAGGAATTTAATGAAATGAAATGAAGGACAAAAATATTTTCATTCATTATACAATTTGGCAACTTTTTGTTCTGTTCAGAGGAAAGGGTATATTTTCCAAAAGTAACTATTTAGGTTCCAAAAAATTAAGTGGACAAAATATACATCCTTTATAAGATGAGAAGGATATACAACTATTCTTGTACAGTGTATGTTTGTTCAAGATGATCTTTGCAGTTTGAATCAATGGTATAACCTGGACATGTTCTTTCTTCTGGTTCATCTGTGACTGTGTGTCAACAGACACAGTCAGTATAATCAGTATCTATATCAACTTTACAGTTGAGTGCAAATATAGAAGCAGGATAACACAAACAAAGTTACTTACGTTGGATTGTTACAATGTCTGATTTTAAATTTCACACCACCACCACAACTTCTAGAGCAAAGTCCATATTTCTCCCAATCTCCCCAACTACCATCTACAGCTGGTCCCATTTGACTAGCAGACATAGGTACACATTTACCACGTTTACACCACTGTTAAAATATATATTATATCAAATTATCAGCAGCAGAAGTATCAATAGTTATTCTGATTTAATCATAATGTAGCACTCTGCAACAGGAAGTGCTTACATAAAAGAACAGGACCAGGAACTAAATTTTGGAAATTCATTTATTTTTCACATTAGCAGGAGAGAAAATTTTTTAAATAATCAGTAAACAAAGTATTCAAAATATGGCTTACCATTCTACTGCCACACTTGGTACCGTCTGCCCAGGGCATATGTTTTGTTCGACAACCAGAAGATGAATTAGTTTTATTGGTACACCATAATCTTTCACAACTTCCCTATAACAAATTTGAACAAAGTGTATTCATCTCTAGTTCATTGTAATATTCATTGATGAATAACTAGCTAGGTGTATAGCTTCATTAATTCTATTTTAAATACATGTAGACAGACACTAATAATAAAAGACATTGAACATTTCAAGTCAGTACATACCATTGAATGCCAGGGACAAATTGAGTATTGTTCACCAAATACCAGTTCACATTGTCTTTCTACAGTGTACAGCCGACCTGGTGCTTTAAGGTGATTATCATCCACCATTTTCACATATTTACGAACTTTGGGAGGATCTAAGAGACATTCAGCAAGACCTGCACTGCACCATAGGGGTAAAGAATAAAAAATCGTTTATTGGATATGAAATCAACCAAATATAAAGCTTCCAAAATTAAGAATTTATAGTATAAGTACAATTTTTATGTTCCAGAAAATGCTCATGAACAAAAATTCCAGAGATATGCTCATGGTTTAGAATTCAAAGAATATGCTGAAGAAGCTTAGCGTAATATATATCTGTAAAGTAAAATTAGTGTTAGTAAACTATTTTTCATTATACTAAAATTTCATTGACATAATACCCAGTGCAAAACATCCAATTTATTCTACATCATAGGTTTTCTCCAAATTGACAAACTGCCTCTGAAAAAAAGGGAGATTACCAATATTGTTAAGTTCTCGGTTGTAGCAGTGTACATAAAGAGAATAGAAAAAGAAAGACATACTCAATAAATTGGGTTAATAATTTGGCACTGCAATAGGACCAATCCCAGGGGCTAGCATTATAATCTAATGTTGGAGCCATAACATGATATTTTTTACCAATTCTACGACCTCTAAATCCTTTACATTGAATATCATCATCATGAGGTAGAGAAAATCTGAAAAGATAAAAAAAAAAAGTCATGATCAAAGATCCCTTCTGGCTTACTCTTTGGCTGATACTATTTGATATTATTTGTCACCTCTAAGACTATTTGTAGTCGTTTTTAGGATCCAACTCAGATGTTCAAAAATATCTTTGTTTGCCTACAATAAGAATAAACTTTTTGGATATGGCTAGAATACTGAATTTATATAGCTAACATTTAAACTTTACAATTTGCCAACAGACAATATCATAAAACCACAGGCATGTTGTTTTGTTTTATTTCTATCTTTCGAGAAAATATTTATCTAATAACAAACAATTAGATTTGTCAAAAAAACAACATAATAGCATCCAAACTACAGCTTTAAGAAGATACCAGCTTCGACAAGATACATTCAAATGTGCACTAAATGCATATTTACCTATTAGCCTATATATATTATTATATCTTTATGAGGAATCTTAATTGAAAGAATTTGTGCACACCAACTAATCTTAATTTTAGGTGATATTTTTGCCAAGATAATGCAACTGATTTGTTGAGATGTTTACCATAGCAACAGTCTGACGTGAATTGAGTAGTATTTCTAATTGCTCATTTATGCAATCATTTAATGTAATTATAAGCATGATAAGTGAATTCTCAACATTTTTGACAAGACTCCAACCTCCATCAATAACCGAATAAATGCCAAACAAAAACAAAGCATGGAGAAAAGTATGTTTTTTGAGATGAAAAGAATTTTGGAGGAAACACCCAATGATCTACTATTTGCATACATCTGATGTTAGAAACCAAATATTTTTAAGAACAAAAAAACTAAGATATATTCGAGGGTGGCCCTGCTACTACAAACCATTTACAAGATAATAGTGTGGCCCATTAACCATTTAATAAGATGGCTGATTTTTTTTTTAAAATACTAAATATCATTTCAAACAGGTATAATTAAGGATACACATGGCTTCAAATTTTGAGGATAAGCATTTAACACAGTAACTGATAAGCTCAGCTGAACAATACCTGTTTCTGAGACCACAGTATGATTGACCTCTAAAAAATGGGTAACCTTATAAGACTGTTATGACTCCTTTTTTGATAAACTTAACAATTGTATGTTAGGAGTTCTATCAAATATGTCATCAAAATAATGTGATTTTTCTATGACATGGTAGCCATGACAGATTGATGAATCATTTGTAATCTGCCCAAAAAACATTGATATGTGACATCATATCAGGCCTTTGGCATAATCACAAATGTGATTGTCTTTCATCTTTCATCTGCTCCATATCCCACAAGAGCTTGAAAACAAAATCTTTATTAGTTTCTTAGTGAAATTTAGAGAGGAATTGTTGGTCTCTAGAGTTATTGACATTTCATATATTCATGAAAGAAGAAGACAAATGATAATTTATACTTTTAACATGAGATGATATATCATCATTGTATAGTTATAGAATATAGTTTAACCCTTCAGGTGGAGTTATTTTATTCACAAAAACAATAGATGGTTTATATTTCTATTTCAGTTGTTTCCTAGTCATTTGTATTTGAGAAAAAAGATATATTTTTAAAAAGGCATATTCAGTCAGAAGATAAATGAAAAGACAGATATCACTTTAAAAATGAAAAGAGCTTAAAACTTACACATGACCAAGTTCATGAGCAACAGTATAAGCTGCACTTATTCCATTGTCTTCTATAATAGAACAACTTCTTACAGGATCACAAATTGTTCCCAATTCAGCTAAACCTGTGTGCAAATAATATTGTTATTCAGAATGACTATTAATTTTTGAAATGTATTAACAAAAATAACAAACTAGAAGTAGACTTTCAAAAGTAAGGTGGGTTAACATGCTCAGATTTAGATCCTGGTCATATGAAACGAGCCAGCCCAGCTGATCTGACTTGGTTACCCAGTTTGTAATTGTTACCCCTTTATATGAGCGTCAGTTAGGACTTCAGTTTCTGAAAGTTTTTGTTTGCTTTGTTTCTTGTTGGTTCATTAAAACATCCTGAGTTTGCAAATAAAAATGTAATAATATGAATACCAGAATGGCCCTGATAGCCAAACTTCCTGGTTTACAAACTGGTTTACAACTTCTTTTAACAATTTATTTACAGGCTAGAAGACAATATTTTGTGTTTGCAAAAAAAATGTTATAATAAACTATGGCTGCTTTGCATGTAATGTGAAATACATAACACTCACCTAAAGTATCACATTTACCTTCTGCTCTACATATATCTCGTCTGTAATTAGATTCAAGTAATTATCAATTGATTTTATCTAAAAGTGCTCACTAAAGATCTAAATCTTCAATAAAATTTGTTTTTTATTTTACAGAAGTCTAAAGTCTACAAATCATGATCATTCATTAAAGAAAGATACATCATTTAAAGTACAATGACATTTAGATTTAGATTTACCCTATATGATAAATCTTTTCATGCAATTTAGGAAACAATCACATTAATCAAATCTAAATACTTGCAGATAGGTACTAAATGAGCAATATTTACCTAGTTAATAAAATGGCAGTGTCATGATGACCTGGACTATCCGTAGGTTCATTATTTTCTCCTTGCCAACGACAAAAGTCTTTTAATGTTTTAGCAGCATTGGCACTAACTGGAGGTCCTACCTGAAATCCAATCAAACGTTTATTAAAGAATCGTTATCAAAAAAATGATTTATTTAAGATATTAAACTTATAATTCTAGAGTAACTCCTATACTAATAACCACATTTTCAAATATTTTGAACAAGAAAACAGAATGAAGATAGGATTATCTTAAAAACTTAGTGTACCTTCTGTCTATAAGAGCTCTTCAATTAATAGAGGTGACAAAGTACATTGTTAATGTTGCTGACAATGGTGAGTTTGTCACAATATATCAGAGGAAGCTATGTTTGATCTTACCTGTGTAGATTCTAATAATAATAATTTAACGACAACTATGTCAATGAAGTTTTCTATAGTAGGATGACGATATATACTGGTTACCTGAAATAAAACAGTAAAATTAACTGAAACAACTTATATCTTACTGTAATGAAGCAAAATTTTGATAACATAACCTATCAAACAAGTTCAATAGCAATTTTTATTGAGCCTTTAGGTTCAAGTTTAGAAAATATCTGATAATCAACCATAGTAATTTAGGATTCATTATATAGATTTGTATGGAGGTCAAGGTCAAATGTTATGTTATGTGTAATAAGATATAGTGTAATTATTTATCAAATATAATATATTTGATGTTTTTTTAGTTTATATGTTTCATTTTAGGCAAAGATGTGTGTTATTCTCATTCTCTCGTTTTATGATTTTTGACCAAAAGTTCAGTGTCACTCCATCAAATTGTTCAAAAATATACTCCAGAGTTCACTCTCTTATAGTCTGATTTGACATCAAATACTGAGAAGTCCACCCCAAATTGTATGAAAACATAAAAAGTTAGTTGGTAATACTATTTAAGTGTTTTTTTTAATTTTATTTTCAATGTGTTTATTTTGAATCTGTCCTCAAATCAAACATCTACATTACAGATTAGACATCAATTTTTATCTTTTACAAAAACACCTCTGGTTTGTTTAAGTGTCAAATTGTTTTGCATCTTTACCTTTGCACCCCGTGGTAAAACTCTTTAAACTGACCTTTTCAGCTGCCTTGCCAGTCATGTCCGTTACTTTGCCATGCTACGATGTCATAAGTCAAACATTGGCAAAACAAACGCCATTTCCAAACCAGCTGATTTGAATCAAGCTTTGAAAAACTAAAAGCCGAGCATTTATCAATTAGTCTTCATTGTTGATTATTCTTGTAGTTCAGCCTGAACTTCAGAGTTTAGTTTGCTTTGATTTTGATTATTCAACCTAATATTTGAACATGGGTAGATATTCGTCATCAACTATGTCATCTAACAGCAATATTTTGCATATATTTATTAATATTAGGCCTAATTTAGTAATAACTTTTATTCTAATTGCTTCCTGCTTTTAGAAAATAAAATTTTGTTTCAATGATGACTTTGACAAAGATGTAAGTGTCATTAAATTTATCAAATACGACCCCTCTCAAGTGATCAATTTGAAAGTTCTAGGTTTCTCATCATAGTGATCGACTAAAAAAGGTTGAAATCTTTCAATTCACTTCTGATTTTCAGTTTATTTTTCTTTCATCATCTAATAAAATTCTGATGTTTTACTATAATAATTATTATAGTATATTAATCTATAAAATAAGACAAGATATAATTCTGATTTAAACCATTCTACTTCATTGAGTTTCTTTACTATTTAACAAAACCATTTGACTTCCATTTGACTAGACTAACCCAGTGAGAAAGTTATCTTATGGAAGTGTGGCAAATTCAACAGTGTATTTTTGTTTAATTGTAACAATCAGTAAGTCAGATTTTTAATTCTGACAAGTACTCCAGATAGCTGTTACTGAGCTCTATTAGTTGATGGAGCACCTATTTTCAGAGCTTTATTTTTTAAAGAGACATTTATATCAAGAGGTACACATATATTATTGAAGAAAAACGTTTTGACCTAGTGGTCTAAATACTGTAAGGTGGTAGTTTTGCTCCTTTTTATCCTTCCAGCTAACTAGTGTAAACAAACACACTCCACACAGGGCATATGGTGCTGTTAACTCTAACTCATGATTACAGGAAATAGTTCCAGAATCATAACTATTACAAACTGATCAAAGGCAGTAAAATATCTGCAGGCCTTGTATTACAATGAATGTTAGGTTTATATGTCATATCATAGTAGATTTATTATAAAATTTAATAAGATTTAAGACCTTTACTGTCTAGGTACTAATTGGTTTTTAGAGGTATACATGGTATCTATGGAACCAGACTTGGTATTTTCATGCATACATCTCTGAAGATCTTTTACAGGTAGTATGCTGTATAGAGGTACTAATTAGTATATGTTCTGATTCCATTATGAGTGTTTATGGTACTACCAAGACCATTACAATTTCTAATTATCATAAAAAGTGTATTTTACTAGTCCTCTGATATCTAGGTACTAATTGGCATATCTATTGTTACTGTTATCAGTATTTATGGTACCACTAGGGCCAGACATTACTATTCTGTGTAACAGGTTATACTATATGTTAAAGTGACTTATCAACTATTCCAGGAATTTCAAAGTTTAAAGTACACTACAGTCAAACTTAGCCTAATGGTCACAATAAAATAACTTCAATCAGAAGACAGTTAAAATTCCCCTCATAAAATTTAAATCATCTGAATTTAACAGAAACTTGTAGAAACGGTCAGTGATCCAATCTGATGCACCTTTACTGAAAAGTTATTAATCAGTACAGTAAACTAAAGGTATTTGTTTTAATCAATTAAATAGTTATAATTTTGGCATGTTTTAATTCTAGAATGTATTTACACCATTACCATAATGTTTATCTTGAAATGATATAGTTAGTGGTTCTGTACATGGTCCCAGTGCCATGTTTTAACTTACTAATGGTGTACTTGTGATAAGTCTTATCAGTTTCTGGTAAATGCTACCTGTTTATAGAGTACACTAATGTTAAAAACTTAATATATTTATCTGGTACTTTTACAAATTGTGTAGATTTTGACTTAATATTGGTTCAAATTGATAACTAATTGAAATAAAACAAATTTGAGTTCTACATCTAAATTTTCAAACTTCAATTAGTGATGTAATCTTTTCAATTGGCATTCAATAATAGTAGATGTACTAAATCACCATTATTAGCTACTGAACTGCCAAAATCAAATGCATACAGTGAATCCTGCTCACATGACCACCTTTATTAGTTAATACTCTTCATTATGCGACCAGTAATCCTAGATTGGTATCATTCAGAAGGGTGAACTTTGCTAGTGGTGTCAACCACCATACTTATGAAGTATATGTTTATAACTTGAATAACATTATTCACTAGCAGATCAAAGTCAATATTACAATGTCTATCTGAAACATTCCACAGAGGGCATTATCAGGCCTTGCTGGTGTTTCTGATGATGATAAGAAATGATCAAACATAGTATGTAGAAACTATATAGTGAGTAAAAATAAGGAAGAGGTTTAACTTGTTTTTATCTATTATATCATATAAATAACAATCTTAATATTCTACTATAATTTACAATGTTTATTTCATGATCTTAGAACTTAAATCTTAGAACTATTTACGCTTTTTCTAATCTTAGAGCTGCTGATTTGTCTGTGTCATGGCTCCATGGCTGTATCTGGAGGAGCCTAAACCTGACTTCCATTTGCTAATATAGCCTTTGATTGTTAGTTGTTGTCTCACAACGTCAGAGTACAATTGTCATAAATAACTTTTTATCTTTCAATGCCAGAAAGAAAAGAGTACGGACAAACTAAGTACATAATGCTTTTTAAAGTTTATCTGAAACAAGAGATTATGACAAGTGTCTTGTAGTAAATACTAAAAACAACCACCCTATACTATACATGGTAAAAGTGTAAAGCTTTTATATATTGTAAAATGAATATCAGTAGAATAAGGATATGACAACCAGATGTAGTTCCATGACAACATTTCAACTCTTTTCTATCTTTGACTATAGTGTACCCAAACAACATAGAAATTGCAATGTCAGGATATTCACATGGGAACTGTGACCTATATTCTAGTTTATATCTCACACCACTCACTACTACTCTAGAATATACATATCAGTTCAACACATTATTAAAGTATGCAAGATACTTAACAAACAGAAGTAATATTTTAACTATTTCAGCAACAATTTTACTGATATTTAAATATCACTTCAAGAAACAAGAAATTCATAATTAGAAAATAAAAAAGTCTCAATGTAAAACTCAAGAATAAAGCAACATAATAAATCTAAGTAAGTATTCTGAAACAAAACACTGATGTATCAATCTAGTGTACTAATCTAGTCTAGTGTACCAATCTAGTGTACTAATCTGGTCTGGTCTAGGTACCAATCTAGTGTACTAATCTAGTCTAGTGTACGGTACCAATCTAGTGTACTGATCTAGTCTGGTGTACCAATCTAGTGTACTAATCTAGTCTAGAACAGAACAAAACTTTATTCTAGTGTACCCCAATCTAGTGTACTAATCTAGTCTAGTGTACCAATCTAATATACTAATCTAGTGTACCAATCTAATGTACTAATCTAGTCTAGTGTACCAATCTAGTCTAGTGTACTAATCTAGTCTAGTGTACCAATCTAATGTACTAATCTAGTCTAGTTTACCAATCTAATGTACCAATCTAATCTAGTGTACCAATGTAGTCTAGTGTACCAATCTAGTCTAGTGTACCAATGTAGTCTAGTGTACTGATCTAGTCTAGTGTACCAATCTAGTGTACCAATCTAATGTACTAATCTAGTGTACCAATCTAGTCTAGTGTACCAATCTAGTGCACTTATCTAGTCTAGTTTACCAATCTAGTGTACCAATGTAGTCTAGTGTACCAATCTAGTCTAGTGTACCAATCTAGTCTAGTGTACCAATCTAGTGTACTTATCTAGTCTAGTGTACCAATCTAGTGTACCAATCTAATGTACTAATCTAGTGTACCAATCTAGTGTACCAATCTAGTCTAGTGTACCAATCTAGTGCACTTATCTAGTCTAGTTTACCAATCTAGTGTACCAATTTAGAGAACAAATCAGTCCAGTGGGTGTAATTAGTTGTTTTGTGAAATCTATTTTTCAATAAGCAAATGATTCAAATTATTATGATATTCAGAAATCTGCAGCTGTTGACTGAGGTCATCACTCAACTGTAGTCTGTTCTTTGTGAAAAAATGGGTAATTATACAATGTTGATAGTCAATGAGTAAATTCCATGTAATGTGATGATGCAAAAATATCACTATGTATCTTATATATGTATATGTGTAAAAGTCAAAGTGACACCCATATTGAACAGTTCATAAACAAAGCAATGATTCTTTGATTCTTTTTTTCAGGAACAACTGCTCAAGCTCAATCAATAATAATAATAGGAATTTAGCTAATACAGCAGATTTAGCTGGTACATAAAAACTTGAAGGTTAAACATCTCTAAATAGTTAGTCTTTATGAGTGGAGCATCTGGTTTTTGTGTTTTGGCACAGGATCAAATCAACAAGAATTTTAATTTCCATTTTATGTTATAAACCACTGACTTGATCTTGGTCCAATTATCAGACAATGATTCCACAACCTGATCATATCAAAACAATACTGGGTAATCTGAGATCATCATTTAACCTCACATTTCTTTTGTATTTTAATGACCCATTAGAAAATATTTGGTTTAGTGTTTTTTTTTAAGTAAAGATTTTCACCATCTCATCAACAAAACTTTCTCCTTACTCGGACCCTCTGGATTAGATTGTGTTAAGACAAACATGGATTACATTAACTGTAGCAACAAGGCTTTAGAGTTCAAAATAGGTATATCTTTACCTAGACCTTCAGTTAAGGTAGCAAGCCTCCAGCTCATATGGTGATATAAAATATAATAGATATAAAGTATAACAGATATAAAAAAGATGCAGTGCAAAAAGGAATCAAAATAAATTAAAATCCTGGTGTGAAATTCCATCAAATTCTGTAACAGTGCAACTGAGATATATTCTCTAATTGAAAAAAAGTAGAAGACGCAGTCGTACTGAATTTGGAACTGAGTCAATTTACCTATTACTGGTTCTTTCATGTTACTGTATATATCCTTACTTATCTATTCAACTGACATATATTCAATGATGGTTTTTAATTCTGTACTGCACTTTAACTTTTTATTTCAAAAAAGAAATCAAGTCAAGTTTTCTTCAGCCTTGCACCTTTCAAATAAAAACTTCAGGTCAGTTTTTAATCAGACTATATTTCTCCTAATCAATGACCAATTCACCTCTATCAGACACCATAAAGTTTCTTTAATCTTCAATTTTACCAATGTTTTCCCAAGACTTCGAATTATCAGTTGAAAAATGGCATGTCCGTTTTGAAAGTAATTCAGTTCCTCAATATAACCATCCACTTCTTAAAATGACAGATTTGATTTACATGTATATTCTGTACAGAAAAGAGCAGTATGATTCAAAGTGTTCTTCTGGTGGTGCCCTAAAATCTAAACCATCCCTTTAATTTGAAATGTCTCTCTTTTTCTCATTATAGTTCATTCATTTTTTTCAGTTTCATTCCAATTTGACTACCAGCTGTTCTGATGATGTATTTTATGTTTCAAGCAGTAGAAATAGGATGACCTATTGTCAAAGTCATATAGGAACGGCAGAAATATTAATTTATAAATCATGAAGAACATAAAAACCATCACTCTCATCCCAAATCCCATCTCTGAACAAGATATTTAGATTATAATTCCTTCTATCTTAATTCAATCAAATATTATATCTGATTAAAATCTGATTTCTTCATCAACTTGTGCCAAACCTGTTTTAATGTGTATTAAGTTCTATCAGAATAGTGGTTCTTATCAGATCTGATAATGATTCCAGTGGAAAATTGTATTTTGATATCAAACCGATAATATGTTCGAGTTCATTGTTAATATGGTACTTCCATTAAAAATGAATATATATTTCTTATATGAGAAGTTTCAATAAATATTTTTGATGATAAGTTAGATGTGAGGCTGTAGCTCAGTCTGTTTTGGTGTTGGAATCTTGCTTGGTTATGTTGAACAATAACTAGTCATTGGTATTCATTTCCCAAGTGACCCTGAAATGTCATCTTTCCTCATTGATCCAGTCAACCCCGCTGTGAACAGGTCCCCAGATGCTAAAAGGTTTGACCAAGGACCACATAGTAGAGAACATCCATGATTTAGTTCCATAAATTTGAACAGACAAAAGCATCAGGTCAACTAAAATACATTGATTAGTTGGAATGATACATGTATACATATGGGATTGAATATAAAGTGTTTCTGATCGACCTTAACTTTGACATTTTTTGAAACCATGTATCATCTCAGCTTAAGTTTGAACATGTGACATTCCCAAAATCATAAGGGTGCAAATAGGTTTGATATCTTCTAGATATAAGGATATCATTGACAAAGTTTGTATAGAAATAAAACATCATTTAGATACAATTGCAACATATCTCTGTCTATTGCCATATGTGCTGGTATGCAGTCCTTAGTTTTGGGTAGTGCCCATGTTCTTTTCTGCAGATTCCTACAATTTCACAATATTTTGATAGGGTAAAGAGATCCCCATGTTTTGTTTTCTTAATCTAAGGAATCTGAATGTATAATATCAAATTTGAGATTTACAACTTTTTGTCACAGCATGTATCTGGGACAATTTCACATGTTGACAATGTGATTGGCCTGAAACAAACTAGTTACATATCAAGGCTTGTGATACACCAAAAAGATAGAATTATTCATTACAAAGAGGTGAAAGCCCAAATGATCTAATTCTAAGACTTCAAAAGAATTCTACACTAATAATTGATTACGAATGTAATCCATAGTATTTTTAGTTCCCTTTTGTTGTCTTAGGTAGGTTTTCCATGTATATTTTTATTGCGAGAACTGGATTTGAATGTCTGAAATTGTCATTTCAAAAGGTCAGTGGGTTTGCAGTGAATTATAGCCTTTACCAAAAATTAAATAGAATTTAAGAAACAAAATTCCCGAATGTTACATCTTAAATACACATTAGGAACAAGTATTTCTTCTAGGTTCAACACTTTTGATAATCAATCATTATGATTTCTAAAAGAAAGACTGCAATACCAAAGATATTATACAAAATTAGCTCACTATGTCCTATTCTGAAAACAAATAGTATCTCTCATACATAAAGTTCCTAGCTATAGTTTACAATTCATTTAACATCATATTTTAACAAAGTCAGACAAGTCTCCAGACTAGTGACCTTGACATTATGTCATAAATGTAGGTGAATTTAGTTTAAATTATTGTCTACAGAAAATCTGATTTTTGAACTGTCAAGCTGCTTAGTTCTGACCCTTAAATGTAAATACAGTCATACAGGTATATTTACCAGCTTATATGAGTGTAAGAGTGTGATATTTGGTATCTGCTTTAGAGTTTACCAAATCAATTTCAAGTTTGTAACTTTGCTATTAGTGCTTCACGAAGGTTTGTAGAATTGTATGTTTGAAGTGAATTAAATTATTTAACTATATATAATCTAAAGTCTACATAAAATGTCTACTTCATGTTTTAATTTGTCCTTTAGATTTTTTTGTGATGTGTTATGTTGTCATTTATTTTTGCAAATAAAGGTTCTGATTTAAAATTTACACCAATTCTGCTTTCCAAGAAGGAAAGAGAACAAAAAAGAGATTTATGAAAAACTTACCATGGCCATTAAAGTTAAAACATAATGTTGTGCATCACTTCCATGATAATCTAACATCAATTTATCAGCCACAACTAAAGTCTCTACATAACGTTTTAAAGAGTCTGATCTCTTATGACGTGATTTAATAATGGAATTAAAATGTCTATTTACACTAGATAAATCTTGCACAGATCGCTTTAATCTTTTATGTTTAAAATTTTCTGAAAAAGAAAAGAAACAGTCATTAGATTCAGACAACAATAGCACTGTATTGTCCAAACTAATTATTTTGTTAACATAACGTGAACCCAGTCAGCTAGCCACTCTTTGTGTTTTTTGCAGCCATGAGAGTACATTGATAAAAAAACTATCAAAATCATTATTCAAACTGATAAAAGCCTTGAGTAGACAGAACTAAACACCATCTGGTTTGCAATCCAGATTCTGGTGTATCAGACAGATTTCACATAATCAGGTCCGTTCACAAGAAGTTTTTCTTAATACTGTCACATCATTATGTGTTGTTTTGGGTAAAAGTACATGCGAAACCTCTAACAAAGCAAAGAAATGACTGGGAAACTATTAACTAGTATATACTGGAGATACTAAAGCAAGTTCATAACTGGTGATTTGTTTAAACCTATTTCATTCATATTTCTTTTCAATCTCTACCAATTAGAATCTAGCTCTAGAGCAGGTTGCAAAATATCAGGGTGCAAATAAAAGGAATATAGTCACTGAAACATTTGACAACACTAGCTGATCGAGCTTAAGTTCAGATATCTATTATCATTTCAGAATTCTGAGTTACAATGTACATCTAGTTATCTTGTAGTTCAATCATTTCCAAGCCATTTCACCAGGTAGTTATTACCGATATCACTATGATATTAGTAATATATGCTACAGATAGTTGCTATTGAGCCCTAACACTGTTTTATTCATTACTTACCTTTTAAATGACAATAGGAGGTATGCGTATGATTTTGATCAGAATTTGTATATATGATATGCTGATTATTTAATACATTATCTACATTATAAATATTATCACTATTGAAACTAGATTTCATTTTCATTGGTCCAATGAAAAATTTTTCACCATCCACCTGGATCATTCCTCTCTGAAAAGATAAAATAAATCAAATATGATAATGCATTTTTAATAGACAATTGAAAAAAATATCAAATAGTCACTTTTCTTAGTAATTATTAGTTTAAAATTTTTTTTTTCTTTTTGGTCCAAATCTTGGTTGAATCTTATTCTTCAGATGATCTGAAAATTCAGAGAGCTTCTAAAATTAAGAGCATCGAAATTTCAGAGCATCAAAAAAGCAGCATTGTGATAACAAATTGTTATAAATACAGTTATGTTAATTAGCTGTATTTATATACACTGAATGTTGTCTTGAAGAAATAATATATTGCTGTAATCTTTATCATTTTTTACACATTTTTATAGGATATATCAAATTAGAAGAAACATTCAGAACTCCCAAGATATATGTTTGTGATGATGAAGTGTTGAATATTTCACCAACTGTATTGGCTATAGTTGGCTATATTTATTCCTATTATGCACTGAATATTGCCCTGGAACTGATATTAAAACAACATTTATTCAAGTATATTTTTTGTGATATAATAAGATGAAAGTTGTTTATATAAAATGTTAATGTTGATAATGAAAGAAAAGTGTGAGAAATTCTCTAGAATATTTATAAACCATCAAGTTTGCTCTTCATATTTATATCTTCTTAGATCGAGATGACTGGGTTATTTATGCATTTAATCTATTGCAAATTAATGGGCCCTCTCAATTTTCTTTTTTATGACAAGGAAGAATTATATGGAATTTATTTAAAGATGTGCAGACCAAGTGAAGGAATTTCATGCAAGATCTCTTCATCCCTTCTGATCATAACTAATTTACCAAGATGTCCTTGTGTCAGTAGACTAGTTGCCATATACATAGATTGATATATCTAAGAAATGATAATTATAATTAGAAAGGGTATGTTATATCTCTTCATGCCAAAACTCAAAGTTTGAAAATTGTTCCACTATTTGGACTAGAAACATTTAATATTATCATAACGGCCAGAAGTAAATCAATTTAGTTAAAAGTTTTGATTAAAAGTCACTCAAATTGAAATGAAAGTATTCTTCAAAAGATAGCAATATACATCAAGTGCTGAAATAGATCAGAATACTTTCCTCATGGAACTGGTTTGAAGATGTTACTCTTGTCTTAACCTAATTCTTTATCATGATACAGTTTATTGTTAAATAATTTGAAAGTTGATTTCATAATGATTTTATATATGAATAGGATCATTATTTACTTTAATGTAAACAAACAAGTATGTAAATAATTCAAACACTATTTCCTAGAAAAACAAAGACCATTTGTGAAAATTTTATAATCAAAGTAGAGAAAGGGTCATAACAATTTTTCATGATAATTGTTGTTATAAAATCCATCAATACAGGGTGTGATAGGAAACAATCATCATTAATATCTTCAAATTTTCTACTCCACATATCACAACAGGAAACACAACCTGCTGAGTAAGATGCTGATATGACTGCTTAACTACTTAGACTTATCACAAATATCCACAAAGTGACAAACATATAAAACTAATCCACTTTTATCACTCCAATTGACAACAGAGATTCAAAAATTAGGAAGATATAATCTGTTTATCTTTGAAGTTTGATTGAGATATTTACATCAGACACAAAGCGACTATCTTCAAGAAGGGGAGATGACTCTTCATGACCTTGACTACCAGATAACCTTTGTTGAATTGATTGTACTGAAAGGATGCATCCTATAGTTTTCTTATCTCCCTGTTGACAATTGTGATTATTTGATATATACAATTCATTGAAAGATAAATAAACAAATGGCTGATATTAAGACACAAATTGAAATATTGGTGTAAATCTTAGACAAGGTGGTCTACATCAGACATCTTGTTTTACGGCTTCTGTTCAGAAGTCAGCACCTTTCAGAGTTAAGACTAAGGTTTCTGTGTTTTATATACAGACAACAGGATATTAGGATATTCATTTACAAATTTCCAAATACACCATTTTTCAGTGATGCTCAGTTGGGTCTCTAAAATGGTGTGAAAACATGGGACATACAAATGGTATCAGTTGAATTTTTCTAGTATATTATTTGGGCATACATTTACTTGCATTTAACTGAAGTTTTTGAAGAGTTGATGTCGCTGTGGATAAATATTTAAATGAGGCCATATTTTGGCATTTTTTAACAAATTCACTGCAAATTTTATTTTATTCTACATATTTTAGGCTGTATACTGCTGAACAAAAATTAGCTTAGTAATGATCTGTTGTACTTTTGTGAATTCAGACAAGGTGGTCTGTATCACACATCTTATTTTACTGATGCTGCTCAGAAGTCAGCACCTTTATACACCCATATCAATTAGAAAGTAAATGATGCAGAAGTTGAAATGGAACTGTAGACATTATTATCTTATCTTTCAATAGGATGGTTGGCAATGTAATATAGTGTCTGAAATTGAACTAGTTTTCTGCCTAACACTAGCCTATGCCTGACTTCAGCCTATTTGCAATAGTGATGTCTTTTTTTAGTTAGACCAACACAACATAGTTCTTGTGGAACCTTACAGCTCTTATTTCTGGAAAACGTAACAGACAGATAATTCTTGGTCAAGGCTGTCAATGAATAACAACTGGATTATAAGGGACTATGCTGACATTTCTGATATCCAGACTCAATGTCAATGATACAAATGACATCATAAGACATTAGGGTAATTGATTGACCTACAGCCACTTTCCAAACTCACTAGGCAGATCTACAAACAAATAGAAATTTAATTTCCCATACAGACTGCCAAGGTATATTATGTAATTTGTTATTAGAGAAATAATAATCAATGCAGACTATATCACATTATGTAATCATGTTTTTTACAAATTTTCAAGTGATGAAATTAGCGCATATCTAAATTCTAAGTATAAGATTGTCATTATCTTTTAAACATTAATAATTATTAGTACATAAAGGTTCAGAAAACTTTAAAATTCTTATCAGTTAAAACAGTTTGTTTCACTAAAGCAAACCTAGAACTAGTTATACACTTAGTTCTGATGATACAGCATACTGAACCTACAGACTACAGACCAACTATTTCCACTTGGAAACGGAAGAAAGATATCCTGAATAAAAAATACGAAGTGAAAGCTGTACTTCTGTGATACAAATTCAGTGAACCAAAATAAAATTGTGGTATTGAATTAAGAAATCTAACATTTTCTTCAAACATGAAGGCTTGGCAAAACTGATACGTATACTGCACAAGACATAGTTATACTAAATATACATGCTTTTTATTGACACACTTACATTTCTCCCTTATCAAATCTATCTTAAACTTACACATCTGAACATATAATACCAAATACCCATTTCTAATAAGTATTCCTGTCAAAAAGTGAATTATGAATTTCTGTGTATTTAGAAATTTGAATACATTTATCATATAAAATAGATATATTTTTAGACATGGGGTCAGCCCTATCTCAACTTAACTTGTGAGAAGTCACATATTTAAAAATGAGATCTAAGACAAATTCACCCCAGGTTGGCCCTCAGACATCAGTTTGACATGTAAAAAGACAAATAAACACAACCTCACATTTGTTCTAAATTCCATTTGGATATAAAACTGGTGTGAATTCACACCCTAGATTGTAAATTCTTTCTGTTCTTATCTTGTACAAGGATACTAGTGAATGACATGATGTGTTTGTGGGTACATTATATTCTCTACTATTCTCTTATATTATGTACTACCTGTTCTACATTTAATTACATTATAATCTCCATAACTACATGTACTACATTCAATTACATTGTAATCTTCATTACTACATGTACTACATTCAATTACATTATAATCTTCATTACTACATGTACTACATTCAATTACATTATAATCTCCATTACTACATGTACTACATTCAATTACATTGTAATCTTCATTACTACATGTACTACATTCAATTACATTATAATCTTCATTACTACATGTACTACATTCAATTACATTATAATCTCCATTACTACATGTACTACATTCAATTACATTGTAATCTCCATTACTACATGTACTACATTCAATTACATTGTAATCTTCATTACTACATGTACTACATACAATTACATTGTAATCTCCATTACTACATGTACTACATTCAATTACATTATAATCTTCATTACTACCTGTTCTACATTTAATTACATTATAATCTCCATTACTACATGTACTACATTTAAGTACACTGTAATCTCCATTACTACATGTACTACATTCAATTACATTGTAATCTCCATTACTACATGTACTACATTCAATTACATTATAATCTTCATTACTACCTGTTCTACATTTAATTACATTATAATCTCCATTACTACATGTACTACATTCAATTACACTGTAATCTTCATTACTACATGTACTACATTCAATTACACTGTAATCTTCATTACTACATGTACTACATTCAATTACATTGTAATCTCCATTACTACATGTACTAAATTCAATTACATTGTAATCTTCATTACTACATGTACTACATTCAATTACACTGTAATCTTCATTACTACATGTACTACATTCAATTACATTGTAATCTCCATTACTACATGTACTAAATTCAATTACATTGTAATCTTCATTACTACATGTACTACATTCAATTACACTGTAATCTCCATTACTACATGTACTACATTTAATTACACTGTAATCTCCATTACTACATGTACTACATTTAATTACACTGTAATCTTCATTACTACCTGTACTACATTTAATTACACTGTAATCTTCATTACTACCTGTACTACATTTAATTACACTGTAATCTTCATTACTACATGTACTACATTTAATTACATTATAATCTTCATTACTACATTTACTACATTTAATTACATTATAATCTTCATTACTACATGTACTACATTCAATTACATTATAATCTTCATTACTACATGTAATACATTTAATTACATTATAATCTTCTTCACCACATGTACTACATTTAATTACATTGTAATCTTCATTACTACATGTACTACATTCAATTACATTGTAATCTCCATTACTACATGTACTACATTCAATTACATTGTAATCTCCATTACTACATGTACTACATTTAAGTACACTGTAATCTTCATTACTACCTGTACTACATTTAATTACACTGTAATCTTAATTACTACCTGTACTACATTTAATTACATTATAATCTTTATTACTACATGTACTACATTCAATTACATTATAATCTTCATTACTACATGTAATACATTTAATTACATTATAATCTTCTTTACCACATGTACTACATTTAATTACATTGTAATCTTCATTACTACATGTACTACATTTAATTACATTGTAATCTTCATTACTACACGTACTACATCCAATTACATTATAATCTTCATTACTATATGTACTACATTCAATTACACTAAAATCTTCATTACTACATGTACCACATTTAATTACAATGTAATCTTCATTACTACATGTACTACATTTAATTACATTATAATCATCATTACTACATGTACTACATTTAATTACATTATAATTTCATTACTACATGTACTACATTTAATTACATTATAATCTTCATTACTACATGTACTACATTCAATTAAATTATAATCTCCATTACTACATGTACTACATTCAATTACACTGTAATCTTCATTACTACATGTACTATATTTAATTACACTGTAATCTTCATTACTACCTGTACTACATTTAATTACACTGTAATCTTCATTACTACCTGTACTACATTTAATAACATTATAATCTTCATTACTACATGTACTAAATTCAATTACATTATAATCTTCATTACTACATGTACTACATTCAATTACACTGTAATCTTCATTACTACATGTACTACATTCAATTACATTGTAATCTTCATTACTACATGTACTACATTTAATTACACTGTAATCTTCATTACTACCTGTACTACATTTAATTACATTATAATCTTCATTACTACATGTACTACATTCAATTACATTGTAATCTTCATTACTACATGTACTACATTCAATTACACTGCAATCTTCATTACTACATGTACTACATTTAATTATATTGCAATCTTCATTACTACATGTACTACATTTAATTACACTGTAATCTTCATTACTACCTGTACTAAATTTAATTACATTATAATCTTCATTACTACATGTACTCTTCATTACTACATGTACTACATTCAATTACATTGTAATCTTCATTACTATATGTACTACATTCAATTACATTCTAATATCCATTACTACATGTACTACATTCAATTACATTCTAATCTCCATTAATACATGTACTACATTTAATTACATTGTAATCTCCATTACTACATGTACTACATTTAATTACATTGTAATCTCCATTACTACATGTACTACATTTAATTACATTGTAATCTCCATTACTACATGTACTACATTTAATTACATTCTAATCTCCATTACTACATGTACTACATTTAACTACATTCTAATCTCCATTACTACATGTACTACATTCAATTACATTGTAATCTCCATTACTACATGTACTACATGTAATTACATTATAATCTCCATTACTACATGTACTACATTTAATTACATTCTAATCTCCATTACTACATGTACTACATTTAATTACATTCTAATCTCCATTACTACATGTACTACATTTAATTACATTGTAATCTTCATTACTACATGTACTACATTCAATTACACTGTAATCTTCATTACTACATGTACTACATTCAATTACACTGTAATCTCCATTACTACATGTACTACATTTAATTACATTCTAATCTCCATTACTACATGTACTACATTTAATTACATTATAATCTCCATTGCTACATGTACTACATTCAATTACATTGCAATCTTCATTACTACATGTACTACATTCAATTACATTCTAATCTCCATTACTACATGTACTACATTTAATTACATTGTAATCTCCATTACTACATGTACTACATTCAATTACATTCTAATCTCCATTACTACATGTACTACATTCAATTACATTATAATCTCCATTACTACATGTACTACATTCAATTACATTATAATCTCCATTACTACATGTACTACATTTAATTACACTGCAATCTTCATTACTACATGTACTAAATTCAATTACATTATAATCTCCATTACTACATGTACTATATTCAAGTACATTGTATTTTTTGGCATGGAATGTTTACCAAGCTGTACCTTGATAAACAGTACTTTATGTACAGTTTACAATGTGCCTTGAATGTACAAATAGTTACCAATAAATCCTGAAAAACTGGCTGTTGTACAAGAGATCAGAACAATAATGATGAATCTATAAAAGTTGTGAACAGGTCATATATGTCTTCAAATCTTATCACTCCAATAGAGACATGTCTAATCTAAACAGAAATATATCTCCTAACATAACAACCAAATCAAAAGATTTTACCTGTACTATCTATTAATAAGGTAAATAAATAAAGGGATAGCAGGACACCCTGTCTAACTCCTTCTGACATATCATTGATCAGTGTCATTGTCCACTCTACATCTCAACCAGTATTCTCACACACTTTATAAATAATGGCCACCAACTGACCATTGGTCATTTTAACAAGTTTTCTGATAAATGAGGCATCTTGACCACTTCATCTCAAAAACTATCTATTATCAAAATAACCAAAGTGTTTTGTTTTTTTCTTGATAAAAATAATACTTTGCATTACAAATTTTTTTACATAGGCCTACCAGTAGGTCATCCATCAATCTGGAGCAGGAAGTTAACTTTTTCTTCCATTCAGTGCTGCGTTCAATATTTTATGTTTTTGGTGCCACGCAAAAAATTATATACATCAAAATGATTTTAAAATCGTTTAAAAAATTGATTTATCACTAAAGCTGATTTTAGATTTGGTTGAATTTACCAATTACTTTAACAATATCTATTCAAATCTTAAAATTGTAAAAGGCTTAACTACAAGAAGAAAAAGATTTCTGTTAGACATGGAAAATTAAAACAAATTGCAATTTTTATCCATAAAATTAAAGAAAAATTTCTAATTTGCTGACACTAATTCTCCTGTTAACATAACCTTAATTTCAATAAAAATTAAGAGCAGCATGTAACTTCATCATTTTTCATCAGATTCTGAAATGATATAACATATTTCCAGCTATTTTTATACCTATTTATATTTAGTAAAGATAACACGAGAAAATGCCATTTTTTAAAAATATATCAGCTGTTTTTTAACCTGGTTTCATTCTATCTAATAGTCTCTTATCATTACTGTGTCTGCTTTGCAGCTTTCTGATTATTAATAACTGCAATATTTTTCTAAATTCTTGAGCAATTTAGACTCTTTTACAATAGAGATGGAACAAGCAACATCTAGCCAACAGATATCAAAGACATCTTTCAATCATTCAGCAGAAAATTTTATGGAAAAGAATGAACAAATTAATGGTTATCACAGTCATCATTACAGGCTTTAGTAGCTGGTCCTGTTTCAGATGATTCCTAATCTTTTAAACACACAGTATCAGAAAAAAAATTCAGCAACCTGAACACAATGCTACGTAACATTGATGTAACATTATGTGATGTCACTTGGTAATTGCAGTTTCATATACTTGCTTATACTATCACACAATCATGTGGCTGGTAGAGCAGCTGCTTATGTTTAAGATTTATATGATACTGCATGTGACATGATTCAACATCGGATCAAACTTTCTGTTGATCCTTGGAAGCATAGTTTGGTGATTTATGAAATAAGTTATTATAAATCCATGTGTTGTAATTCATATGTAATGTAACATAAAAGATTGAAACATCATTACATTTATGACACACCAAATCTTGATAACTTGTTTCTAATGAATCAAAAACGTTTGATGAGGTTGGCATACTATCAAAAGTCCATGTTGCCAAAAACAATTAAACCCATTTCAATATTTTGACTCCCGAACTAAATCAACCATTTAATTACAAGTTTTCTTTAGGTAGAGTTAGACTTTTCTCAAAATACATCATCAACATTTTAAATATCTGCATAACTCTATTTAAAAAGCTGTATTATTTTTGGAATGATAGTTTAAAAATGTACATGAACCAGTTTTGCCAGTCAGCAGAAATGAAGATGATATTAATAATATATAAGTTGAAATTTGAATATAATTTGACAGGTACTTATAGAAGGAAAAGATCAAGTGGTTTTGAAGGATGAGAAATGGCTGATAACTACCATACAATCAATTGTCAATTATACATTTAATTACATATTAATACATGTAATGTCAAAAAAGTCCTTGACTGCATGTTCTACATCTTGCTGTGTTTTATTGTTCATTGTATTTATCATGAATACTCTTGCTAACCTTGCACATTTTATCAAATAGTTAATCCATAAAGTTATGAAACCTTGATCCCTTTGCAGCAGGCAAAAGTTATCATCTTAATGAATCTAGAAACCAGCATTATAATTTTCTTTCTGGTAGTACTAGCCTTGGATATCATATTGTATACAAATATTTCTGCTGATCTTCATTAGTTTTGACCTAACAAAAAAAAAACGTTGTTTTAAAAAAAAAGTGCACAAAGCACAGAATATTTATTATCATTATTATTATTATTATACTCATTTTTATTGTGCTCCTTTCACATACGTGTTCAAGTACACCATACAATACAGGCCCTGATACATACACTTAAGTCGAAACAAAAATGTTGAATTAGCTTGAATGTGCATGATCTATTGCATTTTTTCAAGTGAAATTTTGAACTGGATCTCTTTAAGTGAAGAGAATGTTGATTGGATTTAAAAACCTAACCTTTCAACTTGACCTGTAAACACTTTCTAGTGTAATATTACATAACATTTATTATCATTTTCAAATTCTTAAACATTTGTTTGTTCAAGGTATTTCGTTCACTACAGATATGGACAAAATGATTAAAATTTGTTTTTATTTTGACATGATCTAAAATAACTAATAGATACAAGGCTGATTTCATGAAAGGCACACAGAAGAAATTGATACTGTACTGTTCTGTGCTGTAGTAACTGCTATTGATGTTCAGACCTAATTCAAACCTGGAATACTGTTATAATCATGTAAAACCATCATTCAACTGTAAGAATGTTGTTTTCCAAAGCTCTGATTGTATCTGAGAATATCACACCAAGACAATGTTATTCAAAAATTGTCAATATATTCAGATAACTGTTCAATTTCTAAATTTGAAGATTGAAACATGATTTCATGTGACAAACTTTCTGCAAATACAGCCCAAGATATTTTGGTGCCCAACACAGAGTCACGGACATGATTTTCAAATTTTAAGATAGTTGTAGTAGTGGAATATCCTATTGTAAATTCATCAATTGGCAAAATGTGTTTTCTCACACTTTACTGTATATAAGTTCTGTAGGCAAAAAAAAATACCATGGTTGAAAACTTTGAAGAGGAATCTATCAAAAGTGACAGATCTTGTATGAAAAGTAGAGATATCATATGTCAAGTATGTATCAGGGAGGTCCATCAAATTTTTTATAAACTTTTTACATGCTAAATATTTTTTTACAACATATAACTATGTACCATTACAATATATAGATTTCTAAATGATAATATCATTGAGTTCTTCTTTGTTCATTTAAAAAAAAATGTCAAAGCATTTAAGCCATGACAGGCTGTGCCTTAGTCAGACAATTCTACATTTTACATTGAGCTTTAGAAACTAGTAAAAGACTACAATGTAACTTGTAATGGATGTTCAGAAATATATGTAATTATTTTCAAAAGATTGTGTGGGTCACCCAGAAAGGAAGTATACCTACCAATAGTAGTAGAATAGTACAGATGATACAATGACCCATACAGATGTATGTCAATAGGTCAGTACATAGTAAATAATGTCAATATGTAATGACATGTTATAGTATTTAATTATCAGGTCAATGGTCAGCTGACTAGAATTATTGGAATATGATATCAGGAAACACTGGATTAGATTACAATCTATTTCCATTAATATTTCACTTATTTGAATATTCAGTGGACAGACTGATTAGTTAGTGATAATTGACTGCTGTTGGATAAAACACTTTTTCACCTCTTCGCTGACATACCTTTTATATTATTATTGACAATGTCACCCGCATTTTATAACCAGCTGTTGTGATGGATTACTTATCCACAAAAGGGAGCTGCCATTTTAGGATTAGATGTAATTTTTCTATGCATCATCTCTCAGTTGTCAATTCAAACGCATGGATGCATACATTTTAAGTCCCAGAAAGATATTTTTGGCAGATTTTGTCACAATAGATGTTTACAATGAACTAGTTGATATCTCAGACTTCATCCCAATCACAAGTTCTAATACTAATCTGAACAGAAAACTATGAAGAAAATTCTCCATACTTTATATTCTCTATTATTTAATATTTCTTATTATTACTTTATGAATCATTTTTAATAATTTGATTAAGCTGAATTTTCACCTTGGTCTGTGCTTTTGTAATTTCAATTAAATGTTGTTGTTAAAACCTCCATAACTAATCTAAAAGCTGTTAAACACACTACAAAGTTGCTTCTGCAGTCATCCAGACTGGTACACAAGTAACATCTGCTGATGCTTGCTCTGTAACCTTTACGGCCAAGGTTCAATCCCATCAAGCCTCTTTAGATGATGCCAGTTGGTAGAGCTGATATGGAAAAAGCAATACTGAAGTAATATGTGCCACAGGTTGTGTATGATTAACACACCTTAATAATTAAAAATCTTCCTTTATTCCATGTTTTGCTTGACTTCTTGGAGAAGGAAAGGAAAAAGTAAAACTCTGTTTGTCATACTAAAGTGATGCTATATTTTTTTTAGAACCATCAGATGATTCACAGACCAAAAAATAACCCTGAATAGAGAATAAAATTAGAATAGTGGTCAGAAAGTAAATTAACAGATTCCAGTAAAGGATAATGATCCAGTAGTAGTAGTAAACAGGTAGTACTATAACGAGACTACCTACTGATATCCCCTACTATATATCTAATTAGTCAGAATTTGTCCGTTAGACTGGCCACAGCATGACAAGTACTAAATGTACTATATAGTACCATGTTTGATGGTAGATATAGCTTTCATGTCTTGAATTTCTACTAATATATTTTCTTTACGTCAAATTCAATAACACAAGATAGCAGAATGGAATTTGTTTCAGCAAGTGGTTTTGGTAATTACTCTGCTTTGTTTACTGAAATGAATGACATTATGAGTAATAAAATGACTAAATGCTGATTCTGAGATAATGTCTTGTTGTGTTATTCACAGTGTTTGTTTGTAGAAGTTGTCGTGAAGCATTATGGTATACTAAAAGTATCAGACGCGAGATATTCTTGCTGAGTAATCAGAATAGTAAATGTAGGCTATACAAGTACTAAACAACCTTTACATGATTATTACTAGGTTTTTACACATGGTGAATACAGATATAAACTCTTATCATCTTTATTTATCCCTCTGTAGGAAAGAAAGAAAGAAGGTTATACAAGTATCCTTGCTACCAGCTAGTCCTTGGCCAAAACTCTTGCCATTGATTTTTCCCGAATTTTTCGTACCCATTTCTGGAATTATAAATGAAGATGACTTATTCAACATCATCAAACTTTCATATGCCAATCGAGATCAGAACCTACCTTGACATAATCAAGCATATGATGTTATTTAAAGAACCAACTTTCTTACCACTGTGCTATAGAACCTCATCTTTCAACCTCATCTATGGTATTAATATAACATTACTAATAAAATAACTAAACCTTCAGAAAAAGTATGAGTAGAATATAATTCAAATATCCTGACATTCTGAAAACATTGATTGCCTTAACTCCTTTTCAGCCAAATTGAAAGACACACTATATTATTTGTGGTACTACTATGCGATTATATTGTCAATAAGCAGATATAAAAAGAGTCACAAACTGCAAAAATATTGCTCATTAGACATAGAATTCAGATGACAAAGCTAATTGGAGGAATTGCAACAGAAAAATTCTCATTAATTGTGTTACATAAAACCTTTTTTAGGTCTAATTGGGAGTAAAGGGCAACATGAATCATCCACCTTGTGATTTGTTACCTGTAATTTTCAGGTGATTTAAAAATTTAAACAGTTGTTAGTGTAATATAACGAGTTAAACATGTTTTTAGATGTTAATATATCAAATATATTTTGATTAACACCTGTTTTATAAAGATGATATTCAGAATAAATAGCCATATTGGCCTCCAAGATTAGAGAGCAACTAAATAAACACTGGTTTCAAAGAATAAAATGTTTTTGAATTTAACAAATATTATGATGATAAAAGCTAAGATTTTTTTGTAATTTATGGAAATCTATTTATTAGCCATGACTATGTTGTTAATTTTAATTAGCAGAGATAGCAATTAATCTGAGATAAAAGAAACTTGCATCTTTCTGAGAAGATTTATGAATATTCTCAGTCCTTTTTCAAGTTTTGGTGTATGAAAAAAATGATAAATTTAGTTATCACAAGGTATGCACTGATTAAACTTTTAGAAAACTTGATCTTAGCAGGTTTTTTTAATTAGAGAGTAGGTTTTATTTATTTAACAAATCATCACCCCTGATGAAAATAAACCATAAAAGGTTTGAAGAAAACCACCCTGATTGCCTAGTCAAACAATGACTGTCTTTAGTTCATAGTTGCCAATTATGGTAACTTGTCAAGATTGAACTGTTTAGTATTCTCAGTATTGAGTCACCAACTGTTTCTTAGTCATGACTTAAGTGTATTTTCGTTCTTTTTATCTCCAAATTGCTGAAATCATCACATGATTTTTAGCTGCACTTTCATAATTGTCAAATGATAGTAGTTTATGGGAATGTTTTCCCATTTTTCTAGTATGAAAATTCATTGTCAACTTTATAAATTGTCTTATACAGCCTAACAATTCTAATTTATATTTATCCTTTCTTTTGAATATCAGTTGATCCTTTCTTTTTGAATGTCAGTTGATCCTTTCTTTTGAATGTCAGTTGATTTTCATTTTGGATCCATGGTAAGGTTTAATGATCTAAAGTATGTGGTTAACACTATAAAAGGACAGAGCAATATGAGATAAAAAAAATTTTACAATTGTTATTTATTTTGTAGATTAACACACTTTAAGTGTGAAAATTGATCTGGTCCAAGATGCGTAGTAGACGACATTTAACATTAGTCACAAGATTTACACTGCTGTCAATTGTCAACCATTAATATCATCTAATGAATATTTATTCTAGTCTATACAATCATAATATATATCATTCAGATTAACTGAGGTCTGTTGACGAGTAATTCAGATCCCCCTGAATGTGTCAACTGACATTTGTTATGATTGACATTTGAGATACAATTAACTCAATTTTGGGGTGAATTTGTTAGCTCTTGTCAATTAGAAATAAAATGGTCAGCTCTTGTTAATAAGAAAATAATATGCCAGCCTTTGTCAATAAAAAATCAAAATATCAGCCTTTGTCAATAAGAAATCAAAATATCAGCCTTTGTCAATAAGAAATCAAATTGTTAGCCTTTGTCAATTAGAAATCAAAATATCAGCCTTTGTCAATAAGAAATCAATATATCAGCCTTTGTCAATTAGAAATCAAAATATCAGCCTTTATCAATAAGAAATCAAAATATCAGCCTTTGTCAATAAGAAATCAAAATATCAGAAATCAAAATATCAGCCTTTGTCAATAAGAAATCAAAATATCAGCCTTTGTCAATTAGAAATCAAAATATCAACCTTTGTCAATTAAAAATCAAAATATCAGCCTTTGTCAATTAGAAATCAAATTTTTAGCCTTTGTCAATAAGCAAATCAAATTATCAGCCTTTGTCAAATAGAAATCAAAATATCAGCATTTGTCAAATAGAAATCAAAATATCAGCATTTGTCAATAGGAAATCAAAATATCAGCCTTTGTCAATTAGAAATCAAAATATCAGCCTTTGTCAATAAGAAATCAAAATATCAGCCATCAGCCTTTGTCAATAAGAAATCAAAATATCATCCTTTGTCAATAAGAAATCAAAATATCAGCCTTTGTCAATTAGAAATCAAATTTTTAGCCTTTGTCAATAAGCAAATCAAATTATCAGCCTTTGTCAATTAGATATCAAAATATCAGCCTTTGTCAATTAGAAATCAAATTGTTAATTGTTCATTTGTTGTTAATCAAATTGTTAATCAAAATATCAGCCATCTGCCTTTGTCAATAAGAAATCAAAATATCATCCTTTGTCAATTAGAAATCAAAATATCAGCCTTTGTCAATTAGAAATCAAATTTTTAGCCTTTGTCAATAAGCAAATCAAATTATCAGCCTTTGTCAATTAGAAATCAAAATATCAGTCTTTGTCAATGAGCAAATCAAATTATCAGCCTTTGTCAATAAGAAATGAAATTGTTAGCCTTTGTCAATAAGAAATCAAATTGTTAACCTTTGTCAATTAGAAATCAAATTGTTAGCCTTTGTCAATTAGAAATCAAATTGTTAGCCTTTGTCAATTAGAAATCAAATTGTTAGCCATTGTCAATAAAAAATCAAATTGTTAGCCTTTGTCAATAAGCAAATCAAATTATCAGCCTTTGTCAATAAGAAATGAAATTGTTAGCCTTTGTCAATAAGAAATCAAATTGTTAGCCTTTGTCAATTAGAAATCAAATTGTTAGCCTTTGTCAATTAGAAATCAAATAGTTACCCTTTGTCAATAAGAAATCAAATTGTCAGCTCTTGCCAATAAGAAATCAAATTGTCAGCTCTTGTCAATAAGAAATCAAATTGTTAGCCTTTGTCAATAAGAAATCAAATTGTTAGCCTTTGTCAATAAGAAAATCAAATTGTCAGCTTTTAGCAAATCAAATTGTCAGCCTTTGTCAATAAGAAATCAAATTGATAGCTTTTTTGTCCATAAGAAATCAAATTGTTAGCCTTTGTCAATTAGAAATCAAATTGTCAGCTATTGTCAATAAGCAAATCAAATTGTTAGCCTTTGTCAATAAAAAATCAAATTGTTAGCCTTTATCAATAAGAAATCAAATTGTCAGCTCTTGCCAATAAGCAAATCAAATTGTCAGCCTTTATCAATAAGAAATCAATTTGTTAGCCTTTGCCAATAAGCAAATCAAATTGTCAGCCTTTGTCAGTAAGAAAAATCAAATTGTCAGCCTTTGTCAGTAAGAAGAATCAAATTGTCAGCCTTTGTCAGTAAGAAAAATCAAATTGTCAGCCTTTGTCAATAAGAAATCAAATTGTTAGCCTTTGTCAATAAGCAAATCAAATTGTCAGCCTTTGTCAGTAAGAAATCAAATTGTCAGCTCTTGTCAATTAGAAATCAAATTGTTAGCCTTTGTCAATAAGCAAATCAAATTGTCAGCCTTTATCAATAAGAAATCAATTTGTTAGCCTTTGCCAATAAGCAAATCAAATTGTCAGCCTTTGTCAGTAAGAAAAATCAAATTGTCAGCCTTTGTCAGTAAGAAAAATCAAATTGTCAGCCTTTGTCAATAAGAATCAAATGGTCCAAAGTGGATTGTTTGCTGTAGAAGATTCCCATTGCTAACTATATTGTGTTTAAGATCATGACATTATTTGATATCATGTGAAACAATATATAATTTACCATATCCTTCTCCATGCTATGCATAACTTACTTTTCAGAACGAAACATTACTGTAATGTTAATAATAGGCTCACACAAATAGGAATTACCAGCTTGTCCATCAAACGTTTTTTCAACAAGGGGCCAAACAAACCTAAGGTAATGGATACTTTGGTGAGATTTTAATGCAATGGACATGGTGTCTTACCTATTGTTGACTAAACTATAATATGATATGGACTAAAACCTTAATAATCCTTGCTAGGAATGTACTAATCTATTTGAATAATTCATTGTTAGACTAAGTACCTGGTATACTTGACCAAAATCATGTACTCCAACATAGCAGTCCTACATAGATCTCATACATTGTCTTATAGGAGACACACTGCATAAAACATCGTGGAGATGATGTCTTAATGTATCTCAGACATTGTTTTGATCTATCTCAGACACTGTCTTGATGTATCTTAGTGATAGGCCCCTCAGTCAGTGTCTTGATGTGTCTCAGAGACACTGGTTTAATGTATCTTAGAAACTGTTTTGATGTACCTCAGAGACATGCTCTCTTGATACTGTGTACTTGTTAAAGAGTTTGTATCTTAGACATGATGTGTCTTTCAACCAATGATAGCATTGTCTTTTCATCAACTGGTCATAAACCAAGTCAGATATCAATAAATGATCTTTTTATATATTTATAGATCTTTGGACAAAAATAACCTAGTTCATACAACCACCTCCAAACATGTGTTATAGTGGGAAAGGAGCCAAGAATATTAGGCCTAAAGATATATCACTAATGACCTATTGCTTCCACCTTCTTTATTCAAACATCTTGATCTCCTACTATTCAGTATAACAAAGTTCAATATCAAAATTTATTGCTTGTTATGTTGTCCCAGCAAAGACTTCGGATAAAATCAGTTACATGTATTTGATTTTCAAATCATCTTTCATAAAATTTCTGTACCTGTAACTAGGGTCTAATTGTCATGTGTCTTTAGACATTTTTTTGGATATGATGGCTTACTTTATGGATACACTCATCTATAATGTAGTTGCTATATTTCAACTATCCATTGCATATTTTTTTTTTTTTTAAAAACTGGCTTGTGTAGACTGTCATCACTTTTAGATATGTGTTCTATCATCATCAGGTGTAACTAAGATTTAACAATGCTTAATTCATGTCATACCATTGGCAGACAAATAATTGTCAGCTTCAATGATAAAACCAGATAAAGTAAAGACACTGTAGTAAAAATTGTTATTACCACATGTACAATATAATAATACAAGGTACTTGACCTGAAGAATGGGAATGAATAATTGAAGGTACTAGACACACTACTTGTTACAAGTATATAATACTATATCATATTCTCCTTACATCATATATATACAGGTTTATATAGTCAGTCTTAATGTCAGGCCAATCAGTACTGTAATACAAAAAAACAGGGTAACAAGGGCAATCACATATTATCAGAAATCTTAAAGTACATGTATATTAGTATATAACATTTGAATATTGAATCAAAACTAATTCCAACTGACAGTAAAGACATCACCATTTTAAAAACCTGGTGGCACTTTACAACTGGGTTTTTCAAATCTGCATCAAGTCTTTTAGTCAACAAATCTATTTTTTCATTTATCATTTCCATGTTTCATTTCTAAAAATAGAAGTAGTTTTTTGCCATGTAAAGTTTATTTGGTAATTGCAAATCTTATTCAAAGATTCACCTTTAAGTAAAAATTTCTTCATAGTCACTTTTTCCTAAAACCTCAATCAATAAAGTTTATTTTTTATTACCTTATAAACAATTTTATCTCATTTTAATGAAAACACAGACAATTGTTATTCAGTTATTCTCATATTTTCACAAATAATTCAAGAAAAAAGTGTTTGAAGACAAAGAAAGGGTCTAATTTCTCAAGTATTTGAAAGAGTGTAAGAGACCACCATCACTGAGTAATTTGTCTATCAAATATACATCAAATATCTATAAAACTCTATTAAAATCACTGATGTATAATAAATATATAAACAGACAAGTTCACAAGTTATTGTTTACCAATAAAATAAACCAGCAAAAGGACAGCAGACCAATCCATCCATGTGACCCAAGTCACTTTTCATAATCCAAATAATCCAGACTATTTGTTATGTTCAGGCTGGTGATGTACTATCATTTCTTCTGATCAAGACTATCTTTCTGCCTTACAACTGGAGTCACTGTGTTGGCTAAGTTCTTTGTATCTTCTGATACCTTTTTGAATGGTTTAGATCTGACATCCTTGTTTACCTTTATTTCTATGAAAAGTTACTCATAGAAATCACTATGAGTCCTCTTACATTGCTAAAATGCCTTCACCACTTTAAATCTATATTACATTACTTAAGACTTATTTTATTAAAGAAAATCACAAGGAAAAAATATCAACTCAAATAACATGTTAATACAGTTCGTAGTCGGGCAATAGAAACCTTTAACCACATATCAAACATCAGTTCACAGAAAATACATCAAAAACCATCTTCATCAATATGTAATTTCACACTTCATTAAAAGGTCGGTTTAATTGTGCGAAAGGAGACAACCACAGACTTATGTCACTAAGATCTAATATCAGTTTTGTTGGTTAAACAAGGTGGTTCAACCATTGTTGACTGCTGGCTTGTGTTGACTATTATATTAAATTACTTTAGATGTTATGATAAAAGAAACTGTTTTTAGAATTAGAGATTTACCTATTAATCCCTTTTAAACTTCATCTTCTCACTTGTCTGAATGTAAAATTCTTCTCAAACACTATAATCCAGGGAAGTTTGATTTCGCTGAAGTTGTCAGTTATTGTCAGGCTAAAGAGTCCTTCATTGTAAGTTAAATCAAGCCCTGGTTTTACCTGAGTTTCAATGTATAGAATTCAGTTGGAAATATTGATGTTAGATAGATAATTACTACATTATACCATCATGGGAATGATTTTCTATTGTATTAACCAATTTAAACAATCTTGAAACTTAATCTCAGACTACTACACTGAGGTGCAGTGAACTTATAACAAGCACAAAATTCATTGGTATTGTTGTGCAAATCAAAACTGCTATATTTTGTAATGTAATATTTATTTCAGTTGTTATAAATCATGAAATTATAAGAAATTGGCAATGAAGGCCATGAAGACTATTGGTGCCTGAAAGGGTCCATGTTTAATTTCAATATAGAAATGGTTGAAGATTGTTTGGAGGTACAAGTTGTGGTTGATGTGAAAAAGTGCAGTATATAAATATAACTATCTTAATGACAGCAGCGTTGATAACATAGCTCATTCTCTTTCACAAAAACAACATCAATGACAATAAAAGCCGTCTGTTAAGAGAAAATAAAAGAGGTAATAACTGCAGCAGAACTAGAAATAATCCAAGATAAGATGTCTCTGTTGCATTCAGTGTTGTTTGTGTTTGTCTATCCTCTATAATTATTTTAACATTTTTCAGACCATATTTCCGTCTGAGAGATAAGCTGAAAGATCTGTTATGTTCATTCTAACAGGATTGGTAAAAGGCAACTCTAGCCTGTTTCTATCTGTAACTACAGGAATTATCACACCAAACTCATCTTATTTACATGCCAATCTGCATAGATGTTGCAAAATCCTATATACCACAAGAATGTTAATTTCAACTTAAAAACATATCAAAACAGCTATGGAATTACATAATTTCTTAGAAGTTGCTTGGTATTTCAACATTAACAGTAGAAGACTATCACTTGATGTAGTGAAGTCTAGGTTCATTAAAAGATTGGTTCATATGCACCTTATCTAGCACAAGTGCACTCTCAACATTAGTAACAATCAAAAATCCTTTTTTATTAGAAACATTGACTAATTGTCCTTTGTACAGGACCTCGGTACCTTATTATAAATCAGCATCATACTCAGTTCTATTTGACTTGACTGGAATAATAAACAGTTAACTGCATTCCAGATAAATCATCACTTACTGCCTTCAACATGAGCATAATTTATCTGCAGATGTAACAATGCTGTCACAAGATGGCACTGTTTCTCCGAGACATGTACAGAGAGAAGATCTTCATGATAAAAGTCAACTCTTGAAAATCCTTATTTTACAACTTACAGCAAATAATCTGAAAACAATCAGCTTTCCTCATTAAAAATTCATAGAAAAAATGACATCAATGTTTAGTTAGGTGTAAAAATTGATTTTAGAAAAAAGATTTCACATTCAATTAGTTAGTTCTAATCATGATAGTCTATGACTTGAGCCAGACAAATCAAATAATGTTAATCTTCTAGACAATATCTTCTACAGACAATCTGCTCTGTGTCAATGTTCATTATCTTTAACTCCAGTCTTACAACATGACAACTCTCAAACTAGGACAGTGTTGTGATGTGTAAAGATCCTGTTAGTATTTTAAGGTCAAGGACTGACATCTGTCACACAATTACATATTTCAAAACGCATTTTCTTTGGTAAATATTTTTGATATTGGATGATCCACAAATGAACATGATTTAATCTCTCTGAAACAAAACAAAGTGAAGATAACAATGGCATCAAAGGCTTTAGTGCTTTAAAAAATTTGAAAATGATGTGATGTTCCATTGCAGAACTAACACAAGATAGTTATCTGTTCTGTTTAATTAATAAGCAAAGTGATAAATGTGCCCGTTTTAAACAACAAATGCAAGATAAGGTAGATAGTACAAATTGACAAAAGGTACACTTTGTCATTTTGACTAGTTTTAAATATGATCATAAATCTTATTTCTCACGGGAAATTTAGACTTAATTATACGCTAAATCGGTAGATAGTAAAGCTAAGTAGCAGAAAAAATTGCATTACTATGAGCATACTCTAAGGCAATTAGTATATATATATATATATATGTTAGTATACTATTATTGTTTATTAGTATAATAACTTTAATTTGAGTATAAGTGTTAAAAGTCAGTATAAACATTTATCAGTTAAACTATTTTTAAAATAACCTATGTTCAAAAAATGAATGCTTGTTTTTTTCGTAGGTCAAGCAATGTAATTTTTTTTTCAATCAAAATCAAATCGGCAGCATGTCATATTGGGTTCAGTGATGTCTACATGCTAACCAGCAGAAATGTTTTCAGCTTATTTTCAAATTGTGTCTGTTTGAAACTTCCAACCATTAAAACTACAGAATCTTCATCCTAAAATGTGCATTGTGAACAAACTATGAAAAAATACTGTAAGACTAAGACAAGGAATGAGCCATCTGACTAAATAGTTTCATATATGACGACAATTTAACTGTCTAATCTTCAACTATTCTCAAGTCAATGACATCTATCAACCAGTTATATAAAAACCACATGAATTCTAACCACATTGAGTAAACAAGCAAAATAACATTACAAGTTATATGCAGTTATTCAATTCATAACAACTCATTCAGACATATTTCTATGTGTGTTTTTTTAAGAATGAACTTGACTTTTTACAATGTCAATTTCACAAGTATATATTAAACTTACTCCTAGATCATTACTACACCTCAAAATAGAAACAGTCTTCCAAAAACAACCTTTTATATTCAATTAGGACACTACATACCAGGCCAGAGGCTTTACATTTCTGTTATTCTTACATCTTTTATTCAATACAAACAGTGAAAATATTTACACGTTTTTTTAGTTTTCTAATGTTCATAACACATAATATTACAGTTAAATGTAATATTTGATCTTTCGACAATTTTGAATTGAGAACTGAAGGTGAACAGAAAAGTATTTTTTATATGCGGCCTAACAGCAATTTGATTATTTGTTTGTGTGAACCTGAGTATGAATTAATTTGCTGAGCATAAAATACTACATTTTTTTTCTTATGCTCATCAAATGATATTCCCATTATGGTACAATGTTGTACCTTGGTATATCAGTATATAATGTCAAAACTGCTATTAAACACCAATTGTCCTTGATGATACAGGTTTCACCACACAGACTGTACATATAAACTATAAACTCAAAAACATAAAAGAAAAAAATCACTTTCAATGTATTCTTATTTTTTGTTGACAAAAAATAAGCTTCTCTTGTGCAGTTTCATAGACACTCTTTGGATATTGCATTACAATTGGTCAATAAAGACCATCTGAGAGATTAATACAATGACTTATTCCACCTCAAAGCAATAGAAAAACATTTACTTTAAATGTGACCAAAACTTCAACATAGGAAATAACACAGCTTCTAATGCAATACATCCAAATTGATATAAACAAATTTACAGGTTTTAAGGTCAGTAAGTCATATATTCATGCATCTTGTTTTGATCATATCTTGATATAATTTCTAATGTGATTTGAAAGTGTAATGGTAATCTGTGTAAATAGCAGTAACATAAATGAACCACAGCACAAGTCATCTGAAAATTTATGAGAAATCGTGATCATATACAAATTACATTAGCAGAAATATTCAGAAAGCAAGCTATATCAATTATATTGAACATCAAATAGTCAGTGCAATAACAAATGGTGATAAGAACAAATGTTGGAATCTGAGACAAGCTGGCACCAATGATTCTAAGGAATCAGGAAACACTGTTATTCTTGGAACATTAAATCAACTTGTCCAAGAAATTAGTTACTCCTTAGTTAACCTATCAAGCTAATGTGTGAAACAGTTTTCATAAAAACACATATCCATTATTTTATTTAGTTGCTGCGTTTTCTCATTTCAAGCTGTTATGAAAGGCACACTTCCTTTAGGATCAAATTATTAATCAATTTTCCATCAGCCAAATCAAATTAGTGTTTGACAACATTATACTTTTTGAGAATTTTGTTGCAAAATGGTGTTATAATGTGAGAGGACAGAGAATCAAGAAGTCAACAAGATAGGCTAGACATTATTTTGATCATTAATGGGATCTTATCATTTTACTATTGTCTGACAGAAGTGGACTGTTTATTTTAACCAGACAACATTTGATTCTTTCATTGATAGCCACAGTAACCTTTCACACCTCCATTAACATCAATTTAGTCCATCTTGACCCTAGATACCCTCTCTGATCACAAAGATTTTATCAATTAATCTTTATATCAGATAGTGTAGTATCAACTAAAAGGAATTCTTGTTGATCTATTGGTCACTAGACTGAACACAGACCATAACAACCCCTGTAGCTGGGAGATATGAGAGTTTGTTTTGAAAAATGTACCAACTTGAACAAGTTACCATTATTTCTTGTGCAAATTAAGATCTTTTATTCCAACATCAACTAGCCAGTTGGAACATCTTTTCTACTTCTTGTTACTTAGAAGAGCACAATGCAGTGTTTAATTTTGCAAGAAGAGCAGCAGCATTAGTTAACTCTTCCTGGAAGTGCTAAGGGATCTAACTTGCATTACAAAGATAACTTCCTAATTTAGCCGATTTAAATCAATAAGCTCTCAATAGCCTAATGCAATCTCAAACTCTTTGATGTGATACATTTTCTTTTGACTGAGAAACATGTTAAAAGGCACTCATACATCCACCATATAATAGCATAATCTACCAGTAAAAGAAGTGAAATCTTCTACTGATCCTCATATATTATCAAATATTATTAGAACAGTGTTATTCCATGTGTTACCATCATAAATATAGATCATTTCCTAACCCCATTATTCATCTTGGACAATAGGAAATGAAGAGGATTATAATATCTGACAGAAATATTACTGATGGATCTCATTAACATTATTAGATCAATATCATAAAGATTTTTTATTACATTTTTAAAAAATTAGGCCAGTGATCAATATTTCAAGATTATAAAAGAAGAAAGGAAAAAGGGGGTGACTTAGAATCTTTCAACAATATATATTGTAAATATATTTCACTGAAATTAATTCAGAGTTAGAAATTGCCAATTGATAATGTTTTCTCATCCTACTTTATACTATCTTGTTCAAATATTCAAGATAATTGTTATCATTTGGTATATTCATTAAAAGTAAAACCATCTATAACAATTCAAGGAATCATAAATAATTATATGATATTTAGAGCATCCAATATGGATGGTAGTGCTGAACAATACCAAGCATCATTTTCATAATCTAAGTTTCAGTTCATTCATCCATTAATTGCCTCTGCTTTCTAAAACATGCAATAAATTAACAACATCACCACATGTTCTCATATGACATAGGCATAGACTGTAACAATATTTCATGCTCTATGTGATCTATAAATACAAATTATTCATTACTATACTAGTAATAATTATGAATATATATTAAAATTCTCACCACATATTGATAATACGAACAAGTATTGAAATAATAATTATTAAAATCAATATTATATATGTCAAATATACCAACATCTGGTATCATCATCTAAACATTATTCAATATATCTCATTTTATATACTGATAGTTTTATACTCTACTCATAGTGCATTCAGCTTTACTATCAACTGTTTTTCGATCCTGTTTTTTTAGGAATGTGCACATGAGGACATGACATATATGTTATCCAGTAACATTCAGACATCCTAACAAAGCTGGTTTAACTATTCAAGCCAGGTTTTAAGCCATCTCTGAGGTAGGTCCAAGTTAAGACAGCATAAGTTTAAGCTGACAAAAGAAAAAACAGGCTTGAAGAACAGTTTATAGTTAAGCTGCTATAACTTAAGTCGTCTGAACACACTATAAGATCGTCTGTAGCTTTAACTGTAATTCTAACATCATAGAATTACTTGGCACTTCCATTCATGCACTAAAGCAACTCCCAGAAGTGCTTCCATTGGCATTAAATTAGCAGTCATAACATCTTTAAAGCAGAAGATTTGTCAAGATAAAGAAGAGGCCATAAAACATCCAGAACCACCAGTTATACATGTGATTATCTCAAGTATTCATCCTATTATTACACAATAGACAATAGCCATTAGAATTATGAAAATCTATAGCTCTCACACCTGCAGTACACTTTCAATGCAGACAATGCATATGTTATTACAACCTGTAGACAATGATATCATAGAGTAGAATATTATTCCATTAATCTGACGATATTAACAGGCAAATTGAAGAGAAAATACACATATTCATTTTTTATACAGTACAATAATATTTCTTTTTGAAAATATTATTATGAATTGAATTTTAAAAGTGAAATGCATTCAGAATTGAGACAGAAGTGTTATGGTTTTTATGATAGTCGTCTGCCAGCAGATGGGTGTACAGTACCCTCACAATGAGATAAAAGTCAATTTTAAGAACAATGTAATTGGATCACAATTGTATTACCCACAACTAAGTCTTTTGTAATATGGATGGGTATCCAAATGCTGGTATAATATCAACTAATAACTATAGAAATGGGAGATGAAAGTAGCCACCAGGGAGGATATACTTACTGATAATAAGAAAGGCCTCCTGTTAAGTCTAGAGAAATACTGATAGACTACAACACCTGTTTTAAACTGATCTATTCACTAAGTTTAAAGATTCAAGGTCATCGTATTAATCTCTTGTCTATTGTTCAAGGTCAATTAAGATACATTTCCTCTCTTTCTTTTTATCACAATGTAGCAAAAGAAAACATCAAGGTCAGAGAAGATAATCAGAAGATATATAGGAATACAATTTCTTCAATTTTTTAACTCTTTGTTCATCTGTTCATACAGACAGGGTAATCAAAAGATATGGGCATCTTTAGTTGCCGATTTTGAGATCTCTTCAATAAGTTAAAATTACAAGATGGTTTAAAATCTTATATATTCTCTGCAGTGTAGTCAAAGTTACTTGAAATTTCCATACCTGAGAGTGTGAAATCTAAAGCTACAGTTGACAATGAAAGATCAAGCATTTACACTGTCTTTGACACCAAGAAGTAGTCTAATCATGACAATGCCTTGTGATTCTTTATAGATTAACACAGATAGACATTCATAAGATTGTATAAGGTTTGTATCATAAATTTTAAACTTAATGATAAGTGCTGGCAAGAGAATAGTCAATTGGAATTGATGTTCTAGTTTGACTAACCATGTTACTAATATCATTCAAAATTCTAAATACCATTACAAAGGATTAATAGTAAAATAATAATCTTCATTAACATCTTTATCACTTTTTATTTCAACACATACAACAAATACATTAACTGATCTGATCAGTCATTTCTGACCCAAATCTGATCAAAGTCCATATCATGTGTATCTCTTTTTTTTCAACACACATCAACTGACCATAACAACAATTAATTCCGGTGCTGACCTATATCTCTTAATTCAGTTAATGAGTTATTAAGTTGGTCATCTGACCTCAGGATCACTCTGTTACCTGCCCAAAACTTAGAATCTAGAATTAGTAACAGACGGGTGATACAATCATACTCATTTATCAACCTGATCACCATTTTAGTGCCAAATTACAGGAATAAAACATACATATTTTGACATTAACATAGTAACCAAAATAATGATAATGGTGGCGCTAGGTGATTGTCAGTGATAGAATAGCATACAGGTACATTAATCATTCAAGGTTGTAGCCAAGAACTGAAATGAAGAAACATGAAATGATATGGTTTTAAGTACCAAGCTATTGTCAAAATTAAAACCGTAATCAGATAAATCAATAATTCCAGGGTGTAGAGTGGAATTTTACATGCAGATTCAGGGACCCGTTTCTAAAAAAATCGTACGACTTAAGACTAAACTTATGACTGTCTTAAGTTTACAATTACGTGTGTTTCTCAAAGGCTATCGTAAGTGTCACAAATAATCTTAGGAGCAGATGACAAAATGTCTTTGGAAGGCGAGTCAACAAGGAAATCGAATTGTACAAAAAATCAAGTAAATGTTTTCATCAAAAAGTTACTGAAGAGAAATCTTCATCCTTATTAACATTGGACAATAAACCTAAATTTTAGATTAAAGCTATAGAAAGTAGTCTGTAGGCCTATTTTGGCAAGACCATTTTCCACAGGAACAATTTTTACGGGCGAGGAGAAATTGTTCATTGCAATTCAAAGCGTTTGGGAATTTTGATTCCCACAGTCTTAATGATGTCGTTATCACTGTTTTTACGTCATTGCCAAAGCGAAAAAAATGGCCCTTTTCAACTGACACGAAGGCGAAAAATCAACAAGGTGGTCTGTGCCACTTGACAATTTCTTGCTCAGTCAAACACACTTCAGGGTTCAAATTGGATGTTGAATTTTCCTTTTTTCCCATTAAATACAGTTATCTATTGTGAAAAAAGGACATTTGGTTCTACCACCTGATAGTTAAGACAGCTTTCACCACTCGTAAGTTTACACGAAAATTGGTTGTAAACTCAAGATAATTTTTTTGAGAAACGCCATTCACAATCAAATCAACACTTACGACCTACGATTGATCGTAAGATTTTTTGAGAAACGGGGCCCAGAAGACTAAGATATTTTGGGATACCTGTGGTATCAAAAGTGTATATATGAAATTTGGTGATGAGGCAAATCTTTTGGTACTAGAGATAAACTTGAAATTAGATAAGGCATGAAACTTTCGAATGACTTCTGCGTCCATGCTAAATCAGAAGGGTATAAATAAGGTCAATCATTGGAAACGGACATCTCTAACAGTATATAAATAAAACACTATTATGGGAAAGCAATTGCTTGAAAAAGATTCCTGTATGTGAATTGAAACATTGCTTAAATTAAAGAGCAGTAGTATATCCATATTAGTGTTTTATTTATATAATGTTCTATCTATCTACTTCTAAATGTCATTCAAGGATTATCTCTAACAGTTCCTATATGAATCAATTAGAATGATATATCTATTGGTAGATAGTTTTATAGCTGTATAATTATCTTAATATTGGAAGTGGTCAGTTTAAATGGACATTAACCTGATAATGTTTCCTTGCTACTAAATTCAGAAGAGACAGTGATAAAAATTGTGATAATAATAGTGATAAAAGTTGTGATAAATTGATATGACTAAATAGTTTTCCAGAAGATTACACTCATGTCCATTTCAACTTCTATTTTTACATATGAACCATAGGCTGGCTGAATGCTATCTAAAATGAAAATTTAAAGCATTGTACAAAGTGAAGCAGATAAGTATTAAAGAATTTCACTTCATTTGAAAATAGACCCCCAAAGTAGAATTTTTGATAAATATTCTTTTGGACAACACTTAGGACAAGAAAATGACAAAAATTTAATACTCTTGTTTACTAATGTAGTTATCAGTACAAACAATGTGAGGAACTATGAATTATAGTTAATTTGACAATCTAAACATAGTTGATTAGATAGAAACTACCAGTACTAATCTAACGGAATTGAACACATATCTATAATACATATTGAAAAATCTACCATATGCTTTATAGCATTAATACAACAGATGGGGGTATCCATAAAGTTGGCTGGCCATCTTTGATGTTTGTACATGTACCTTATAGTAAACATTGAAGCTGAAATTGTCTTCATTCATATAATACTTTGAAATATGTTTTTGGTGACCTTTTACTATTAATTGTAACAAAGCAACTTTTTGGGTCCATCCTTCGATCAATTGTAGAATAATTGAACAGTCTAATAAGCTGAGGACCTAGGCAACTCAGCAATTTTATTGGAAACAATTGGCTTCATGTCTTAGTAGATTTCTGAAACAACTTCCTACATGTAGTTATTACTGTTTAAATATAATTACTATATCAAGTTTCAAGAAGCCAAAAAGAGTACTAATCTGAAATCAAATACTACAGCTACTAATCAAGGTATTGATCTTGTTCCTTTGTAATCGGAACTATTCCTGGAGATTACTAAACCTACAGGAATTGATTACTTTCAGGATATTTGAATAATATTTCATGTCATATTTCCTGTTGGAAGAATGAAGTGTGTGTTCTACAGCTTCTATTCATGACATGCAATCTAAGATCCTGTCAATATTTCTAGCATTCAAAACAGAAATGAGCTCATTTATTACAGTAAATTAGCTTTCAACTTGAATAGTAACAAGTAATATTTTAAGAGTTATTGTGGTTAGAAGAGTAATCATTCATTCTATCCAGAATGGGTTGTTATTGTAGTTGTTTTATTTTCTATTTTACACATTTCATCAGCTTTTCTCTTACTTATGTTTTTGTTTCTTGAGGAAACTCAACGCAGAATGTGTCTTGTGTGGAAAAAAAATTGATGCTTGACAACTAACCAATCATACAATCTGAAACAATATTTGACTGAGCTGCTTCCTTGTCTAACATTATTAAAACATCTTTTGTAGCTTGATTTTCTCAACATGAAACTGTATAAGCATTTATCCCTAAGCATTCAAGTCAAACTTTAAACTAAAAGTTGTTTAACTTCATTCATTCATTGTATCTCCATTAATTAATTAATTAAAAATTAGTTAATTCATTCATTCATTCATTCATTCATTCATTCATTCATTCATTCATTCATTCATTCATCAAATATATAATGAAGACCCTATCACAGCCAGGGTCAGAGAAGCCACTGAAACATCTTGAAGCTACTTGAAAAGTCCTTTAAATATAGCTTTTATACAAGCTGTGGTCAAGGGTGTCCATTTCAAAAGGTTTCATGTTGAATGATCAAATATGTGTATTGTATGAGTTGAATACGGGAGAGAAAACCACACAGGGTGATGAGAGGGCGTGATCTACACAAAAACTTCATAGCTTAATCTTATTCTAACCATCAACTTTTGGGACATCACATATTAAGAAAGGTCAATTTCACAGAAAATTTCTATCACATTTGAACATGGGTCAGCAACTATGAATTTTTCTAGCAATTAACTTTAAAACGTGTGCCAAAAAAAATGAGAAATTACAAATTTGAATGCATTTTTAGTTGCATTGAATAAAAATTTCTTTGATATGCAACTTATAAATTAAAAAGCACAAGATTCTACCATAATTAGATTGTATTTACACAAGTTGTACAAGTACTAGATATAGTTGAACTTCAAACAATGAAAATTTCGGGGCAATTATAAATGTTATATCAACATAAAAAATGTCAACATCAGAATTTTATTAACAAAGTTCAAAGAAATTGAAAACACTTGTATCACAAGTCACTGTATCAAAAATCAATGAGTTTTTTCATTTCAATGTTCCCCCAAAATACAAAAAGAATGAATATTAACAATAGCTATAATGGTCTTATTTTGGCCAGTGTTCATTCAACAAAAAAGAACCTTGATCTTTCAAGAAAAAAAAGATGTATTATTGAGGCAATGTGGTCTGGATGAAAGAAAACAATTCAAGTGGAGATATTTTATCAGACTATGAACTCCCTTTTGACATTGTCTGTGTAATTTTCTATGGTATTAAAGGAATTGATTCATCACATATGATTTTCAGGCAACTCTAACTATTTGTCCAGCAGCTTTTGGTACTGTAAAGTAAGATCTAAGCATGGTTATCAAACACAGATTGACACATAGTAGAATATGAAATATGGCTGTTGCAAGTCAGGTTTTACTTCTAGCTTAACCTGCTATCACAAGTCCCTGATTGTGCCCAAGGCAGTGACTGTGTCCTCTTACTTACTATATTAATATCTTTGTCAATTGTCTTATAACATTAATAGCATAGATCCAGATCTAAAGCACACTGTCCTAGAGTGCTACCAAATAGAATTACAATAACAAGGTGGCTTTCAGATCTCAAATTTAATGAACAGATAAATGGATATGGAGCTGCATTGTGTAAAGGAAGTGTTCATGGAATAATCAGAAAGAAACAATTACATATCTACCACACATAAATAACACATGTCTTTGAATGCATATAGTTATTTAAGAAAAAATAATAAAAGCTCTGAGTCTAAGTAATGTTGACTAAGCCACATAAACTTTATGACAGACAAAAATCACCAAATCATAAGTATTAATAGGTCAATGTTTTAAAAAAAAATCAACAACATAACAAAAAAGTATGAATCATTATTAAAAATATCTTTCAACAAAAAGTTTGAGCTGTAAAAAGTCATTTAAATTTTTCAGAGAATCTAGATAATATTTGATATCAAGTCAACTCTTTACTTTAAAAAGCTTTCATTGACATTTTTCATTCAGGTATATTTACCAATGATTTTACTTTCCCCATTTTATATTTGAATACACAGTTCAATGGCCGTTACCTTTTCTGGTTCATTAGCTC
>NW_008708619.1:0-95957 GCF_000327385.1 Lottia gigantea | reverse complement strand
CCAACAGTTTGGAAATCTAGTACAAGCCACAAGTATGAACAGCTTGAGCTTGATGTTTCATCAAACTAATACAATTCTGATTTGTCTTATAATGTTTATCATGTCAGTTCTTGTAAAAATATATAACAAAATATCTTTATTCTCATCTTCTGTTTCAAGTTGATAAAACATGAATCATAGATGACTACAAAAACTCTTCTAGTATACATACAGTCTTTTACAACTTCTCTATTTCTACTATTGACATAGGTATTTAGTCCAAACTAGTTAGCTTGACCACAATCTACAAGTGGACATTACAAGTGGACAGTAGGTATGTAAAGTACCTAGTTCAAATAGTCATTATTATTATTATTGGGTCAAATAGCGTAAGCTGACCAAATATCACACCTTTAATTCATAGTTGACCTACTACTCAGTCACATTGACCATTTAAATAAAAACTATTTTCATTTTAAATTGGTTGTCCCATTGAGTTGTGTAAAATAAAGATTAAGTTTAAGGCTTAAAAGAGCATTTATTTTTTCTAATTATTTTGTCCATTATTCTATCTATAGTGATGACTATTTACTAAGTATTTTGATGAGAATTAGGTGACACACTTTTTATCTTTGATCTGGCTTACCAACAAATTGAACAATTTTATCACAAAGGTTCTATTTTTTTTCACATAAGTCTTGCTTATGATTTACTACTTATTTGACATACTAACTTTGATTTTCTGAAGCAGCAATGGTTTTTTTCATCAAAAATAAATACCACAAAGCATTTTCTTTAAAATGTCTTTCATAAGGGATGTTGGTTGTTATGTAGTTTATTTCAAAGCGAAGAAGTCAGTTTCAAAGTAGAAGCTAAGGTTCCTAATTCTACAAACACCAAGTCCAAAACAATGTCTTTCACTTAATAGTGTATGACATTCAAGATTCCAAATTTATGACCAAACCTTTACAAAGTATAGAGTATTAAAGATAAGATAACAATTTTAATTGGGTTATCTAATTAATCTTATTTGAATTATTTCACTGATAGGAATGACATAAAAATCTTTGGGTACTTTATAAATAATAACAGACAAGCAATGATAAATAGACAAACCAAAATGGACCATAATCAACCATAAACAACTTTGATGATTCAAACATAGTGCAATAATTAGATTTAATTGAAACAACAATAACAACAACAATTTACACTTTCTAATAAGACAGGTTCAATTATGACCAAATTGTTTGATTGAATTTCAGGCTGGTAATGAAACAGCATGTACTGTACATTACTAGAACATTACAAACTAATAAAATAACAAATATTTCTGAGATGTGTTAATAAATAGAAATTGATAACACCTGTCTTACTATGACCATCTTACTATGACCTGGCTTTTAAACCATTAGTAATCAATAGGCTTTCACAGAAATCCTATAAGTCTATTGTAATACATATAAAATATCTTCAGTTATTTGTGCAGACAATGTGTAAAGAAGAACATACATCAAACTACACAAAGTAACCAGACAATCAATTATAACTTTTGTAACATCTTCAACATAAATACACATCATTACACACAACAAGCCTGGACAACTTGTAGGAGCAACCAATTACACATGTATAAGCATAAGACAGGCAACCAGATGATGGACAGTAAGTTGGCTATGCAACAAAAAAACATCTTTCTTAACTGTGAACCAGAGTTGTTATCCTTGTAAAATATAGTTGTTTCTTTCTTTCTTTGAAGCAAAAGATTGAGAGAACATGCAACTAGATGTAGAAAAGATGACAAAAGGTGCAATAGGGAGAAAAATACAAATCTAAATATTCAAAAGTCTCAACAAGATGACCATGCAACAGATAAAGATAAAAGACAAGTTGTTGCAAGAAGACAAGTTGTTGCAAGAAGACAAGTTGTTGTAAGAAGCCAACCAAACAATTTTCGTGAACAGAATCATTGTAGTTGCCAGCAACCAGACGTTTAAGGTGAAAGGATTAGAAAGCGTGTGAAACAAGTACAATATAGTATTTAATATAATCCTTCCTATCTGTAGACATGATAACATATCCCTACACCTAATTTTAACCTCTTGACCCCCAAATTAAAGTGAAAGTTTGTAATGATTGGTGTCAGACATTAGGTTCAATCTGATAGCAACTACTAAATTAGATAAAATTGGACTAGTTCAGACACAAAATAACAGTTTACAAATTTTAGTTCTACTAATCTCATAAAAGTTTATTAGCAGTAGCTTTTAGCTATGTCTACCAAGTTGCATTTTTGTGCTGATTGATAGTATGTCAAGCTATATCAAGTCAAATTTAACAAAGAAAAGAAAGTTTGACTGTGAAAATTTGAATATTTGTATATCTTTGGGGCATTAACTAATGCATTATATCATTATGAAAGGTTTATGCAATAGTAGATTGCCTGTAGACAAAGAAAAATATAGAAAATTCTATTCATTCATTTTTTGTGAACTCTAACAATTTTATTTTTTGTAGTTACACAACATTTTGAAAGATTGTAATTGTCTGGTATATAAGTTAGAATGTCCTATAAATCATATAACATCTGTGATATCCAATTATACAAATATTTTGTCACATTAGTGTTTTTATGGTCTACTGAAACTTGATATTGTTTTCAAAATTGTGCAGAAATGTAAAGTTCTAGTAGTGCATTCCACAAACTCTAAAGAATGAGGTCATGTCAAAACTCTGTTAATGCAGAACAAACCTGATTTCCAGATACATAAGAATAGAACTAAGTGTAATAGGACCTGACTAAGCTTCTTACAAGCAGAAAGCATCACCTATACATCACTCTGCACCATTGAATTATTGTAGAATAGTCAACTTCTGGACTGTCTCTCTGATCTTTCAGATAAAAAACCATCACAAGAAAGAACTCTTTACTGTACAGAGAAATATACTTCTGTCATACAAAAACAAGTTCTATTTTACAATTTGGCTTTGATATTTCAAGAGTAGTATTCATTCAGAATTTTTGAGAAAAAAAATTGATTTACTTAGTCAAGTAAGTAAATATTATGAAAGTATATTATGTTGTGTTCCGCAACAAACTTGATTTTGTACATACTGTAGTCCTATTAACTAATCGGCAAATATCAAAGATGACATTTAAAGCTGATCAATACCCCCCTTTACCTCCCAAGTAATAATTCATGTTCCATTTTATGCATTATTGACATTATTCAATTCAAAATCTTGAGGGTCAATATTTTTTAAAGAAAATGAATAGAATGTGGCACACTTCGCTGGCTATTTGTTCATTCAACGCCACCTGGCATTCTTTATATAATATGTCATTTAAATTTCTATCACAGTTTAAATGGATAAGTCAAATGCTTTTTCATGTAAGGTAATTATGATAATAGCACTTTATTTGGTGCACTGTAAATTACATTTAAAAAAAAATCAATTGATTTCTTTTTTCCAACTGGTTACGTTTTATTGTGTCACATTTTATTGATCATAATGATTTATTTCATGTGGTGTTTTCCTGCACAACTCTTACCTGTCAGACTGAACATTCAGACACCAATGATGTCTAAAACAACTTTCAAAGATTCCTATGATATGTCTAGTTTTGGAGTTGATAGTATAGTTCAGGACTATATTTTCATCTTGATCATGAACATATTATACAGGTATAGGTCATTCTATCATTTGATCAACAAGTACAGATTCGCAATAGAATGTCTGTTTGCACAAGGCCACTGGCAATAAGTATGGAAATATCAGGCAGTTATGCAGTACACAGATTCATGTGCATCAAGGTTCATCTGTCCTTGGGGAGCAGATAGATTTCTGATCTCTGTACTAAAAGTAATGGGTGTTTCCTACACTACATTGCTGAGCTTGAAGATGAGAATTGTTCTTTGACAAAAAATTATAACATGATCTGTAAAATGTGGTTGCACAATAAAAGCTAGAAGTATTCTTGCTATGCTAAGTAGAGTTTCCAAAATAAAAAAAGTAAAAGAACTATAGATATATTCCATGGAGCAGAAGGATTACATTGTGGTTTTACCAACTGTTTTGTAATGTACAACTGTGCTTCATTGTTCAGAAGATGACTAAGAAATAATATCTACCAGGCTTTATTTCCTAAATCTTGAATATGAGGAATTCCCTGTTGCAATTGGCTTCATAACGTTCCTTGATCAATAAAACTTCTAGATAACATATATTCATATTGTCCTTCAACATTAATTCAAATAACAGTATCATGCTGAATAAAATAGTTTGGCTGGTGTTCATAGAAACCTAGTCTGGTAGAAGGCACCATAAAAAGCTAGCTGTATATTTAATGGTCAAGGAAATGGGGTGGTGTTAGTAATTTGTCTGATGTTGGTACCAGATGTTAAGAGAACCTTTAAAACTCCACCTGTACCGTACCTCTCATGTGGTATAGATAACAATAACAAAACTACCTCAAGAATTTTACTACAAACCAACCACACAGCTGTACACTTTCTTTTTCCCCCAAGTTCTATCAGTGTTTATAGGCAGGAATATTTGCTGCAATAAAAGGCCTTCAGAGATATAAAGAAAATTATAAGCAATTGTTGTGGTCTTTTGATAAAATGGTCAGAATGTTGGTGCTTGGAATTTTGTTTTTATATACTAGTTAAACAATTTCTTGGAATTCACAACTCCAAAAGCTACAGAGCTCTCATTTCAGAGTCTGTTGAATCAGCTTGCTTAAGGTGTATGATACCAATTGTAGATATGTGGTAATATTTCACAAATTTTTTTATCTCTTACAAAAAGCTTAATCAAAGTGGACCAATAGCTATGATAAAAGTCTTATAAACTTTAAATGTGAACATTGAGAGTCGCCAAAGGAAAATAACAGAATTTTTTGAAACAGTCCCTTTAAAGTCTCCATTCAATTTACGAAAGGTGATAAAAGGTCTTCATTTAGATATAGCAAATACAAATACAGAACAAATATACTCTGAATAAACTGAAGACAAGGCACATACCTTTACATCCAGATGTTTAAAAATACATTGCTGTCTGCTAAACAAATACTTTATTATAATTATAATATATATTGACGTCAGTATGCTCCCAAATACAGACAGTTTAACTTAACAACAACTTTTTTATATACTCAATTGTCAAAATGAACAAAAAACCTGCCTCTAAGGGGGTAAACTTATGTTTACTGTACAATGAAAATTGAGTTGAAATAATTGCCAATGACTATTGTAGACATGTCAAAAAAATATCTCAAAACATTCAAAATATTATTCAAATTACAAATTTGGTTTTCTCACATTTTTTCTTCAGGCATTGTTGACATTAATTTAACGACTTGAATCAGTAGAAATATTTCATTTAAAGAGTAAATTATGGAAATTCTGCAGGTGGTACATGTGAGCTCAAGTAACAAGGGTGTAATTTGGGGCTAAAGTTATCTCTCATATTTGGAGTTTGTTGAAAGGGAAAAAATGATAGTATATGATTATTATTGCTAGTATTTACCTATGATTTACCTGAATGAAACTGACCTAGTTTATCCTACATTTCATTCATTGAAAAACCTTGATAAACCCTTAACTTGGTAGCTTCAAGTTGAACTTAACAAACTTTTTCAAGCAGAAAAAATATATATTAAAAACTACTCTAACATGATAAGAAAACATTAATTTTTCAATGTGTTTAATAATTTTGTTATAATCGAAAATTAAAATGTCAAATTTCAGAGATACTTTGAGTACAAGTTTGGTTCAAAAAGTATAAATGCATTTAAAAAATTGTAAAGTCAAGACAAAATCTTTGTTCTCTTGTCACACAGAATAAATATAATCCTATTATCTGATTTTATGTGAAAGATTTGGTCTAGATTCACATGGTTTGAGAATATGGATATCAAGATTGGTGAAGGCTAAGAAGATGTTCTTTTGATGGCTTCTAAATTTATTTGGAGAATCACAATAATTCAATATTCAAATATGGAACCTTGAGCTGCAGTAAAGTGCAGTCAGGACATTCAACCACAGACACACCATATAACCACAAAACATTTTTAGGGCATACACGATTAAGGACTAATGTATAATTATGTTGGTATATTCTCTACCAGACTCAATAAACTGAACTGGGATCAAGACATCACATGTTTTAAACTTAATAAAGACATTGTAATTTATTCATCTTCACACATCAGATGTAGGTTCCTTTAGTTAGATTAGATTTATATCTTATTTTAGCTTTGATATAACTATTCTTACATTGATATTAACTCTGTACACTTTGTAATTATATTTATAGTTCACATATTTGTATTTTTGAAAGAAATGCTGACCATGAAAGCAATTATTTTCATGTTATCATAGAAGCCCATTTGCATGGAATTATTTAATTTAAATGTATTCCTACATATTTTTATCTAGTTCAAAAGGATATGAATTGTGACTGGTTGACCTTGATAAACACCCTGAGCCCCACGAAAAACAGAACCAAACCTAAGTTTGTTAAGTTTCTCTTAAAGCCATTCAAAGTCAACTGGTCCAAAATAGTGTAACATTAAACTTAAATTCAAATACAGAACTGACTGGACTTAGAAAAGTACACTAGATAATTAATGAGCATTAGTGATGTCTTTATTTGATGTAAGAAAAGGGGTTAATACTCTAGAAAACAGTCTCATTAATCAACAAGACAGAGCAATCCCCAAGGGAACAACAAGTGCTAACAAATTAAATACCTATCAACAATAAAGCTATTTAGTATGTAAAGACTGATATACCATATTAATTATCATGCATTGTAATAATAACATGTAAAATTACAGATATAACATGTATAACCAATTACATGTATCATGTTTTTTAGCATAATTTGTCTCAGTCTGATGTCAAGTTCCAGACATGCCATAAGAGGATATATTCGTCATAAAAAATTGTCTGATGACTTGCATAAATTAAATGATTTCACTTCTTTCCATACTCTTAAATTACCATTTGATACCACATTCTTTGAGACCTTTTTCAATGCATAGAACTAATTTTCAGGTTTCATTTCTTTAAAATTGTACTTTTTTGAGGTTTGGAAATATGTTGTGATTTCCAGATAACAGATCAGGCAATAAGACAATGTACAGATAACACACCAATGTCCAGAAAACAGAAGGTTTACTAAATGTTGCCAGGCTGCTGTTTTCAGACAACCCATATATTTTACTTATAATACTAACAGTACTAAAAACTTAGTAAGTAGTAGAACCAGAAGATGGTACCAATAATAAGTAGAGTATTGTTTCTGCTATATATATCTAGCTTAACTTCTAAAACAGATTAAGGTGATCTGGCATAGTTCCACTGTTCTGTAACCTCCAGGCAGCCTATGTTGTATACCTGGTACCATATAATACACCTATCCATGTAGTAGTCAGTACTTCAGTGAAATCAGTATAAAGTAAGACATACAACCCCATTCTAACTTGACTGCATAAGCTGCATGTTTTGTCTATAATCTAGTTCAACAAACCATTTGGTGAATTTTGAAGGTTAAAGTTCTTTCATAACAGCAATAAAAATTATTACTAGACAATTTGAGGCGGAATCTGTCAATTTGTTATGCATATTCATGCAAAGGCACTTAAAGAACTTCTTCTTAGCACAATAGCTCGAGATGTCAACATATTGAGTAGGCCAATATATATGCCAGTTTTGAGAAGAACAAATCACAGTAATGGTATCCATCCCTAAAGTCAAAACTTTAAGACATGTACAATGCAACAACCTTCATGTCCTTCTGAGTCGCAAAACTAAAAACAGGTTTTAAAGCAGTGAATTGACTTGCATATGACAAGGTTTTTAAAGTGCTCAGAAAGTCCTGTAACTTAACCCTATTCATTTCAACTTCTGCTCACTTTCTAATGTAATAATCAATGTTTAATGAAGCCGAACTAACTTTGTTAGAAGTCTTTGTGGCTAGGTGATTGTCTAAATCATGAGATGTATAGATGTATAGAAATACTTGATTGACTACTTGACACCATAACAGTATTTTACCACTATTGACAATAGTAGGGCATACTAGTATAATGTAGACTTTGATTAATCATCATTAATTATCACCTCCCTTTATTAACTCTTCAATTGATACTGACACCTCCAATATATCTCAGCTCTCTGTTAAGGAGGTTGTAATGAATGGATGAGCCTGAATTACATGAAATATTTGAATTAAGACATCGAAAGCTGATGTCAAGAGATATTTCAATTTAATACTATTGTTCAGAAATTATGACTCTTACCTATAATATCTCAACTAATTTGTAGATAAAGACAATGGTATTAATGGTCAAAAAGGGAACATAAGACGAGAATTAGGCCTACTATTGATCTACAGCTGAGAACCACAGTATACTTTCAACTCATATGTTAACTATTATAAATTAATACTACCAATTGATACAGAGTTACTTTCCATGTTGGCTACTTGTCAGAAAGATTAAGAAGTAAAATTACAAGTGCATTAAATGTGCAAGTTATTTCAGTGTTTAACAGAGATCCCTATTGTGTTTCTCAGATGTAAGTGACTGGAGGAAAATAAACCCCACTGAGTTAATGAGTGGTAATCATGCCATGTTATGACATCTTTGTTACACAATCGACTCTCCAAACTGGAAATTTTAACCCCATAATAGAAATTCTTCAAAAGAACATTCAATAAAAAGTTGATAAAGGAGGTGAAGTAATGGGAATGCTGAGAAAAGGGGATTTTTCTTTATTGTGGTTTTATCTCTATTTAATAGTAAGGTTCATAGTGAATGAAATAAAAGGGGGTCAAAATTGAACCAGAGTAAATCTCGGTGAGCTCTGGTCTAAACACACGTCTCTAAACACTGCCTTTAATTACCACCATACATCAAACGTTTTATTCATTTACCTACCTACCTCTACTGCAACTATAATATTGTTCTCTATACATCGCCTCATTTGGTCAAGTACATATATATATATAAATTCTTCAGCTTTTATCTCAGAAAGTTAAATTTGCTTTAAAATTGCATAATAAGCATGTATTGAATTCTTTAGGCAAATGCACGTTTAACATGAGATCAAGGGCTGTAATACTTATGTCTTGCCCATTCAAACTACAACATTTATTTATTGCCTAGGTAGAGGCTGGCATATTTCAAAAATTCGAACCCATTCCAAATGGAATACAGTAACGACCATGGAATGGTGGGCTTTAAACTAGGTACCGCGAGAGAGGTACATTTCATGGTAGATACTGTTACTGAGATTGCGTGCAATAGCACCACCTATACACACTATATGTAATGGCAACTTGCTCTGACAAATAACCGATTTCTATGCCAGACTAAACTATTTTAATATAATATTCTGCTTGTCTGGCATTACTAACAGTTCTTTAACTTTTAACGGTATTACAGCCAAAAGGCTACCTGTGCACGTGAGTAAATACGCTTTGATAACAACCTCTGTTAAGTGCACGCGTTTAAATTCTGCATACCGTTGTCTAATACAGTTTTATAGAAGCTAATATCGATATACTGTAAAAACAGGTGGAATAAAAGCGTTACTTACCAATGCTCCACAGAGACTCAGAGTTGCCACAGAATGAATGTTATCATGTACAGTTCCAGAGTAAAAACACTTGGAATATATACCCCCATCTTTAAATTCCTCAATAAAAGTCGTATTATCTGTCATTCGCTGCACCACAAATCCTGGTGCTATAAATTCCTTAGAACGAGATAAAATCAACACAAATTTTTTCCCCAAACCATTTATTATCAATTTTTCTTTTTCATTGAACCACGAATTTTGATTAGAATTGACACTTCGTTTGCTCATAGATCTTGGTACCAATTCCACCACTCTTTCCACATAAAACGAATCAAAATACTCCTTAGAAGCTGAAAAAAAAAACAAACAAATTATTAACTTTCATACATGTTTTGTAGAATTGAGGTATACCAACATATTTCACTAGTATACAAATAACAATGCTATATAACATTATTCCTGAAAATAAAAGTTCCATTACACAAAAAATGCCGGTACCTATACCTTGTCCAGTCTCTCTCCCTAAACTATCCCTTGACGATAGGCTTAGTGTCCGGGGTAGTGCCATCAAAATGCACCATAACCCCACTAAAGCCCTGCACAGAGGCATGGTCAAGTTTTAGTAAGGTACTTCATTCAAATCCGATTCTGGCTAGACTTCCACCAAAAGAACTTTTCGTTTTCTGTAGTGAAATGAATTTACTATAACACACACCCATTTTCATTTGCCGTCATTTTATTGGTTAAGAGAATGATGATGGAGCTGTCAATCAATATTTTCTACTATAGTACTCTCATAGTGATATACCATTACATTGTAAAATCTTTAGCTAGTAACATGTATGAGAACAATATATAGCCTAAGTTGGGGCCGTCCTTCGTTAATTAATTGATGATAAGTTTGTCGATCACTGACACAGTTGCTTTACTCGTCATATACACTAATAACTTTATCAAGATTCTTATTCCTTTTTCTTTGTTTTGGATATGACACCCGTTTATGGTTTAATTGTGAAGACCGATACATAAGTGCTTAACGAAATCCCAAACCTGTGTCTGCTCAAAAGTAATTGCTTGCCTATTTTCCAAGTGAGAACGTCTGCCTTTCCATGTAATGCTGGACATTTCCATAAACAACAGTTTGTTGCTGATATAATTCATCCAATAAGGATGAGATGGAGGACGGGTTCAAAATTTACGGATAAAAGCATCTTAATTCTTATCATGGGGATGGTGATCTTTAAGTGCTCAGTCTGTAGTACACGAAGCACTGATATGAAGTCCCTCAGATCTGCGTCACTGACAAAGAGAAACCGGAGTACAAATTTGATGGTTAGTCTCGATTGGACCTACAGATTAAAGACATGGTATAATTTTATTTTTAGATATCGCACTTCCCCAGGGCCCGCCTCTCAGTCCCATATCCTGTTGAAAAAAAAAATTTCTTTGTTTGGTATATTTTTTTAATGGTAGCCTAGTGAAGAGATATTCAAGTGCAAAGTTTCAAAAAAGGAATTTCGACCCAATAACGAGCATCCACAGAACAGCATATAGGTAGGTAATAATATCATACATACAGTCAAGTAACCCAATTTCGTGGAAACCTATTATTCGTGGATTTCCGGAAAGGATTAATAATTTACATGAGCGACCTTGCACGACCTCCGCATTAGTTTGTTTTGGTAAACATATGTTATCTCTACAATATCAGCTAGTAGAATGAATCCAGTAGTTTCAAGCAAGGTAAAATGTATTAATGTATACTTTGACAAATACAAAATGGTGGATTTCAGTATTACCAAACGTCACCATTTTTTATCGGCCGAATTTCCTTATAATCCCAAGCCGTAATCGGAATTCCAAGTGTCGTCTGCTAGAATGTAGTCCAACGAATGAAGTCATGTGATCAACTAGCGGATTCCGTGTCAGCTGAAAATTTCTATGGAACACAAAGTGGACCATATTCTTTTGTTGTTTCAGTGACTTTTAGCAATAAATCACGCTACGCATCTTATTTTGTCAGTCACTATTTTGTTTTTTTAAATCGTGGTTCTTGGAAGGAATTGTCACTGGTTATAATGAATTGATATTAAAGATAAATACTAAGAGAAGTTAATTATACCACCCGGTATCCATACAACGTGTTTTTCTAGACTTATTTATAGATCAAACATTGTACACGAAAATAGGTGACGCATTCTGCCGCCGTTGCCGAGTTGGTTGCTCATGAAATATGGGTCAAAGTGAAGGATTCATAAAGAAAATCGAAATAAACCAATTTTAATCATTTTGTAGAATATCTGAGGAAACATCTAAGACATAAAAAAAAATCCTTTTTTTAACTTTGACGAAATTCGGTGTTGAATCCTTATATCCACGAAAATAGGTTACACCACTGTAATATATACATGTCATCAAATACATGTAGTCAAAAATGCTATCTATTCAACAACATGGAGCAAAATTATTTACGTTGTCAGTCTATAGATCGGTTTTCCAAATTGTCTTTAAAGCCTGTGTCTACATCGCCATTTCATATTCTTAAATAGTCAAAAATCTCTAAAATGGCGAACGCTGTTTGAATCGAAATTTGTAGTTTTCAAAAGTATTTCAATAAGTTGTGTGATTTCAATTTGGGTTTAATGGTGATAATTTTTGAAAATGGAAATTTTCTGAAACGAGGCAAAAATAAGGATGTGAGAGAGTCGTATAAGATAACAGAAGATTCATTATTTTCCTCGGAAGTGGTTAGTTGTGATCGTACCATATCAAACAGAGTTATATCGATGTTCTAATTGGCCTAACTGATTTCACAATAACATGAATCAATATGTTGTTAATCGCGTATTTACTTTTCATAACAGAAATCCATCAAGCAACACATCTGCAACTCCGTACATACAAGACAATTCCGTCAATCAAAACTCAGGAGTAAAAGTTGTTATTATAGTAGTCGACTCCTCCACCAGGTATTTCGAAAAGATGAAGCGCATGTCAATGTCTGACCAAACAAATAAGCCAAAATGCAAGAAGGTAGGTAGATGCCAAGTTAACGTTCGTTTCCAGCGAGAAGAAGCAGATTGGAAGTATTTTTAAAGGAGTTCTTCATAACGAACATAAAATTTACTACTTCACATTCGAAGTTTGTGTCAAAAAACCCTGTTTCAGCAATTTCAAAGTTACTCGACCTCTAGCCAGAAAGTCCTCATCTCTTAAGTAGAACAAGCCCTATCATATGGGATGAGTTGTACACAACGTATCTTCTTGAAAAGACAAAACTATTGTGTCAAGCAAATTCTGCTGGCTCGTAAGACAAGATAACATGATGTTTCCAATAACCATGCTCACAATGTTTTACTGAAGGTTTTGATCAAGAGGGTGCAGACTACGAGGCAATCATACTGCCATGCTTTCACTATGTAAATTGATAAAAGATTAGACAGTTTGGGGCCAAAGCCGGGTTGGTCCGTTTTGTGGACAGACAGAAGGACATCGGGCCAGTGGCGTTTCTACGAAAAGGAGGGGGGGGGGGGGGAGGGGGGGATCACTGCCGGTTTTACAAAAATCTTATCATTGAGTTCTTAAATACCTGGTGCTGTTTGTTAGGCTTCCCTTGACTTGACCTTTCGGGGGTCCCTCCACCTAATGATTCACGGAACGCTATCTGTTGCATCGGCGTTGGCATGTTCCTTTATCTATCTGGATAATATCTACCATGCGGCGCTGATGGTGTTTACTGGTACTACAGTTGGTCGATTCAGAAACTCTCTCTCTTCAATTGCTTTGTTTTGGGCTTAGTAAGCCTAGATGGGATCTGTGTTAAGAGTTTTTCAGGGGTTCAGGCAAGGAGTATTAAAAGATCCATCGCAGTCGACTTGAGCGAAATAAATAATTGACCATAATAAAAAAAAAATGCGATAAAATTGACGTCGTTTAAAGTGATACTACATCTTAGTATTTACCAGTGAACTGATACATGGTGTCAAAAAGTTACAACAGATTCCGTGTAAAATTGGAAAATTCATAAGTAATTATTGAAAAACGCTTGATCTTAATATTAAGCGTTTTTCAAAAGTTAATTGCATATGTATGGATAATTACTAAGTTTTTTGGATTTATCGGATTATATAAGGATCCTGTTATTTATGACACCAGGTATTTCTACTGTTGAATAATATTATGCTCTTATTGGCCAAGTTTAAAATTCTTAAATTTTATGCTCCTTCTAAACGTAGTATATTTTGTTAGCATAAAAGACGGCAACGAAAGGCCAACTGTGATTTGTTTTATTATTAGTCGTCGGTGCGCTATAATAAAGTCAAGTTAATCCAGCAATTGATCTTATTCGTCCAAATGTCGGCAGTTCCTGTAGCCATTGAAAACTCAATCTTTTGAAAGTGCATTGTTATCAAAAACGCCACTAACAGTGAAACACTATGACGATCACAAATCAAACTCGACCCTACCGCAGGTGTTTCGGTTTGGACTTCCGGCTTTTAACTTGCGCGTGCGCAATCAGCTGTTTTGAAAACCGACGCATCGCTATTTTGACCAATTTTAATCAAAATATTTGTGTATATTTAACGGAATATTTGTGTATTTTCGAGGATATACCTATGGTTAAACAAACGAGGAATCGTTCCATCTCTACAATTGTGTCAGAGTAGGTAAGATAAATCATTAAACTGTAAAAACAGTGGACTTTATGTCGATCGGCTTTGTTTGTGTGCAGTTTTGAAAGAGGCGTTGCACCAACTTCCATTTTCTTTACATCTCTACTAATAAAATTCAAATAATAGACCTCTATATTCCTTTCTTATTATGAATAGGTGACATATTATCTTTAGAAATTTCTGGTAATTCTATTTTATGAGTGATAAAACTGTATACATTTCTGTAGGCCGCCATTTTGCATTTTTCATCTGACCTCCCAACTTCCTGTTTCATGAGGAAAAGACTTTTTTTCTTCAATGTACACCGGAATTAGATAAATCCATTGATGTAAAGACAAATCAAAATATCTTGTGACATGTTCTTTACACTGGTATCCATGACTTTTAGTTTTCAAGCCTTTTTTAAGTCTTCGAATCATCTAGGTTCATAACTGATTGTGCATGTGAATTTGACCTTTGACCTATTAACATGTAAACACTTGCCTGATGATGCTTTATTTTATCGCACAGATATGAGACTTGAGCACCTTTGATTTTAAGATATACTTTATTACACATCCAAATTTATTTCATAATTGCAGAAGTCCAAATGCCGAAAAAGACAGAAAACAATGAAGGGGAGGAGGTTCGACCAAAGATAGTTCTTGATTTTGATGTCAGATTATTCTGCCAGAACCTCAAAGCAACAAAACCTCCATATAAATGTCCTGTTGATGGCTGTGGCAAACTTTACAAAAGTTATTGTGGCATCCAGTTTCATCTTTACAATTTTGACCATGAAAATCCAGACAACTGTATTGTGTCCCCAGCACAAAAAGGGAAGAAAAAGAAGTCCAGATGGCATCACAGACAAGATCGACGATCACCAACACCTCCTGTGTTTATAAGATCACCTCAAAGAGATACTCTTACATACGCAGAGTCCCAGAGATTGGTTGAAATAGAACTTGATGGACGTATTCAAAGATTAGATATTCATGAACCTATTGAACTTATTTCTCAAGATGAAATTGACAATCATCACAATACAGAAAAAGAAGAGAAAACTGAATCTAAAACCCCCTTAAAATCTGGTAAAAGTAAAACTGTTGATAGTAAAAATAAAGTGCGTAAAGAAACTACTGTTCCCCCAGTCAAATTGCCAGAAGCTCAATTTAAAGTGTTAGAGGATTATGTTAAACCAAATCATTTTAAACCGCGTCCATCATCCTATTATAGGTATATTGAAAAAACATCTGATGAACTTGATGAAGAAATAGAATATGATATGGATGAAGAGGTAAATTTTAAAAATTATTCTGTATAAAAGATTTTCAGATTTAAAATAAGTATACAATATGTAATACAGCATAGACTGTTATTACAAAAGATCCTTATGAGCATAGAAGAAAGAAATTCCTTGAAAAATATGTCTGTCCATTTGGCCTTCCTTTACTCCTAATGTTACTTTTGTTTTCAAGTTTCTTCTAATCTTTTAACTTATTTCTTACAGGATCATTCATGGTTAGAGCTAGTGAATGAAACACGGGTTAAGGAGGGAAGTAATGGGGTGATCAGTCAGGAAGTGTTTGAAACTTTAATGGACCGATTTGAAAAGGAAGCATTTTTTCAAAGTCAAAGTGCAGGGAAAGACCAAAATCCTTCTATAGACGAGGATGCTGTGTGTTCTATTTGTCAGGATGGTGAATGCCAAAATAGTAATGTGATTTTATTTTGTGACATGTGTAATTTAGCAGTGCATCAAGAGTGCTATGGTGTTCCGTATATTCCTGAGGGTCAGTGGCTATGTAGACGTTGTCTCCAATCGCCATCGTTTGCTGTGGATTGCACTCTCTGTCCTAACAAAGGTGGTGCATTTAAACAAACTGACGATAGCCGCTGGGCTCATGTTGTTTGTGCACTATGGATACCAGAAGTTGGGTTTGCAAATACAGTATTTTTAGAACCTATTGACGGTATTGAACGAATCCCTCCAGCCCGTAAAAAATTAACTTGCTATATATGCAAACAGAAAAGTGTTGGTGCTTGTATTCAGTGTCATAAAACTAATTGTTATACAGCATTTCATGTGACTTGTGCTCAACAGGCGGGTTTGTATATGAAAATAGAACCAACCCGGGAACCAGGTCCACATGGGACTGTCCCTGGTGTGCGGAAAACAGCGTATTGTGATGTTCATACACCAGCTAATTCAGACTGTACTTCGATGTTTGATGATGAAGATAAATCTATGTCAGCTAAAGAAGCCAAGGAAAAATCTAAGATTAAAATGAGAAAAGCACGGAAAATTTTAGCAGAAAAACGCAACGCCATGCCTGTTGTATCCATACCCACTATTCCTCAATCAAGGTATAGTATGTCATTTGCTTAATGCTTGAAATATCTTATATTTCCATAGTGCTTCACAGCTCTGGTGCATTTAAGCTTCTTGTTAGGTATGATTTATCTTCATTTTCTCTTTCAGAATCTCAAAAATAGCATCAAAAGTTTCTCTCAGTAAAAAAGAACAATTTTTAAAGAGATTATTAAGTTATTGGACATTAAAGAGACAATCAAGAAATGGTGTACCTTTATTACGAAGGTTGCAATCTAATCATATGGCTAGAAATAGAGATCAGGTAAATTATTTTTTTTCTTAATAAGAATATTCATATCATAACACCTCAGTAAAGGTTTCCAAACGTAAGCTTATATTATTGCACACCAGGTCCTAATGTTCCTGTTTTACCAAAAAAGCCTTTAATGCTACCTTAGACAAGTTCATAATGAAAATGTTTAGACAGAAAATATCATATCATTATACTATATAAACAGAATAATGTCAGTGTCTGTCCATCATATTCCTCCATATATACTTTTGTTGTTGAATTTACTTATTGGTTTTATTTGTTACAAAATTTTAATTCATGTCGATTTTAACACATTCATTATTGTTTGTGAAATGATTTCCTTTAAGCTTATTTTATCAATTTCATTAATTATCGTTTTTTTGTCATTGTGTTGCCTAACAAATTACGTGTCTTTTTTGTTGTTGTTTTATTTTTTTAGACTTTGTTCTCATATCAGTTTTCTTTTTCGTTCATGTATTTAGCATGACAATGTTTATTTCCAGACCAAGAATGATCAACAAAGCAGTGAATTGAGAGATAAATTGAAATATTGGCAGAGATTAAGACAAGATTTAGAGAAAGCCAGATTATTAGTGGAATTAATCAGAAAGAGAGAGAAGTTAAAGCGAGAACAGGTAAATATGTGTTTATTAATGAAAGTTTTTTTCTTGTTTTATGGAGTACCCACTTTCTTAACTGTTCAAAAATCAGTTTGTTACACCATAACTATATTGAAAGAACATTGTTTAAACACATCTCAAGACATAATGAAAGAAACAAACTGTTCATTAAATCTTAATTATTAGCTTAGTTAAATTCTATAAATCACACTGTCAGTGGGTCCCTTGGGACCTCTCCAGAAAGTGTGTCACCAGCATCAAGATGCAAGACAATAATTATGTCATTAGTGACACTGTGTCACTCTTCAACTGGCATATAATTAATGACATTTTAATTATCTCTTGAAGCACACTGTTCAATTTTTAATGATTTCAATAATTATGATTTTCGTTCCTTATTAACTGCAAGTTTCTTTGTTATCTGGAAAATTTGAGCAGAATTAAGAGATTATCAGTCCTTAACTAAGATTTAGTCAAATCTGAATTAGTTTCTTAAGATAATTGCATTGAAAGTTTTCTTGGTACTATTTTCAGCAATAAATTTCCTTTAGGGGTTAACTGACTTTTCCGATTGGGAATTCTTCTGTGACTTGAAAAGTCTAACTTAGGAAAAAACTTCCTACTTTCTGAAGAACAAATGACCATGGAAAAAAACTCAGTCCTTTTATATTGCCTACCATAGAAAGTTGATGCTCTGCAAAATATTTCTTTTCTGTCTGGTTTCCCAATCCTATTCTTTAGACTAACCTTAATTTTTAGAACTGAATTAGGCAAAATAGATGATATATGTTTTTGATTTTCAGGTACGACTGTATCAGTTAGCAACTGATATGAAACTACAACCATTTGTATTTTTATTACGTCAAACAGTAGAACAACTCATAGATTGTGATACTGGTAACATCTTTACTGAACCAGTCTCACTGAAAGAGGTTTGTAGTTCTCAAACTATTTATTAATGCATACTCAAGTATCTTATTGTTTGAAGCCTTACTGGAAAAAACCTATATGCCCAAATATAAGATGTTTTTTGTCAAATTTTTCTCTGATCCTATGAGATGAATTTTCTGATCATATATCTATTACAGGTACCAGATTATTTAAGTTATATTGATAAACCAATGGATTTTGAAACAATGATGAAGAAAGTCAATGATCATATTTATAAAAGTATAGATGATTTTGAAGCTGATTTTAACCTGATAGTAGCTAACTGTATGAAATATAATTCTAAAGATACTGTGTTTTATAGAGCTGCTATTAAATTACGGGATCAGGTATGTCAACTTTCCTTTGTCTATGGAGGTTCTCAATATGTGGACATTCTATTTTGATAAGCTGTAATGTATATATAAGAAATGAAAGAAGTTCTGGTACCTGTAGTGAGCGATTCGATGACAGCATTAAATTTTTTTTCATAAAATTCAACATGTCAATCAAGGGCTTTTATAGAACATATTCTACTATTCAGATCAAAATCATAATTCAATCTTTCTCACAATAGAAACATGAATGTCCAACTCCAGTATACACAAATAAAAGTCTGTTGCGGCAAACTAACGAGAGACTGGCAAAATGGTAAAACATCTGCCATGAAATTTTTGCGTAAGGAATAGGTTTGGATGATCTTATTTGCTATTATAGAGAATTAAATTGAAATTGTTGTAAATAGTAATTCTGGCACAATAATTGAAACGTTATTAAGATAATTGACTAATATAATAAGATAGTAAAAGTTTTTTAGTATGACATGATGAATCATTTACATGTAACATTAACAGAGATATAGATATTTACTATGAAAATAAAAGGCAGCTATTAAGAATTTATCAATTTCTTGTATATGAATTATTTTAGTCTTATCAAGTTTGGTACAAGTCTTTAGTACAGTCCAGCTGTTAGCTATATTTTATAATACTGTTAAAATCTACCGTAATCACCTGTTATCATTCTACTATTCCCTTTAGAACTTCTAACTTTATAATATATACTATTTTACATTTTAATTTGGTACATATTACAAGTTCAAGGTCAGAATAAAACTCTGTTGATGATCGTCCATAGTGGTACAAATTTGTGTTAGTTTTCTCCATGTGATTCATTGTCACAATCAGAATGCAACTTATAATGCTTGCTCATAATTGTATAGTTCTCTTCATGAAAGTAGTACTTCCACATGTCAGTTCATGGTTCTACATTTTTAAATCATTTAATTGTATTAGGGTGGTACTATCATGCGTAGTGCTAGAAGAATGGCAGATCAGATTGGATTTGATATGACTACAGGGTTACACGTCACCAGTCCACCGAAACGTAAAGATAAAGAACCTATAGTATATGAAGATTGTAAGTATTAGGTTATATTTGATCCCTTAATTAACAAGTGGAATACAGTCAATTGCAATTTCAATGGATATAATGTCATCATGATATTGATAACCTGTGCCTTTGAGCTTATATCATTCACGATAGGTTTAGTGATATCAATGATGCTCATAACTGATATCAATGGTGCTCATAAGTGATATCACTAATAATGATATCAATAACATTTAAGTTATATAATGACCTTCAAATATCATTGACCTCTGATGATATCAATGACTTGAGTTGTAGGAATGATTTTGTAACTAAACTGAAAGCTGAGTGACTGTTTTTTTCTTATTACTCAAATGATTATTAAAAACCGAGTGTTTAATTCTGGAAAATGTTTTACTCTAAAGAGGAATGTTAGTAGTAAACAAATGTTATGTAAGAACATATGAAACCTGTCTTGTTTCTGTAGAGGTCAGGAAGGGTGGACTTGTATTTGTATATCATATTCACCAATATTTATGTTTTCCCTCTTTTAGTTGATACTTTTATGATGAAAGTACGAGAAGGGACCCCCCTTGAAGAACAACTTAACATATTACTGGATAAAATGGATGAAACACAGGCTGCTCGTAGTGGTGAGTGATAAGATTCTTCATCACAGCATACTTCTTTATTTGAATTACATTTAATCTATAACCTATTCTATATGCAATATACTAACTTTACCTATTGTTCATCATCTTATACCTAGAACATTTCTCCTCACCGTGCATCTCATTGTCTTTTAATCAAAGTTCTTTGATTTCTATAAATAAATTTCTATTTTCCAATCATTTTTATATTAAGATTTCAATTCATGTCAATTTGGAATGATTTAAACTTGACATGTGATAATTTAGGTAAGAAATCCAAGTTTATGAAGAGGATAAGAAGAGAAATTGTTTCTATACGAAGGAAAATGGCTATCAAGAAAGGACAAGCTGATACTGATGATGGATTTAGTGCTGATACAGGTGGGAACTGACTAATCTTGTAACCGTAGGGATTTGTAATATAGATTGGCCATTCACTATATGCCTTGTTTTTTTGTTTTCTGGTGGAGGTGTGTGTTTATTCAGTGGAAGGTTTTAATTCCCATGTGATTAGCAGACATGTTAGCTGTTATATACATGAATTAAACTTAAATTTTCCAGCCTCTACAACTGAAGCTGTCTCTACAGATAGTGAATCTCCTCCCCCCTCACCTATTCACAGTCCAAATAAATTAACATCACCAACAAGGAATAGTTTAAACAGATCACCTGAGAAGTTTGCACCAGTATCTAAATCAACACCGGGTAGTAGAGGTCGAGGAAGAGGTCGGGGTAGATGGCGAGGTCGTGGTAGAGGTGGTAGACCAAGAATAAGTAGCAACAAAAGTGAATCTGAAAATGATCATTCCACATCTCAACAGAAAGCTGGTAAGTAGAACTGAAAGAATATAACCTATCAAGGACAAGAATTTTTATTTTGTGACAATATATCAATTTATCTGATAATACTAATGTTAAATTAAATCTGTTTTCCAGAAGATACTGACCAGAATTCAGATGATGGTGATGATCTACAATCTTCTTCAGCTCTAACTCCTTCTCCTGCTTCTGGTGTTAACAGAAGAACAGCTGTGTTATTTAACAGCAAGAAACCTCGTGGAGGAACAGTAACGAAATCACCTACAGGACCACCAACTGTACGAAAAGGACCTGGGCGGCCTCCCAAACCAAGACCAATGGATGTTGACCTACCTCCCCCAGTCTTAGAACCAATGGTTAACCATCTACCCACAAGTCCAAGTGGAAGGAAGAGATCTATGAGTACTGGTGGTAGTAGAGAATCTGGTGGTCGACCATCACCCCCCAAGAGAGCCATGTCTTTAAATGACACCATGCCTTCCCTACAGGATCAATCTGATATGAATAGGGAGAGTTTTAAGATTTACAGACGTGCTCCAGCTGGTATCAGAAGTTCCTCAGAGTCTGAAAGTACATCTGGAATGAGCAGTGGTGATGAGATGTTATCAGAAACTTCTAGTGAAACATCCAGTAACAACAGCAGATCTGGTAAGTTTTACTTTTAGTTCTTCTTTAAAATCATCTTTCCCTATATAAACGTCCAAAGTATTGTCTACGTCAACATGATGCATGCTTGGTTTATTTTCGCAGGTTGCTTTTTTCATTGCCTGCTTTAAAAAGCTCACATGGTTGCTTTGATTTGCTAGCTTGATTTACAAGATGTGGTGTTCACTAATTTGGGTCATGGGTTTCATCTTTGTGTGTTATTCAGATTATTTGTATGCTGTCAAGCACAGAGTTGTATCATGAACTAGGTGGTGTTATTGTTGTTTTGGCACATATCTGGGCTAAGATATTGAAAATGTATTAATTATTCACATTTCAAGGATATAGGATAATGTATTTTTAAAGAATTCAAAATTTGACATAGCTGGTCTATCAACTAAATCTTACTGATGATTGTGACACAGCATACAATTAATCTGAGTGTATCATTGGATTTCATTGTTTTATCATGTAATCATGCTTGCTTTTATTCCCATCATTATCGTGTGGATTGTTACCATTATTTACCCTCTAGATGATCAATCAGAAGTCTCTCTTAAAGATGATGAGAATATGTGTTTGGATATCCCTGAATCACCTTCTTCTACTACCCCTAATTTATCCCCTACCCACGAAGGTGAGCAGTGTTAGCATTTACACATATTTTCATATTTGCCTCTCTTGGTGTCCTCTATTGGTGAAGGTTCTTTTTTGCATGCATAAATGAAAATTAAAATAGGCTTGCTAGGTCAACTATTTGACCAAGCTTGGAAGCATGAAACAATTATTCAACTTTTGTGTATCGGTACAGTAAACAACAAGAAAACAAACATTTCATTGCTTTCTGACATGAAACCTTTTCCAATAAAATCATTTAGAAATTGCATACTAAATATAATATGTTTACAAGTCAAGTGTATATTTCATGATATTTGGGCCAACATTTTGGTCTAAGACAATTAGATGATGTCCTCTGCTGTCTGAAACCAGCAGCTTCAGTCTTTTATCTTGCACTCTTGCACCGAAACCTCACATACACACACAACCTAACACACCCTCACACGTATGTAACTAATTGTATTGAGTGTGGGAAGTAATATCTTAAGAAACACCCATATTGACTAATTACCTCTACATTATCTAATTTTCTACACAGCAGGTAGCACAATAAATACTGATTTATTTATGACTTTCAAATTGAATTTCATAAACATAGGACAGAATTAAGGAAATTAATTTTCAAAATGTCAGGAAAAATTGTTAATAACCTTTATTGTTTGACACTTCTGCAAATGATTTATTACATACTCCCTTGAGTCAGCTTGTAAAGATTAAGTCCACAACTAATAGCATGACAAATTAATGTGGTCTGACATAATGATACTCAAGCAGTGAAGTTTAAAATCGATTAGTCAATATGAAAGCACAAGATTTGTATGAATACATATATCAATATAAGCTTATTCCAAAATCATTTCCAAATAATAGAGCTCAATTATAGCTATTTATAGCACTTATCCGGTACAATATATACTCTGAAAGGTTACTGTCCTGACTTTCAGATCATAAGATTGTGATGCTACCAGTTCAAAGTAGTCTTACTGGAATCAATAGATACATGAGATACCACTTGTAAAGCAATTGGATCAAACTATTATGTTATATTATTTTATGTCGTATATGTGAAATTTACAGGTGGGAAGTCTACAGTAAATGTCAATACAAACAGTTCCTTATTTACTTTAATAAATGATGTTGATAAAATCCACATGGACACAAAAAGAATTCTTAGAAAACAAACAAATAGTTCTATATTGGATGCTAGTAAAATTTATGTAATAAAAGATAATATGGATACGGATGAAGATCCTAGACTAGAAGCTCAGCCACAGCTTGATATCTTTAGTGATGATAAGGGAATCAACAATGTGGTTGAATATTTTGCTGAGAAATGTCAAGATACTACCTGCCAAGTGCCTGAAAGTAAAGGAGAATCACAAGATAAGGGTTACAACACTAGAAAAAATATTTTTGAGAAATTTGATGTGAAAAATTTACAAGAAGATGCTAAGCATCAAAAGTTATCTGGTGTTAAGGGAATGAAGATACAAGCTCCAATACAGAAAGGCAAAAATGTGTGTAATTTAAATTATTTGAAGAGAAAGTCAACATGTGGATTCCAACAGACAGCAATTCAAGGGGGAGAAAGTAATCTGCTAACAAACCTCAATACTGACATTGATAGCAGAAACAAAACTACATCTCCAGATTCTACTGATAATAGGCATTATAATGAGTCTCAATTGATTCCAAACCAGACAACTACCACCACGTCTCACCTGATATCACCTTATAATTCTACTCCCAATGAGAATTCTACAGTAAAACAGCAAAGTCGTCATGACTCTTACAGACAAGCTATGGAGAAAGAATTAAATATGTTGGTCGAGGCATGTTATAAAAAGAGGAAAACAGACGTGAATACTTCAAGAATTAATAAACATAATCAATGCTTACCCAGATCTGGTATATATACTACTGTTGGCTACTTGCCATGTTTCATCTTGTTACTTGTTCTATCTGTTTAGTCTTGCAAAGTTGGGTTTTTTCTTTAGAATTAGTTGAAAATTATCCCATTTTATTGTTGGTATTAATATTTGATATGTTACTTGAGTTGGCTCATCTGTCTTATAACTTCATATAAATTAGCATCAATTTTATATCAGGCTTTCTTATTTAAAATCTAAGATAGGAGGGAGAGGAATGGAAATTTAAGAGAATGGATTGGCTTTTTTGTGAAACTTTCACATTTTTCAACATACTAAGTTAGATTGTGATAAAAAAGAAATAGCAATTTGTGCACCATTATATATATATTTTATGTTTTTTACAACTAATACAGAGCCAGATCTGATCAAAATCTTACACTGCAGTAAATTTCAAGATGCTATCAGTGTTTTTAGATTGTACAGTAGTTAATTTGTTTAAATCCGGTGTTAGTGTGATAGAAATCAATAATTAGACTTAAATCTTCTCTATTTTCTCAATGGTGAAATATAACCTTGACCTATAGGTCAGACAATCATTTAACTAATATCTCCAACTTTGATCTTTTAACAAGATATTTTTCTATCTTGACAGTCATTGAGTGATAGATTAATCTTGTTACTAATTTACATTTCTTTACTTCATACTTTTTCATTTAAAACAAAGAAATAACAATTTCAAAATAATTGGTTAGTTGAAATAGAACAATTATATCAATTAAAGTATAGAAAACTACACAATTCTTTTTTCTACAAGTTTTAAAGGAGCAAATGTATGTATCCACAATTCACAATCAGAACTTTAGTTTTATCAAGAGTTGGCTCTTCTTAATTCCTTTGAACTAATATTTTAATTTTGCGTTTATTTGTTACAATGTTTCGCTGCCATATTCCATATTCACATGTTATTTGGTTTGTTATTGTATATTCACATTATTCTTTTTGTTTTTTGTTCAGTTCAAAATTCATTCTAATACACACAACACTCTTTTTATGTTTTCATCATAAAGTTCTTTTATTTTACAACCAATACAATACTTTTAATTTCACAATTCATTTACTATACTCATCAAAATAATTACATTTTTAAAGCAAAAAAAAACTACAATATTTATTTATTATCATAGCCTGTTTCAGTATTTGTACAATATATTTCAGGCAGAAGAAGAAGTCCGAGTTTTGATTCTGATGATGTAATACCATTGGAACCATTAGATTTAGTCTGGGCTAAATGTCGAGGGTATCCGTGGTATCCAGCTCTGGTAAGCATACTTTAGTTTTATAAATGCTAATCTCCAGTTTTAATCCTCTTTTGATCATTTTACAACACCTAGATAATTTTAGGTTACTATCATTTCTAACAATACTCCGGAATGTGCCTGATGATGACAGAGAAACACAATCGAAAGGTTGCATAAAACTTTAACCAGTGATTGTTGTTCCATAAAACCGAGTCTATATATTGTACTCACAATTACTAAATGCCATTTAAAGACGTTAACAGTCTGGAATATGTTGAGAAGTAATTGTTCTGGTTTGATAAAATGTTAAGAGGTTAGATACTGTAGGAGTTGATATTTTTAAGTTTATTAAATGTCACCAAATTTTATTATGATATTCATTCTTTTACATAATAATATAGTCTTTTACTCACTCACACTTCCAATGATTCATTCATATCTGTACTTTACATCTTGGCAAATAATATCTGAAGGCATTTATGGAATCATGAGAGCAATGAATAGGAACAATAACTCAATTATTGTTGTCACATTCAATTGAATTTGTACCGATTATTTTATGTGAATTGGAATTTTGGTCTTAAAACAAAACTGAAAGCCTCTGAAAGACTTCGATCAAAAATGTTGAAAATGTCTAGTGAAAGAGTTGAGTTACAACATGTCAAATTATATCAAATGAAATTACATACTTCCTTTACTGAAGTACCTATTTAATGAAAACTACTCTAAATCTATGAGAAAAATTAATTCATTGACAAAATTGTTCATTTATGATAAATATTATTCAGTTCATATCCTTATATTGTGAGGAAGTAGATCTTTGAAAAATAAAAAATGATTGAGTTTGTAGGAAATTCAAAATCTGGAAGTTAAAGCTTTTCATTGTCTGTCTTGACGTAGGCTATACTTGAAACAAATGATAATTGAAAGAGTTCATGATGAATATTGCTCATGGACACCTGTAATTTAATCCTTTAAAACTTTGAGTCATCAGAGTTTAGTGTTTGATAGCGGAAATGAGTTGTACTTTACAGGAAAAATACGGTATATAAAACATAAGATTGCTTTTTGTGAACTGAATCTTACTTCATAAACAAATGTAGTAAAAAAGCCATTTCTTAATTACATAAAGAGTATTTATGGTCAAAATCGTTGAATTATTAGTCATGGACATTGACATGTCCGAACTGCTGAAGTCTTTTGCCCAGTCATTCATGCAGATAGCATTTAAATAGCAGACTGATATTGTCAGCCCATATTTTAAACAAATAAGAAAGAGACTAAAAATAAAGTTTAGGAGTAGTAGGAAATAGTTGGTGGGGACAATATAAACAATGATATAATACTATTGTTTCAATAATATGTTTTATGGAGACATTCTCTAGCTTTTAATGATCTCCAGATTTATTACAGGTTCAGTTATAAACAAAACATCTAGCACAGTTCTCTGTTTGTCATTAAAACTGTCTGCTATCCTACTTTATAACATGCAACCAGACTGCAGAATCGTCTGGTACTAAATCGCCTTAATTAATATGAATAATCTGTCAGTATTTACATGTAATCTGTCAGTAGTATAGCCTTGGTTAACACGTACTCTGTCAGTTGTATTGTCTTGGTTAACATGTTATCTGTCCGCTGTATTGTCTTGGTTAACATGTTATCTGTCAGTTACTTTGTCTTGGTTAACACATAATCTGTCAGTTGTATTATCTTGATTAACGTGTTATTTGTCAGTTGTGTTGTCTTGATTATTGGTATAGCCTTGGTTAACTGTAATCTGTCAGTTGTATTTACATGCTATTATCTGTCAGTTGTATTGTCTTGGTTAATATGTTATTTGTCGCATTGTCTTGGTAAATATGTTATTTGTCAGCTGTTTTGTCTTTGTTGTTAACATGTTATATGTCAGTTGTATTGTCTTGGTAAACGTGTTATATGTCAGTTGTATTGTTGTGGTTAACATGTTATTTGTCAGTTGTATTGTCTTGGTTAACATGTTACTTGTCAGCTGTATTGTCTTGGTTAACATGTTATTTGTCAGTTGTATTGTCTTGGTTAACGTGTTATTTGTCAGTTGTGTTGTCTTGTTTATCTGTCAGTTGTATAGCCTTGGTTAACATGTAAGCTGTCAGTTGTATTTACATATTATCTGTCAGTGGTGTAGTCTTGGTTAATATGTTATTTGTCAGTTGTTTTGTTTTAGTTAACACATAATCTGTCAGTTGTATTTACATGTAATCTGTCAGTTGTATTTTCATGTTATTTGTCAGTTGTATTGTCTTGGTTAACATGTTATATGTCAGTTGTATTGTCTTGGTTAACGTGTTATATGTCAGTTGTCTTGGTTAACGTGTTATATGTCAGTTGTATTGTCTTGGTTAACATGTTATATGTCAGTTGTATTGTCATGGTTAACATGTTATCTGTCAGTTGTATTGTCTTGGTTAACATGTTACTTGTCAGCTGTATTGTCTTGGTAAACATGTTACTTGTCAGCTGTATTGTCTTGGTTAACATGTTACTTGTCAGCTGTATTGTCTTGGTTAACATGTGGGTCATTCCATGTCAAATCACCCAAAAAAATGTAAAAAGTAAACCCCCTTTGATTTTGCTGAAATTTGGTTTATTTGCATATAATGTGGGCTGAAAAAGCTGATATTCAATTTCAGCTTGATCAGACTTACAGTTCCTGAGATATAGCCCACCCAATTTGAGGAATTTCGGCCAAAATGGGCGTGGCCACCATTATTCAAATGACCATAGCTCAGTAAGCGATATGTTAAAATTGCTGAAATTAGTATTTCTAGAAAGGGAATTGGACAGGGATTCCAAATCTGTCATTTTTTTTTTTTTTTTTTTGACATAGGAGTGTTTTAACAAGTGATGACCTTGGATTTGACCTTGTGGCCCTCGTGACCTTTAGGTGACCTATCATGAATATTTTAGCCCAACATGTTTTCTACACAATATAAAAAATTGGAGGGATAATATCTTTAATAAGCCTGGAAAATCAAGTCAAATATCCACAAATGAGCTTTTTTTTTAAAGCTTTTTTTTTAAAGCAGGATTATGTTCATGGATAAGGTTCTGGGGATACATAGTAACCTGCTGCAAACTTACCTAAAGATAGCTAACTGTGATTCAAATAGTCATCCTCTTTGAATCATCTGATCATACACTTAATAGGTTTTAATGAAGGTTTTCAAACTATACGTAATCAATGAACCTTTTTGCACACTCTTGAAATGTTTGCAATCTTATTTTTGCTGATGCAGTACTTAGTTTCTTGATGAGGATCAAAGTAAGTGATGGTGCTTCAAGAATGTCAGACTTTTTCATCCAACTTTCATCCTTTCAAGTTGGCCATTGGAAATGCTTAGGAGGTCCATGTGGATGCATGAAATCTATCCTACTGTCTCTCAATTCTTTTGAAATTTCGTCCACCGTAAAGATCCCTTGAAGGTCATTGTAAATAAAAAACACACAATGGACTGAAGCTTTATTTGAAGTGGCACGGATGTCATTGATGACAAATAGTTTGAAGCCTTCATTAAAATCTAATAAGTATATGATCAAACTGATTCAAAGAGGCCACAAGGTCAAATTCGAGGTCAAAGTGCATATCCAAGGTCACTTTTTAAAACACGCCTATGTAAAAAAAAAAAAGAGAGATTTGGAATCCCTATCCAATTCCGTTTCTAGAAATACTAATTTCAGCAAATTTGACCTTTCGGTTACTGAGTTATGGTCATTTGAATAATGGTGGTCACGCCCACTTTGGCCGAAATTTCTCAAAATGGATGGGCCATATCTCAGGAACTGTTTGTCCGATGAAGCTAAAATTTTGAATATCAGCTTTATCACCCCAAATAAGCATATAAACCAAATTTCAGCAAAATCAAAGGGAGTACGGTTTACCTCATTGGGTGATTTGACATGGAATGACCCATGCAATCTGTCAGTTGTGGTTTCTTGTTTAATTAACATGTTATCAGTTAATTGTATTTTCTTGGTAAACATGAAAATGGCTAAACAAAGAGAGAAGTGGGGGTGTCCAAGTTTAGATTTTGTTATTGATTCCATGTTGTTGGAAGCTTTTTTAAGTCTTATAATCCAATGGAGTTCGACGGAGCGCCTGTGGGCTGTGGATTGGTCCGGGTTGATCCCATGAAAATGGCTAGCTGTATTCTGGTTTTTAAATGCAGACTGACTTGTGTGTCTAGGTTAACATTCAATCTGTCTTGAAAAACTGTTGTATTCTTCTAGTTAAACAAGCAATCATTCAGTTTTATATTCTTTGTTAACATTTAATCTTTGAGTTGTGTTGTCTTGGTTAACATGGAAATGGTCAGCTGTTTTCTGGTTTAAAAACATGTAACTGACTGATATGTCTAGGCTAACATGTAAGCTTGTAAGTTTTACTGTGTAGTCTGTGGAATTCTTGGTTTTAAACCTGTCAACTGTCTATTGTATGGTTTCAATTAAATTATAATCTGTCTGTTGTCAAGATGCAATTTTAGTAACGAAAATGTTTTTAATTTCCTAAGAAAGTGATGCATCTATTCTGTGAACAAGAAAGGAAGGAACATAATTATGGAAATAAAAAATCTGACCTATGACAAAGCATTAAACCTAGTTATGGTAGAATGAATGAATTAATACAGGAAGTAGTAACTCATATTTTTTCCTGGAAGTCTGTAATATCTTATTGTTAGTCTTACACAATCAACTTCCTGTCACATGTCCTTGACATTTAACAGACTTCTTTCCTCAATTTTCAGATGATGTGTTTATTTTTTCCAGATTATTAATCCTAAGATGCCTAAAACTGGCTATTTTCACAATGGTGTACCAATTCCTGTACCGCCCGAAGATGTTTTAGGGTTAAAATATAGATATGATGAACAGGTCTACTTAGTTCTATTTTTTGATACCAAAAGAACATGGTAAGTTTGATGTCTTGTCATTCCAGGTATATTACCAACCTCTATTAAAAAATTTGAATTAACATACTACTGGTTGGCATGATTGAAATTGGTCTCAGGATATAAAACTAAAAGAAAAAGCTTACAATATTTCATCAGTAAAATATTGAGCGAATGGGCTGACAAAAACGTGCATAAAATCATTTAATTAAAAAAAATGAATTTGTCTATATTTGTTGAAATATTTATAAAATTTGATATTTTCAGGCAATGGCTACCAAGAAGCAAATTAGAACCACTAGGTGTAGATTCAGAATTAGATAAACATAAACTTTTGGAAAATAAGAAACCCAATGTTCGTAAAGCTGTTCAGAAGGCTTATGAGAAGGCTATCGTTCATAGATGTAATGTGAACGGTGAACCTAATCCATTATTAGCTGAGTCTAGTTCAGAGGATTGATTTGATTTTGAGTCTCATTGCATCCTTTTGAAATCAGAATCTAATGAAATTTAATATTTCAACCTGCATTTCATGCTTTAAAAGTTATTTCAATTTTGGGGTATTCTAATATTTGTATGAAACAAGGTATTCAACTCAGTATACTGTTTTATTTCAAACAAACAAAATTCTTTAAAAAGAAATAGGTTTTTTTTCTTAAATTTGAAAAATAACACCTCTTTGGTTTAGTAGAAGAGCAGAGAAATAGGGAGTTACTCATCTTAATATGAGCATTATAAGCTAGATTTCTGTTGCTGTCTCCTTTTGGTTCTAAAAACGATCATAACAGCTGATATTACCATTTAAAGCCATTTGCCTCTTGTAAACATGTACATTTGTAAATGTAAGTCATAATAAGAAATAGTTAAGTCATACCATTATTCATATTGTACATAACACTATTCATTCATAATTTATAACATTTACAATGTTTTATCATAATTTGTATAAAAATACATTTTTACCCAGTAAATTTGTGCATATACTTACAATAGAATTTGGCCAGGTATCAAATAAAAAATAAGGTGTACATATCACTGTATGTAAATATTCTGCATGTTCTACATTCACTATCATTTTATCATTTTAAAAACATTTCCATGGAATTCTGATGATGTTTGTAGTTTTTTTCTTTTTTTTAAACCATGTTTGCATTTTATTGTATTGATTTAAAGCAGTCTGATTCTGTCCTTTCATAGCTGGATTTTTGGGTACCCAATGTTCACTTGTGGTCCTGTGAAAACAGTAGACAAATGCCTTTGTCTCAATCTTTACAATGTTTCCCATCTTTATTTAACCAATGGGATCTGGGAATGGGGGTAAACTTCATTCAAGTTTTTAGAAAAAGGATTTCTTCTGTCACTATAATTTCATTTCTGATCAGTGACTTTACAACTTGGTGACTGTATTTTATTAATGTATCACATTTATATGTTGGAAGTTAAATCCAGCTGTATGAATATAGAATTTTGGTTTACTTTTGATCTACAGAAACACATTCATCCTTTCCTATTAAGTAAGCATTTTTATTATTACATCTTTTTGGGTGCATTTTCAGTAATATTTTTGGTTCTAAATTTGCCAACATAAATATTTTGCATCTGTTTAGATGTATGAAAGCATTTGCGTCTGATCCTCTTTCCAAAAGACTCAATCCCATCAGGGAACTAAGGTACTTTTCAAAACTTATATGATGTTCTATATTTTATGAGAAAAGCAAAATTGTCAAAGTTATTTGTAAGTCATCAAGAATTAAGTTTGTTGGTTAAATGTGGTGTAGAATTGTGTTATCTTTATCTTCAGAGTATCATACAGTTGTAGTGAAATGTTTGTAAACGTTTTGTTATGTTATCTATAAAAAGGTAAACAACTATTATTTGTTTACTTTAAATTAAAAATAAAACATAGTATATATTTGTTTTTTCTCTTTTGTTCCTTTGGGGTAAAGCTTGTGTTAGTGTTGCTATTCTAAAGTACATACAGAAGCAATGAGAAATCAATAAGTAGACTGCGAGTTTTAACCTAAATTACAGGAAAAAATCTGCAGCACAGAATAACAAGGAATAAAAATAGCAGATTTATCATAATTTACCCCAAAATGCAGTTCATTAATTCTTAGATAAACATGTTTTGCCATTTCACAGAACAATAATTTACGTAAGAAAAAAATATTTATGAGATATGAAGCTATGTTTTTGTTATGTGAAAATAAGCCAATGGTGTAATATACGTCATAACTCTACCAAACCTCAACTTGTTAACCTCGAAGTCGGAGAATTTCAAGTAAAGTAACAGACAAGACCAGAAATTAGAATATCTAATCGAGGTAAAAATAGATCTACAGATCAGACAGAAAGCCGAATGTCAGCCGGTGCCTCGTAATGGATTTATCATAGTTTTTAATGAATGAACGTGAAGAACATTTCTGTTCTAATAATATTTCGTTGTAGTACCATTATGAAAATTAACGATTTCTTTGATGGGCATGCAAAATTTAACTCAATATCTAAAAAAAAAACCTAAAAACACCAGAAGCATGGACAAATCAAACGGTGTAACCTCTGAAAAAACACCAGATGATGTGGTGTGACTTCTGAAAGACTCCATATGGTATGGGCTCCGACAGACATTCAATTGTATGACCTTTAAAAGGCAGGAGGTGTCGTGACCTCTGAGAGACTCCACATGGTAATGGTATGACTTCTGAAAACATCAGACATTAGATTATATGACCTCTGAAAAACATTAGATTGTATTACCTCTGAAAGACATTATATTGTACTGCCTCTGAAAGACATTAGATTGTATTACCTCTGAAAGACATTATATTGTACTGCCTCTGAAAGACATTAGATTGTATTACCTCTGAAAGACATTATATTTTACTGCCTCTGAAAGACATTAGATTGTATTGCCTCTGAAAGACATTATACTGTACTTCCTCTTCCCTTGAAAGACATTAGATTGTACCACCCTTGAAAACATTAGATTATATTACCTCGGAAATAAAGAGGTTAATCTCTGAAGGCAGTCAACGTCATGGCCGTTGAAAAGAGACATCGCGGTATGACCACAGTAGACACCAGTATTACCATTTAAAGACAACAGACGATTTGGCCCCTGAAAGATATCAGACTATATGACATCTGAAGTAAAAAACAAAACGGTGTGACTTTTGACAGCTGCGAGACGCTATTTCATCTGAGTGACACAAAAAGGTTATTTCAGACAATTGATCGTTGACTGTAGGGCCTTGAGAGATGAAATATAGCCGCCTGTATGCCTACTAGTAGACGATTGACCGTGTGACCACTGAGAGACAGATGGTAGACTGTATATCCACAAAGAGACTCAAGATGGTGATTGTATGATAATACCACAAAACAAGAGATACCAGATTGTTGACTTGACGGTATGATCACCGAGATATGGTCGACTGTATGAGAGATATAATACATTGTGACTGTATGATTACTTAGAGAAAATAGATGGTCGGCTGTGTCGAAACTAAGAGAGCATTGATGGTCAGTTGTATCTGTATGACCATTGAGATATAATATGTGGTTGACAATATCACTAAGATACAATAGATAGTTGAATGTAACCATTAAGATACAATAGATAGTTGAATGTAACCACTAAAATACAATAGATAGTTGAATGTAACCACTAAAATACAATAGATAATTGAATGTAACCACTAAGAGACAACAGATAGTTGAATGTAACCACTAAGGTACAATAGATAGTTGAATGTAACCACTAAAATACAATAGATAGTTGAATGTAACCATTAAGATACAATAGATAGTTGAATGTAACCACTAAAATACAATAGATAGTTGAATGTGCCCACTAAGATACAATAGATAGTTGAATGTAACCACTAAAAGACAATGGATAGTTGAATGTAACCACTAAGAGACAATAGATAGTTGAATGTAACCACCAAGAGACAATATATGGTTGACTTTATAACCACTAAAAGACATTATATGGTTGACTTAAACCACTGAGAGACAACAGGTGGTTGACTGTAACCGCTAAGAGACAGATAATTGACTTTAACCACTAAGAAACAATATATGGTTAATTGTATGACCACTAAGAAACAATAGATGATGGACGGTATGGCCGCTAAGAAAAAATATATGGTGGACTGTATGATCACCGAGAAACAATATATGGTTGACTTTAAGGTCACTGAGAAACAATATATGGTTGACTGCATGACCAGTAAGAAACCATAGATGGTTGACTGTATGACCACTAAGAAACAATATATGGTTGATTGTATGACCACTAAGAAACAATATATGGTTGACTGTATGATCACTGAGAAACAATAGATGGTTGACTGTAAGGTCACTAAGAAACAATATATGGTTGACTGTAAGGTCACTAAGAAAATAATATATGGTGGGCTGTATAACCACTAAGAAACAATAAATGATTGACTGTGTGACCACTAAGAAATAATATATGGTGCACTGTATGATCATTAAGAAACAATATATGGTTGACTGTATGACCACTAAGAAACAATATATGGTTGATTGTATGATCACTGAGAAACAATAGATGATGGACTGTATGACCACTAAGAAACAATATATGGTTGACTGTATGATCACTGAGAAACAATAGATGGTTGAGTGTAAGATCACTAAGAAATAATATATGGTTGACTGTAAGGTCACTAAGAAAATAATATATTGTGGGCTGTATAACCACTAAGAAACAATAAATGATTGATTGTGTGACCACTAAGAAACAATATATGGTTGATTGTATGATCACTGAGAAACAATAGATGATGGACTGTATGACCACTAAGAAACAATATATGGTTGACTGTATGATCACTGAGAAACAATATATGGTTGACTGTATGATCACTGAGAAACAATAGATGGTTGAGTGTGAGGTCACTAAGAAATAATATATGGTTGACTATAAGGTCACTAAGAAAATAATATATTGTGGGCTGTATAACCACTAAGAAACAATAAATGATTGACTGTGTGACCACTAAGAAACAATATATGGTGCACTGTATGATCATTAAGAAACAATATATGGTTGACTGTATGACCACTAAGAAACAATATATGGTTGACTGTATGATCACTGAGAAACAATAGATGGTTGAGTGTAAGGTCACTAAGAAATAATATATGGTTGACTGTAAGGTCACCAAGAAAATAATATATGGTGGGCTGTATGATCATTAAGAAACAATATATGGTTGACTGTATGATCACTGAGAAACAATAGATGGTTGACTGTAAGGTCACTAAGAAATAATATATGGTTGACTGTAAGGTCACAAAGAAAATAATATATGGCGGGCTGTATGATCATTAAGAAACAATATATGGTTGACTGTATGATCACTGAGAAACAATATATGGTTGACTGTATGACCACTACGAAACAATAGATGATGGACGGTATGGCTGCTTAGAAAAAATATATGGTGGATTGTATGATCACCGAGAAACAATATATGGTTGACTGTATGATCACTGAGAAACAATAGATGGTTGACTGTAAGGTCACTAAGAAATAATATATGGTTGACTGTAAGGTCACTAAGAAAATAATATATTGTGGGCTGTATAACCACTAAGAAAAAATAAATGATTGACTGTGTGACCACTAAGAAACAATATATGGTGCACTGTATGATCATTAAGACACAATATATGGTTGATTGTATGACCACTAAGAAACAATAGATGATGGACTGTATGACCACTAAGAAACAATATATGGTGGACTGTATGATCACCGAGAAACAAAATATGGTTGACTGTATGATCACTAAGAAATAATATATGGTTGACTGTATGGATGATTGGATACAAATAAACTTGTCAAAATAGAAGAGTATCCTGTTAGGTTTTTATTCGTGTTTTTCCTATAACGGTTGCTAATTGAAATTTGATACTATCTTAATAAAATTCGTCACTCTAACAAACAAGTAAAAGTAATAAGCTAGTTATCATACAGACAATCTGACAAACAACTCTCTATATTTGACAACCGATTTTAGCACGAGGAACTTAAATTTTGGTTTTGGTTTGTGGAATGATTCCAATGAAAGACCTTAGACCTCATGTCATTTCGCAATTATGCATGTCAAGTCCGACTTCTCGTTCAAAGCTTCACTATATTATGGCGCATTTTGGTGATAATTCACATTCGAAGGGTTACTGCCGACCTCTTATATGAAAGGTCTGAAAATTCGCAGGGAGGTTTGTACTGGTAACTGACCTTTTTTGTTTTGTTAATTAACTGATAAAAATCAGTATTTATAATTTAAAAGGTAATTTGATAGTGCTACTAATTATAAATATCTAATAAATAAACACTATATGTAAAATCATAGTCAAAAATATCATTAACTTTATCTTTTACTATAAACTAAATATAATTATCTAAAGCCACACCTAATTATTGATTTTCTTTATATCTTACTTTTACCCAAAATTATTTTCATGGCCATTTAAATTTGATTTGGGCGCCAAGAAGTCGTCGATGCTGTTGGTATTCCGAGAAACAACCTCCTCGGACCTATACTGAAGGACACAGGCATATCTTCATTGCATTTTATGCAAATGGCCACGATATAAATCGTAATGATGATCATAACAACTTTTCTTCTGTCAACTCAGCATTCTCTAGATGGATCCTCCTAGCCTATGTTTAGTTGATGAAATTTCCACTTTTAACTTTTACTGAAAAGCATAATATCTTAATTCAATAGGGCTGACAGGAGAGGTGTGAAAGTGGTTTGAAACCACAAGAAACTTCATATCATCAGTAAAGATATATGCGATTTAGTTTCTCGATACTACTGCATGTTGAACATCCTGTATCCAGTTGATGAAATAACAGACAGGCAATGGAAGTCTGCAGTTGGTATGATTTATTATCTATAAACCATCTCCTCCGACCCACAACCAGAATATTAAATGGACCATAGAAGTTTAATGAGCATAAGACAGTTGAAATTTAATATTGCCAATAAATAATTTGATATCCTTCTTATAACCTTCAACTTAAAGATTGCTATTAGAAATCAGATAAAAACTTTGATTTCGACCATTACATTTGGTTGTAGCTCACAGGACGTGATCGCGAGCTGATCTAGTACGGCACTTTTCTATGCACGTTACCCTTTTATCTGTGGATAGGGAAAATGACGTTCAATTTGCAGGCTTCACAATTTAATTAGGAAATATGGATTATATAAATTAGGAAGTCTAGTGAGATCTGATTTGTAACCCTGTTAAAGTTGATAAATAGTTGAGAAACATTTGATATACAGTTGCTAACTACGGGTGCTGGTTGAACCAAGTCAACAGGCCCCACACCTGATAGGTGCCCAAGAAAAAATGTACGAGACCATATTATGATAAAAAAAAACATTCCGGGTTAAGAAACCCACCTACCTGTTAACCTGCTACTGTTGTATACTGTTGTTCTCAGGGTCCAAGTGCACCCCTTGGGGAGAATTCGAAATTCTTCGGGAGTGAATTATATACACAAATGGGGGAATTTTGTGAATTTGGGAAATTTGAGCAAAAGTTCCAAAAACTCATCGAGCTTCAACATGACGCAGAACATTTCAGCAGAGCAAGCACTAGTTCACGTGGTTTGACGAAGAAATTGTCGAAAACTATTCATTTTTTTAGTTCACCAACACAAAACGTGCTGTAAGTAATTTGATGTTTCCAAATGGAAGGGGTGGTTGGCGAGAAAACAAATTCTCAAGTGTGGAAATGGATGATAAAGGTTGAGGAGAACCGTTGTATCACATTGTTCATTAAGCCGAAAGTCAACACTACTAAATGGTTATACAAGAAATACATTTCTATGCCATAAACCCTACACAGCAGAAGACATGATTTTGATAATTTTGTACAGCAATGCTATTATGTACAATTCAGAAGGCGCAAAAAACGGCTTTTCATCTGAGATAGTTTCATATGATAGCCATTCCGTCCTAAAACAAATTAGGCAACCTTGAAATTTTATCACAACTGTTTACAACTTTGGCTTGTAATTGATAATAAATACAAACCACTTTATAATGACAAGATTGTGTCTAATCAATTACTCATCTAACACCATTACTTCTACTACTGACTGACTTCAATTCATTATTCATGACGTCATCACCTCAGTATATATACATACCAGTAATTACTTTTCAAAAGATAGCTTGTCAGGCAAGGTAACATACGCCCACTGTCAGAAATGATAACAAAGTCTGTAATGGCTTAATAATGAATGAATCAAGGCAAAAACGTGAATCAGTTCATCAAATTATCATCAAATTCAAAACATGAACAATGTCTCATTGCTATACACAAAAGGGCAATAACTCTGAAACTGTTCATCATCCGAATATTACTAATTTCTAACTTGATCGAGATCATACATGCATACCATTTATACCATATCAATTTAAGAGCAATAACTCAGAAACCATTCATCCGATTATTACCAATTTCGAACTTGACTGAGATCTCATCAATATATATATGTATACCAAGTTCCATCAAGATCAGATAAAAACTTTAGTCTCTATTGTGCCTACAAGCCGAATTTGACGCATTTTCACTAAGTCAAGGGCAATAACTCTGAAACCAGTCATCCAATTAATTCCAATTTCGAAGTTGACCGAGATCTCATAAATATATACATGCATACCAAGTTTCATCAAGATCAGATAAAAACTGTAGCCTCTATCGCGCCTACAAGAAATGTGAACGGACGGACGGACAGGTGCGACGGCAAAATACGTCCACATTTCCATGAATTGGATAACTTTTTAGGAAGTTCTTTTTCTACAGACATGTCCTTGCATATCTTTAAATGCGTATTGGTCTAACTACTCAGCATAAAGCTTTCTCCGCATACCCTTATCGGTATACTGCCCAGTGCAAAGAAGCTACTATTGTCGCTTGTGACTTAAGTAGGGATAATTTTTGGGATTTCAATATAACAGCTTCTTTGAAACTGATGTATGGATAAAAAACCTTGAGAATTTCTTTAACGGACGATGAAAGTAAACATATGACGTCAATGATAAATTAGGTGCAACAGACGTAGAAACATAGGAAACGACAGTTGAATAATATGCATGTTAATATGTATCAATGTTAGAATAAGTACATTTCTGTTATTTCAATTAATATATTTTTTAATTATTTCACAAGAAATAAGCTTAGAGTTTGTTGACTCGTAAGAAGGTTATAATACTACAGTTCATTGAACCAGTGCCAGTTTTTCTTCATTTTTGTTACGTCATGTCAATTCGGTTTCAACAGTTTGTATGTAAATAATATTTGTTATGAAAATCTGAAGGTCACTCAATATATGCTCACATTCGAATGAACCATTGTCGATTTTAGTGGCAGGTCGGCTGAGTATCTCCTACTACAACGGTTCATACTGACCGAATCGGTAACGCCTAGAATTCAAATCTTTAGACTGTTACGCATGGTAGTCGATCACCATCTGTAAAGTATAGAAATTTATCACTGTCTAAAGGTATAGAAGTCTATCACTGTCTAAAGGTATAGAAGTCTATCACTGTCTAAAGGTATAGAAGTCTATCACTGTCTAAAGGTATAGAAGTCTATCACTGTCTAAAGGTATAGAAGTCTATCACTGTCTAAAGGTATAGAAGTCTTTCACTGTCTAAAGGTATAGAAGTATATCACTGTCTAAAGGTATAGAAGTATATCACTGTCTAAAGGTATAGAAGTCTATCACTGTCTAAAGGTATAGAAGTCTATCACTGTCTAAAGGTATAGAAGTCAATTACTGTCTAAAGGCATAGAAGTATATCACTGTCTAAAGGAATAGAAGTCTATCACTGTCTAAAGGTATAGAAGTCTATCACTGTCTAAAGGTATAGAAGTATATCACTGTCTAAAGGTATAGAAGTCTATCACTGTCTAAAGGTATAGAAGTCTATCACTGTCTAAAGGTATAGATATCTATCACTGTCTAAAGGTATAGAAGTCTATCACTGTCTAAAGGTATAGAAGTCTATCACTGTCTAAATCACTGTCTAAAGGTATAGAAGTCTATCACTGTCTAAAGGTATAGAAGTCTATCACTGTCTAAAGGTATAGAAGTATATCACTGTCTAAAGGTATAGAAGTATATCACTGTCTAAAGGTATAGAAGTCTATCACTGTCTAAAGGTATAGAAGTATATCACTGTCTAAAGGTATAGAAGTATATCACTGTCTAAAGGTATAGAAGTCTATCACTGTCTAAAGGTATAGAAGTCTATCACTGTCTTTAAGTATAGAAGTCTGTCACTATCTGAAAGGGCAACGTCATGTATTGGGCAATGCAGTCTACCACTATATGTAACATATAAAAACTGCATGTAAGTCAAGCTCTACCCATTATGTATGGTGGTCTACATGTAAGATTTGTGGTCTATTTCCATCTGAAACACATGAAAATCTATGAATTCTCGCAACGCACGGTAGTCTTCCATTACATATTACATCACTTTAGAGCTTAACAGTCTGTATAGGTTAAGTATTCTTATGAGGGAGTGTTTGATCTAAAAATTCTTCACTTTAAGGATGATGGATATCGTCAGTTCATGACTCAAATGACACTGGAATCACTACGTAATAGGTCAAAGATGAGTAAATAGTTGAGTCAGAGTAAGATAATAATACCGTTAGGCCTATTTGATGATGGAAACTCAATATTTAAAGACTACAAATAAAATGTCTAGATTTTATACGACAGGAATAGCAACTGAAAGTTGTTTTTGATCAGACCGAAACTTGTGGGCTACTTATATAAATAGTGACAGACGAGATCAGTTGGCATAGCGACTTACTAGAGCAGTTTAGTCCAAAGCTACAACTTAGTTTATGTTCAAAAATATAATGGTATACATATACATGTGTATCAAATAAAGATGAAACTCATTAACTCCAAAAATAAATTGACACATGTCCCTGTATATGTTGTTTGTATCAGTTATTGATATCTCTGAATGAACTCCTAATGAAATCGGCAGTGACCATCTAAGAAACTAAGATGACCGCCTACTGTTGAGACAGTGGTCAGTTTGACTCTACATGGAATTCTAAATTCAATATAGGCTTAAGAGATGTTATTATAGGGATAAGACAAATACACTGTATACTGAAAATAAGTTATATCGAAGGATGGAGTTTCACTGTTAATTTTTCGACAATTATAAAAAGACAAAGATAACTAATGGTGAAAAGAATTGGAATTGAACCTCAACTTCCCAAAACAATACATTTCATTCAAGTAGTTCAGTTCAATTGATTTGATCCAAAACACAGCCAGTTAAAGTCGACATTAGTCTGCTTACTTTCCAAGCAAGTAACTTGTTGTCTACCAACCTACCTACCGACCGACCGACATGCCTCGGACTAAATATTCTTATTTGAAACATAGTAATATAGGACATATAAATCAAGATTGAAATTCCGTAATTATAGTTTTCTGTCAGCATACTGATAATGCTGGTATTTCGACAAAATGAGGGTTACAAAGTTGGATTATAGCGTGACATCTGTTATATAAGTCACCTTGACTTGGACACAGTATACTTGTAACAGTATTGTTGATGTGTATTGTTTCAAAACGTTGGTTCAAGATAGGTATTGGTATAACAGAAAGTTACTTTGTATAATTTCTTTAGTCGACAAATCTGGAGAAAAACAAAGTAATCAAATTGTGCTCCATGAACTCAAGGATCGAGACACATGGACGTTAAGAAAGACCATTAAATTAGTAAAGTGGTTTTATGAATAGCATATAGGATCGAGTGACTGTGACTTATTAGGTATTTTTGAGTGATTGTTTCCTATGTTCCCTATTATGTTTTAATAAAGAAAAATATCTACTTATAACTATCATTTCCTACTCCAACTACATTTGGTGCAGTCAAAACTCTTTGCTAATTATGATACACAGTAGAATTAAAAAAAAATGTACTTCAGGGGGTCTTATGCTGCGAGATGACACGTAAAGGGGCTGGTAAGTGGTGTAGGCATCAAACTGAGTTATACCACAAACATAATGACGAAAGTTCTACCCTTTTCTACCATTGTAGATCAAAGATAATGTCCTAATTAAAATATTATATAATATCAGTATGTTTTGTACATAGGATACCATGACATGCTCATCATTTTCTCGTTTCTCGTTCTCATTTTGTATAAAGATTACACCTGATTTCAGTTTATTGTGGTTTATTTAAAACATGTAGTTTATAATAGTAGGTCTAGAATATGTTTTTATAATTTATATTCGTCAGTCTACTACAGTTTATCAAAATATGTCTGCGTCTCAAGGCCAAGAAACCAGGTCGCAATTCTACATCCCAACTTTTTTCGGTGAGTGTCCATAACGTTAAAATGACGCACCTTAACTACTTTCAACTTGTAATTAATTCCGTGCCATATTTTTTTTACAGTAATTCTATGATTATTTTGCACCATTTTATATTATTATTACACCTTTCAAAAACTTTTAGATCTGTGTAAAACGTTTCTTTTGGGATCATCTTTTGGATTACACTAGTAAATGACAAACAATCGACAAGGGTGGTCAAGCATTGTATATTAGTCAGTGATGAGCAATATTAAACATAGATCAAAGCGAACAATAGATACAATTATCAGCATACGTGTCGGTCAGTTTATCTGGACAGTGGTCAACATGGTGTTAAATAGTTGGCATGGTCAACATAATGGCTTTATAATTATTTTGTCCATGTACGTGAGATGTATTGTAATCTGGGGTCAAATCAACTTTAACCTTAAATAAAAACAGATATCTATGGAATGTTCACACTCCCTAGACTTACAGTTAATGCTCCATGATTAAACAGATACATTTTTCAAAATTTATCAAAGGATAGGATTCACATTAGTTTATATCTGAAGCATAATATACCTTTATTGTCTTCACCGGTAATGATTCACCTTATAGCTGTTTCAGACTTGATAATGAAACCAATGGGGATCACATTATATTGTGCACTTGATATAGAAAATTGATTTATTCACATGATCAAAGCTCCTATTTCAGCCATCAAAAGGCCATATCCTCCTCAAAAGCAAATATTATAACTCTAGCCCGACAAAGCTGGTCCTACCCAGTTCCTCTGACGTGATGCAGTTGTATCGTGGTACCGTGTGACTCATTAATGGTTCAGCTTCGTATAGACACCTAATGTTCGGCCAAATTGGGCTATTTACTTGGTGGAAATTCTCAAAAACTAGCGACCCGAAAATTGGTCGAAGCAACTCCCATGAAAATCGACATTATTGCCCTATACCCAGTTTTGATATCCCATCCGAATATAACGTCGGAGGAACTGGGTGAACCAGATTTGTCAGGCTACTTTAACGCAGGATATGCATTCTTTTCCCAAATTTTATAAAAAATCGCAGTTGATCAAGCCCAGTATTGCATTTCTGAACGAGCGGATAGAGGTAGCAATTTCATCCCCTTATACACGTATACTCAAGTATTGTCAGGCTTGACTATATTGCTAGTTTGTCCGACTCCTTTCATTTTAATTCCGTCATCAAATGTTTCAAAAAACACTTTACTTCATTAAAATAAATTTGCAAGAATTTAATTAAATTCTAATTGTATATTGAGATATTTAATAGTTATCACATTACTGTAGTATTGAAGTGGATAATGTGATTAAGGTTGGAAGAAACTACAAGTCAGTGATATCGCTATCAATGAGTCGCTACCACACTATCTGCTTCGTGCAGTCATTGAAGTGAAATGATATGTCATTAAAATACTAAATTGTAACAGAAAAATTATTAATTGACAAATTTATGTTATGTGATCGGAAGAGGATATAGGGAACATGACCCTATTTCTGAAGTCTGGATTTAATTTCCTTTATTAATACCACTTTTGATTTTAAAACCACCTAGTTATCGGTCGATATTCTAAATTTAAACAGGGCATGGAAATCGGTGGGTTCGTTTTGCCGCATTGCCCAACATGCCGCATCGTGCCCAACTGCACAAAAACGACTTGTAAAACGAAACTAAAGGTTTCTGATAAAATCCAGAATGGCCATTTGTTTCACATGAAACGAAATATTTCATTCTGTTGTCCCGCATCGATTTTCTTTTTATTTATAATTTGGACCTGTTAGGGAAATCGGAACTATAGTTTCAAGACTTTCGTACTGTGCCTTTTTACAGAGGCATACTTTTCGCCATTATGGTGACAATACTGAGTTTTCAAAATATAACACTCATTTTTTCTAAACAATCGCAGGTTGGTCTATTTTTGTCTCCAATTGCCGACGGTAGTGTGGAGCCAATCAACCCCAGCTTCTGCCTTGTCCACCAGGACATTTTGGGACTTATCTGGAATCAGTGGGGGCTGAGCCGCTGCCGAATTATAGAGCACATCTAATACGAGAATTCTAAACTTCTCCTCGCTTGATAATCTGATTTACTATTCAGAAGATTTTTACTTTCAGACATTTCAGTTGCCATTTTTTGGCACGCAGTAGAGGGACATAACTCTTGCTAGTTATGACCAATATTTTATTTATTGAACTTGTCTTGTTTCGTTTTATGGATTTATGTATTTTGTATGACGGTTCTGATCGTTTGTACTTGGTAATTATTTTATTCCAGATTTTACCATAAAACTATAGTTTCGATTTCCCTAGCAGGTCCATATTATACATAAAACAGATTAAAATATTCCGTTTCATGTGAAACAAATGGCCATTCCGGTTTTTATTAGAAACCTTTAGTTTCGTTTAACAAAAGGTTTTTGTGCAGTTGGGCACGATGCGGCATGTTGGGCAATGCGGCAAAACGAACCCACCGCCTGGCAATGATGTTGCACAGTCAACAAAGTTAAGTTTTGTTACGGATGTATCACGGATGGTACATTGAAGAACAAAACCCTTTCTACCATTGTAGAGATCAAAGATAATGTCCTAATTAAAATATTATATAATATCAGTATGTTTTGTACATAGGATACCATGACATGCTCATCATTTTCTCGTTTCTCGTTCTCATTTTGTATAAAGATTACACCTGATTTCAGTTTATTGTGGTTTATTTAAAACATGTAGTTTATAATAGTAGGTCTAGAATATGTTTTTATGATTTATATTCGTCAGTCTACTACAGTTTATCAAAATATGTCTGCGTCTCAAGGCCAAGAAACCAGGTCGCAATTCTACAACAAGCCTTTCAATCAACAAGTTATATTATTTTATATTACAGTATTACGAAAGGCGTAGCTGTTTGTGTTGCCATTACTTTTTGAATGAAGGCAATGAAGTACAATTAAAATACCCAAAAGTATAACCATGAGTGTAATAGCGGACCTTATTGACTACTGTGGGGTATAGATGAAGCTTCAATTTCCAATCGCAGGTAGCCCTTTTATCCATTCCTTCAAACTATTTGACAAATATTGTAATTTTACTTAAATTTCGAAAATCTTTTTGGGACTACAATTGATGTCCATTCTGAAATTATTTACAAAATCCTAACAAAGTTACACACAAGTTGTTACTTTTTTAATACAAGAAAACCAGCCCATCTAAAAGGGGGAAATTATTGTGGTAAAACTTATCAATATTTATAAAGTCCAATCTTATTTCTTCTACTTTCTATAATGTGGCGAAAATAATATGATACGCTTGGTTCAAAATCTTGACCATATGTAGAATGGTATATTGTCTAGCTGAGACGGAAATATCTACAATTTGTGGGAAATGAATGTGGAATAACTCAAGGTGAAGTACTTACTGCCCCTGTTTTTATTGTTTAAATCAACGATATCGCGGTGTTACAATATCACCATGTCGTTTTACTCTGTTTTGTTCGTAAAACTCGATTGCATGGACCATAATATAATACAGATCTAGGTTACGAACCTTATACAATGAAATGATATTTGACTACCCCTTCAACAATTCTTTTAGTCTAAATCTTCGCGTTTCTTTCTATATTATTGGAAATGTTGAAATCAAATAGACCGAAATATCCTGTCTCTCAAAACTGTCGGCTGAGACCAACTATGATAGTATGAATATATATTGAAATAGCGCGTCGAAATATTATTCGTCCTTCAAGTTTTTTCTCCAAAAACTGACAATTTTCTTGTATATGTTATGAGGTCATGATCGCCATGAAACACACATTTGCAATGAAATCGAAAAGAATCCAAAAACCATTAAAATTGAATTACAAATGTAATGATCTGTATCGGATAACAATACTGGAATGTTCACAAACTTAAACCTGCCCTTTGAAAGGCTCATTTTGAAATTTATGGATCGATTCAAATCTCAACTCAATGGCTAACATCTGAACTTATAAGTATGTCATTGAATAAATTATCAAAACAACAAAGACCAACTTCATCAGACGAATAAATTTATTTTACTCTCATTTAAATAGTCAACTTGAACATGATTCGTATGACCTTTCACCTAAATAAAGGTAAACCGTGTTCCAGATGGTCAAGAATTAATATTTCCCTAATGACCATCAACCATTGGAACGGCACATGGAGACGTTGTTGGTCAAGAACTTGTAAGATTTCAACTGATTTACTAACCGTATGTCGGACTAATAACCCCTGTTCATTCAGTAGAACAACAAACATAGAATCGGAGTGGCGTCAAATTAGTTCGTCTGATCTTTTCTCTGTATTATTTATTCTGCTCACGTTAATTTCAGTCCTGAGCAAAATTGACCTTTTACGAGAAAGAAATGTTTTCAGTTCACACAGTCTTGACTATGTACCTTGCACACTGAGCATACTTAACCAATTATATAAATGTAAAAACATAATGTATCATTCCTTTAAACAAGAGCTTGAAATACTAATCGGGACTAAATAACATGGTATGACTTGTAGTCATTCAATATTTCATAACCACAAAAAATATTTCTGAATATCTTTGCCCGTCATCTGCAGAATCATTACGATTTTACCAATCATTTATCAAGTAAGTAAAGGGACACAATGCATTTTATCACATCAGACCACAGCTACATTCTATGGACTACACCATTTTCGTATATATAGAGATTGACGAAATTTCTCTAAATACGACTACGAACTACACCAGTGTTACTTATTACAACAATCAAAAACTAGATGTCTTTAATGATGAGGTAATATTTTTAATCAATATCTATATATTTTCCACCAGTTTCTAAACATTTTCTGTTAATTTTGATCGCGCAGGTAAATCCACTCAAAGACACTTTAACAATTCAATAATTTAACTTATTGGCAAATAACAACTAATGAATGTGCTAAGACATTTCATTAAGGATATGAGAGGTTTTTAAATTCTATAAGTGTATCTGGGACACTGATAGCATCAATTTTCACTATTCCAATTTTCAATCAGATGTGTGTTCCAGTAATTCCACTACAACTAAGTTACTAATCGCAAAGGGCCTTATGTGATATTAGCATATTTTACATTAAGTGACATCATCAGACACTTATTTTTAGTGGAATTGCTGGAACCACAAGTTGAAAACTGGAATGGTGCAAACTCAACAAAACAAGAAAAGGAAAAAGAGAATAATATTAAAGAATATTTATTTGTTAATAATAACTTTGATATTATGATGAATAACAGGATGAATGAATGAATTTAAACAGTGGTTTACATTATCTAAATCATGTCTATACAAAATGAAATGTACAAAATAAAAATATATTATTTCAATTAATTACAAATTTACATGACAAAATATACATAAATACCAAACTAATACAAAACATGTTATATTTTTGATTTTTTATGGGAAATTAATTTTGATTTGCAAGATTGTTTAGCTTAATTTTACTGTTAATGAAAGATTGATCCAATTTGGAATTGTTTTATTTCAATACAAGGTTTAAGGAATCTGGCATCACAAATCCAACTTTCTTAAAAATTTAACATATTCCAAAGGACTTGATAACAGCACCTTACAGTGCCTAGTATATAAAAGTATACCTAACAGTTCCTTTAAGGCTATTCAAAGCAATTATCATTAAATGGAATGCATGAATAATGAAACTGAAAGCTTTAATTACACAGTTTTAAAGAAATAATATCAATGGCAGTTAGAATTTCTGTTTGCATAGAGAAAAATTTCAATCTGCATAGAATAGGTAAGATATGGTACCTATTGAAAGTTTAAGAATTCTTATTGCACCCTAAACCTAAATTTTACAAATTGACAAATGGTTTGGCACCTAAAAGGTCAAATAGTGTCTTTAGCAGGTATATAAAGGTAAATAATGGACATATGAACATTTTAATTGGAGTAATAGAGATATAACTACCATAAGACTCAAATGATATCTATGTAATCTGATAACTGATAAAATATGAATAAACAAATGAATAAAATAAAACAACTTTACATCATCACATCTTTTAATTTTTTGTCCTATCTAAACACAATTATTATTCTTACTTTCTGTTATGAAATATAAAGCTAACAGAATAACCTCTGACCTCACTGACCTGTCTGTCATGAAATATAAATACAACAAGATATCCTTTGGTCTCTCTATTATGAAATAAAAAGCCAACAGCGTATCCTCTGATCTGTCTACCAACACATTACTAATACCCTCTGACTTGTCTGTTATGATACATACAGCCAAGAGGATACCCTCAGACTTGTCTGTTATGAACATAAAGCCAACAGAATATCCTGACCTGTCTGTTATGAAATATAAAGCCAACAGGATAGTCTCTGACCTGTTTGTTATCTAGGATTAAGCCAAAGAATATCCTCTGATCTGTCTATATACTACCAACAATATAACCTCTGACCTGTCTGTTATGACATAAAAAATCAAAAGTATGTCCTCTAACTTGTTTGTTATGAAATATAAAGCCATCAGGATATTCTCTGACCAATCTGTTTATGAAATATAAAGTCATCAGGATATTCTCTGACCTGTCTGATTATGGAATATTAAGCTAACAGGATATCCTCTGACCTATCCGTTTATGAGATTAAGCCAACAGATTATCTTCTAAACTCTCTGTTATGAAGAATAAAGCAATAAGAAACAATCTCTAAAAAATTCCTTATGAAACAATAATCAAAATTGATCACAGCCTGTTATATTGAGATCAGTGTCTTGTGTACTGGCCTTAACCTTTGACAACATATCTACTTACATTTAAAACAATTTTACAAACAAAAAAGTAATTATAGTATCACAGCTCAGTAGAAAATCTCATAATAAATCAAAACAATAACATAACAACTGTGTAGACTGCAAACTAACAAATATTCTTTCTCTAGTATAATGGGCCACATATGTGAGCAAGCATGTGTAATGCACACCCCTTCCTTGTGCCCAAGAAATTGGACATTCTTGCCAGGATTTAGTAGATAAACGATTTCAAATATCTAGGTTTTTAATTTGATTCATAATTCATATCAACTCTCAAAAAAACTTTCCAGCCAATAGAAGCTTGCTATAATTCACAAAAATATGACTGGCTGTCAAGTACAATACCATTGAAAACAAAAAATGATTAACATTAAAATGCTTTACAATAAAAACACAGGAAACCATTAAAACTAGGTGAAAACTAGTGTGATCTCCCTTATTTCTTAGACTAGATCTATTACTCTAATCTTATTTCAGAACCATATATCTTCTAATATATCAAATCAAGAGTATATACTTTATGACAATATAATTTGGCATTAAAAATATAAATTTTATTCGATCTGGATATTACATAAAACTTTTGCAAACCTAGGTGTCATGATGTTGATGCATGAATAATTAATTCAAAATTCAGTATATTCATTGAGCAACCCATTTAGCAATTTATACATATTTGTGTCAAATGATAAACAGAAACTCTGATTCTAAACCAAATCAAACCCATTCTCATAATAAGGAATTAATCATATGTTAACAAGTTTTCTTTTGTTAATAACTGATTTAATCAAACTGTTACAAGACTTGGTCTTTAATTAACATAATCTAATTCATTCAACATCTCATATCATTTCTTATCATCCTATACAGCAGTGATATAAACCTTGTCTACAAACTCTGAAAGCAATTTGGTTTGAGACTCAATTGAGAAATAATTAACATTATCTATCTATGAATGTAAACAGCTTTCGTAATTTGATATCAAGGAAAGACATTCCATAAGCGAGTGAAGCCAAAATGTCTCTAGCGCGATTATGTCCCTGGTTCCACAATGATGTGCACCCTCCATTCCAGAAGACATGATTTACTTGGTGTCCAAGAAAAATCACTGTCATAGAAATACAGCATCCATAGAACGTGACTTCCCATGAATCCTTCTCATCACACTGTTTCGTTTTACCCTTCTAGGTGAGCGCACTATGTTCACTTCTTTTTCCTCAGTTTTAGGATTTCTGTTTTCTTTGAATGAACTTTGACGACTAGTTGATGTTGCACAAAACTTATCCTTAGCTTCGTTAATATTTGAAACCCATGTTGCCTATAAACACACAAAAAAAAAGTTATGATCTAAATGATGGCAAAATATTGATTGCTTAAATCATTTCTTCAATATATTTTAGCGTCTTCCTTGGATTTTCAATGACATCAGTTAGTGTTGATAGTTATCCCTACAAAAATGTGCATAACTATATCAATCATCTACCCCTTTTACATTGACACCAATCAATGATAAAACTAAGTTAATCTCCTGAAAGTGATCATAAAAGTCAATCAATATTAAAGTGTTTTAGTGACTCATGATGATAACCATTACTAACCTTATTTAAATCACAAGAAGATTGTAATGTATATACACCTATTATTTGCTGAAATCTACTAATCTGTACCAGTACAAACGCATGTTTTAAACCACTTGCTGTAAAACAGAAAATATAACTGTCAATAATTGTTCCGAATTCCTGTCATTTTGATATATTCCCTTTAAGTACATTGAACTAGTTTCGAATGACATCCTAAAAATTCCAATCAGTTTTCTTCATAATAATCTTTAAAACGTCAGTAAGTTTTCATCATAATTTTCATATTCTCTTGCATCCTGTTTCATAACAGTTTTCAACCTAATTCATATTCTAATTGAAAATAAGAATGTAAGAAGTTATACCTGCAGCATCAACTGTAGAGATATCATGTAATGTAAATCTATCTAATGCTATAGGTTGACGATATACAGTATATATTGTTTTATCTGTGGAACTAGAACCTAGATTAGGTGACTTAGCTCCTGGTTCTAATGTTGTCACTTTCTGCAAAAAATATTGTCAAAGTACAATTAAGATTGAATTTGAAAAACATACAGAATGTAACCCTATTATAGGCCAATTATGAAGCCTGGATCACTTGCACACACTCATTACTATTAATTGTTTGTCCGACCATTAGTCCATACATATATGAATACTGAAATCTCCTTTAAAATATAAATCGTTGTGGATCCTAGGCGTAAAAAGAAAAAAAACTTTATTTTATTCCATTCCAGTTCGTTTCCAGCTGAAAATGATTTATGTTCTAAGAGATGCATCATGGCACAAAGTCTGGCTTAAAAACAGATATATTTTACACTGACATTTTAAATTCAATCAATAATTACATAGATAGCACTGTTGTCTATTCTCAAACCAACTGATCCTCAAGGTTGATCAAATGGTTAGCAAATGGAATGGAGTGGTATGTCTCGTAATGGCCTTGTTGAGATGGACATGCTGAGTACAATTTCATGTCAAGGAATTTTCACAGCATACCCACTAGATTAGGTATGTTTGTTGAAACACTTACTCATAGCATCCTGAAGACAATTAAAAGTAAACTGACCTTTCTTGCACCTTTCTTTGGCTTTGTTAATAATAAAATATCATGGAATAAAAACATATGTACATCAACTGATTTTGTAGGTTCTGAAAGTAAAACATAAAATATCATTATTGCATGCACAAAATTAGACAGACAGACATTCATATAGAAAGATTTCTGCTCCGTTAAGCAAGATACTTCTAATTTAACAGTTTTACCAAGGTAAAATTTACACTGCAGTAAAATTCTTTTACCCTCATTATGTATTAAAAGATCTAAAACCTACGTCTGAACTGGCATGCTATGTAAACTCATACAAATTTTTGGTCCTATATAGGGCAGGGGGCAGTGATATCTTGGCATGGAATAATGCTATTGATCTTCAAAACTGTGAAATGCTCTGTGGGCTTGTTTATAATTTATCTTCTAAAATTGCTTGGTACAGCCAGCTTCCTTGTTTGATCAGGAATTAACCATTAAATTTTCTGTCTTGTTGGCTTGAGACCATAATGTACAATATGAAGCTAGATATAATACCTATTAATGTAAGTTGACCTTCGTAAATTAATTGTCTCTTAGGACAAGACAGTAGTTTTTCACAGGGTTGTCGACTAATGGTACCTTTTAAACACTACAAGGAAATTAAATATAAATTAAGAAAATTAATTTACATTCTGACGCATCTGTCTATTGACAAGAATAGCAGCCATTTAAGTAAGTATGGTAAAGTAAAAAACGTGGATCAAATTCACCATTTGTAATCAGCTAAATAGATATGTTTTGCAAATGAATTCAAATTCATGCACTACAATAAACAATTTCGAATGCAATAGACAATTACCCAGGGATGGCAAAATATAGGTTCTTCAACTAAAATAAATACAAACCTCAGGAATATATGATCTAGGGTCTAGTTCACCAACTTGTGGCCAACTTATCTGTCTTTGTATTTCTTGTACTCTTTCAAAATTCTTCACAAATTTCATTTTCTCTTCTAAATTTTCTACAAAATTAATAGCAATGAATTCTTTAAACTTTCATAGAACACTATACTTGTTTTCAAGCAGTGGAAATAGACCATTCCCTTTTGCTATCAGAGGACATTCCTTTTCATAAAGTCTTAAGGTACGGGCACACAAGTGGTCTTGGTCAGAGATTTCTGTCGACGATTAGAGTCTCGAGTAAAATCTGGCCTGTGCCTGTGTATCCATAACAAGACTATCGCGTCTCCGACAGGATTTATAATATCAAAAAAGTTTGATACTTGATATTTTATATTGTCTGCAAGACAGACCGTCATCATCCAATCAAATTAATTTTCTTGACAAGACTCTAGTCGGCGACAAAATTCTCCAACCATGATCGTTTGTGTGCCTGCACCTTTATCAGAAGATAGCTTGCCATGCAAGGTAATATATGTCCACTGGCAGCTTTGATTTTAAATAAAATATTTGATAGTACAGTAACAATTACCAGTATGAAATATTTAACCTTCAGACATACACTTCTTTTTGAGTTTTTGATGCGATACTGAATAATATTACCAAGTTTCATCAAAATCTGTCAAGAATTGGGCCTTCTAGAGTGTTTACGGGCGTTTTAAGAACAAGGGTAATAACTCATACTAAATTTTCAATAGGGTTCATCCTTAGGTGATTACAAACAACCATACCAAGTTTCGTCAAAATCAGTCAAGAATTATGCCTTGTAGAGTGTTTACGAGCAATTGTTGACGGACGGACGACAATATATGCCCCCATTTCATGTGAGCGTATAAAAATTTGCATTTTGATAACAAATTTTATGACTAAGCTTAACAGTGGATATCCTTCCTGCATCGTTTAAACCATGAAGCAATAGTATTCATATATATACATCTAAATTGTACTATAATTGTTCATTTTAAACAAGTTTTCCATACATAACATCAAAATAAGTTGAACAAATCTTACTCAAACTCATTTCAACTTTATTAATAGACTCTGACAGTTGTTGTCTATCTGTTTCATCAGCAGTATATTTCCGTATATTATTTAATAGTAATGGTAATTTAGTACAATGTTGCATTGGTGCTACTAATAAATCAGTTAGTTGTAATCTATTACATCTTGTATCTAGTTCACACCACTAGAAAACAATAAACAAACAATATGTTTACATCAAATACATGTATCAGAAATCAATAAATTATGTATATTCTTTAATAAATAACACTTCGAAATGGGCAATCTTCAACATATTTGACACAATATTGATTTCAAGCCATTTGGTGTAATCTCTCTGGTACCGAACTTTCTGAAAATGTTTACCAAGACGTTTATTCAAATAAACATGTTAATAAATACGAATACAATTAACACTGTTCTTATCAAAAACATTTGTACAGTACTCTTAGTTAAAAAAGGTGACGTTTGTTCACATGATAAATACCGGATGTGTTTATTAGCAAGTGATTAGAGATTCTTCTACATACAATACCAACCTTAGCAAACTCTGCAAATTCAGGGTAGACACTGAGTTTTTCTAAATAAGATAAAGCATTGGTATAGTTGAGACAATAGGTATGGTAAACAGCTCCATCTTTAGAATGAGTGGAAAACTGAAAATATAATTAAACATACCTATATCAAAGAAGTACAAATATAATGACATCATGTCCTTAGTATACTCAAGTTGGGGTATATCTTATTTATTCTTCTGCAAGCCGTTTTTCAAAAATAATTTTTTATCTTTGAAACAAAAAATTCTGATATATTTGTTATTTCTTCAGGAGCAAAATAGTCATAAAACTTACTCTTTGAAATGCTTTGATTAAAACTCTTGTTCTACAAAATTCTGTTGAACTCATATCTTTTAATAATGCTGATAGGAAGTCTTTACAAAAAGTATAACTAACCTAGAAAAATACAGAAAATGAAAGACTTAAATCACAATTATAAAGAAAGTTTTGATAAAATGAAACATGTGAAACACCTCCTCAGTGTTATATAATATGAAGAGTATGTTTAAAATGCCCCTTTCACACTTTCCAATCTATAATGAAAGATAGCTTGCCAGGCAAGGTAATATACGCCCACTGGCAGCTTTGATTTTGAATAAAAATATTTAGCAGTACAGTAACAATCACCAGTATGAAATATTCAACCTTCAGTCATACACTTCTATTGAATTCTTTAGGGTGATACTGAATAATATTGAGTATGAGTTATTGCACTAGTTCTTGAAAACATGTTCAATTTTTAGCTTGTGAACACTCTGGAAGGCAAATATTCAATCTTCAGTGCGGGACTGAATAAGAAAACCAAAATCAAAAATCCAGCTACAATCATGCCTTTTAGTGTTTTAGAGCTAAATTTGAAAGCGTTTTCAAGAACAAGAGCAATAACTCATACTAAATATTTTTCGATTTTTCTGATTTTCAATAGGGTTTATCCTTGGGTGATTACAAACACTCATACCAAGTTTTGTCAAAATCCGTCAAGAATTGAATTTACGAGCAATTGTGGACGGACCGACGGACAGACATGGGTGACGGCAATATACGCCCCCCATTTCATGTGGGCGTATAAAAAACAATTCAAATTTAACTAAGCTTAGAATGAAGAGTACATGAAACTGGGAAAATGAACATGTATGAGCTTCGGAAGTAGACCTACTCTGGTTTTGTAACACACTTCAGAAATGAACAAGAAATGTGCTAAGATTTTATTTGAGGTATAATTGACTATAATGAGACTGTTAAGCACCAAAATACCATACTTACATAACATAATTCATCTAAATTACCAAATATATCTTGTGGTTCAGCATACATCAAAAACCCTTCAACTTGAACCTTCTTCAGTGGCTCAAGAAAACTCTAAAATAATCAGAAACCATTGATACTATTATTACTCTCTTTATCTAAAGAGTTTAGTTCACTGTTAGAAGTCACAGTTTTATTGTACATAATGTATTAATCTTTCAGTTTAAGATGATATTAAATTCAACTCATATATGTTTTTAAGACATCTTGGTCTTGGAAAGAAGCAGCTAAACAGAAATCAGAAAAGTCTAGAAACAGTGGCGTATTTAGGGTGGAGGCATGGTGCCACAGTCCAGCCCTCGTGACAGAAAAAATAAAAAAGTTATTTACTTTCACTGCCAAAATAAAATTAGATGCATTCATAGATTAGAAATTTTGACCCCCTCACAATGACTACTTCCTGACAATGTACTGTGGGATATAATTTTGGAATCACAAATAGCACCATCTTCCCTTTGAAGATCCTAACAGAAAATTTATAATATGCACTAGACCTACATGCAGTACATTGCAACTTACATGTTTTAGCACCATAAGATGATCTATTAAAAAGACACATTCACTTTTAAACAATTCCCAGACAGCCTCTCGACGTTTTCTTTCTGTATCAGATATCTGTATAGGTTGATGTTGTTTATCAGAACTTGCTATTAAATCAGACCAATGTAAATTCTGCAAAATAAAAATTTATTTAAAAATTTCAAACCTCTTCTCTTGTATTAAAGTGTGGCTTTACTCTGGTGCTATTCATAAATATGCAACCTTGAAACATTACATCTTATAATCTACATGTATTTATTATAGGCTATCTTATTTCTAACAAAACAGATGAATAATAATAAAATACTGTATTGTGTGAAAGTCAAATTGTTCGTCGTGTCTACGAGTGAAATTTGGTGATAAACAGTAAATGAATATTTTTCAAAACCATAGTATTACAAAATTTTGTGAATGGACCTTTTCAAACATTCACCAACATAAACAAAACTGAATTCTCTGGAGATATTTTAAGAAAAATTATTCCTGAAATTACTTGAAAGAGGTCAATATGTAATCATAGAATCTGTACCTCCAAGGATAAATGCAAACCTCAGGTTATTGGAATCACTAGTAAAACCTCTAGAGAAATAGTAAGTGATTGATTAAGTAGTGATAGCATTGTTCTTACTTCCGACTTCACCACATTTCAATTACCATAGGTCAGTTGATAATTATTCACAAGACATTTAACACTTCATATAATAATAGAATTATTCTTTATTTTTAAAGGTTACTGCTTAATGTAATTATCACCCTTGAAATCATATAAGTATATCTTCCAGATTATAAATTTGTTTAAACATGTCTGAGGGTGACAAAAAATTTTTTTTTTTATAAAAGATTGAGAAAGAGGAACTAATATGGACTAATGAACTGCTTGGGCATAATCTGGCCAGACTTGTTCCAATTTCTAAAATTATGAATTTATATATAATTCACTTTTTTGAGTGTAAATGGTCAAAGTCAAAGGTCAGTGAATAAAAACTGTTTATAATGAATTTTAGGAAGTTATTGAAATGGCTGAATAGGCACAGAATAGAAGTATAAATACCTTATATACAGCTAAATGGTTATCTTTAAACTGTGAAGGTTTCAGTTTCGCCAAAATTTCTTCTAATTGTGATAATGATTCTTTACTTCTTGCTTTCATCTGTAAATAAACAAATAAGTTAAGTCCTAGTCACCTGTACTTTCTACCAGCTACCAGCTATATTTGATATCTCAAATGCTCATCTTCAACATTACAATTTAGATTAACAAAGAAATCCGAACTAATGAAAAGAAGTTTGAGATATAAACATTGAATTCAGCTTAACTTTGGATCTAGAGGTTAAATTTCAGTTGTAAAATGCCAAGTCGTTGTATAAAAAACTATGCCATAAAATCAATACTCACCAATTTTAACAAGGAAAATGGCTGCCTTCCTTTCTTTGAAGGATCTGAAACAAGAATTGAATCTGTAATGGCCAAACTACAAATCAAAAGATAACGTCTGAAATAAGACAAAAGCGCAGCAGTAATCAAAGCCTTTGAATATCGAGCAAAATCAGATGATAAAATCAAAAAAAAATAAAACGTGCTGTTGGAATTAAAAATTCCTGCAACTTTCATCAAGAAAGACTACCAATGATAATGTTGTGTCATCTACATTCAATTTAAATAGATAGGCAGCTCACATACCAATTACTATGCATTGATAGAAAATACAATTTGAACCTGCTCAAGTCTGTTTTCTTTCTAGTTTTCTCTCAGACAGATACACAAGGGAGGTCAACAATTATTTCAGAAGATAGCTTGACAGGAAAGGTAATATACGCCCATTGGCAGCTATGATTTTGAATAAAAATATTTGGCAGTACAGTAACAATCACCAGTATGAAATATTCAACCTTCAGTAACTCATACTTAATATTTTTCGATTCTTCTAATTTTCAATAGGGTTCATCCTTGGGTGATAACAAACACTCATGCCATGTTTCATCAAAATCTGTAAAGAATTGTGCCTTCTAGAGTGTTTACGAGCTAAAAATTGAACGTGTTTTCAAGAACAAGGGCAATAACTCATACTATATTTTTTTTCGATTCTTCTGATTTTCACTCACACCAAGTTTTGTCAAAATCCATCAAGAATTGTGCCTTCTAGAGTGTTTACGAGCTAAAAATTGAACGCTTTTTCAAAAACAAGGGCAATAACTCATACTAAATATTTTTCAATTTTTCTGATTTTCAATAGGGTTTATCCTTGGTCGATAACAAACAGTCTTGCCAAGTTTCGTCACAATCCATCAAGAATTGTCCCTTCTAGAGTGTTTATGAGCAGAAAATTGAACACGTTTTCAAAAACAAGGGCAATAACTTATAATAAGATTTTCAAAAGGGTTCATCCTTGGGTGATTATGAACATTCATACCAAGTTTTGTCAAAATCCATCAAGAATTGTGTCTTGTAGAGTGTTTACGAGCAATTGTGGACGGATGGACAGACGGACATGGGTGATGGCAATATACGCCCCCCATTTCATGTGGGCGTATAAAAAGGTTCTGCTACATATATTTACTATACTGTACAAATAATCAGGTGTAAGCGAAACAGGTGATGTGATATGTACATAATTTATCTTACCTTCTGGACTAGAACCAGTTCCATTTCTAGCTGCATAGAAATCAGCAATAGTATTTCTTTTAATTAACTTTTTATGATGTTCCTGAACTAATAAATCTCCTGGATAAATATTCATATTGAGGTCCACCGAACTTCTTCTTCTACGCAGACGACCTGCGATATTACTACAAAACATTTTGTTCTTCTGTCAACATATGATATATGCAAACATAGCATCTTCAAGTAAACTCACCCAGAATGCATACATAGGCATAATCAAAGGTTTTCTTTCATTTTTGGAAGTTGTTTTCCTTTCAAAGTCACGATGGTAAAAGCATCCTCCTTTTCTAAAGAGCTACCAAATGTATCAGCCAGAACTAATAGAAACATCTAATTCAATTTCCGAACACACGATAAAATGTCCATTTTCTTTCCTACCTATACTTGCTTAACATTAATTAGTCAATTAAGCTTAGCCGATTCCAGCTGAGAGGCTGATACATAAAATTTACAGCTAGTCTCTAGAATGGCTAGGGAATTATAAAGATATATCAGTGACAAAGTAACAGTTTGATAAACCACAGGACAACTGACGTCATAGTCTCAGATCACAGGTTTGTAATAACAAATACGAATTATGACTATTACTATAGTATCATCAATCCTTACAATAAATCTTCACCAGGGATGTTGATTAACAATATCCCTACCAGACATTTGCCCCTTGAACTTGCATGTACAAAAGTGTTACACACATGTTTTGGTTAGATAACCAAGAGATTGATCTGAGTCTGTATAATAAAGGAACATGAGCTTGGACTTACGTTGCACCCTCTCCTTCATCACAAGAATTACTTGGTGATACTTCTGGTGACAATGTGGTAGGTGAAACATCTCCACAATTCTATAAATAGATAACATAAAACATCAAAATAACACATAACAACACCTCATAATGGTTTTGGATTCAAGTATGTAATTTTGTCTAGTATTTCAGAGTCTTAAAGCGTAGTCAATGAATTTGCTAAATGACCATTTGTACATTGGTAACTATGCAAAAAAAAGACTAATCAGATTATACACATTATTACAAAAATAAATATCTCAATCAAAATAAATTTAATATTCAAAATAAACAACCATTGTATTTCATTTATATCCATGAAACAAACACATGTAAACCGTAGAAATGAATCTTTCTTTTTTACACGGGTAATATTCAGAATCAGAAGACATACACATAACTCTCTATCTTCATGTAATACTCAAACATTAATAACTGTCATTTTCACAAATTTGTCATAATTCAATTTGTCACATTTTTCATAAAAATATTCTTCAAAAACTTCTAGATTACAGAAATTTCCATTATAAATCTTCCAGAATATAATTCAATTTTCTTTGAGTTTTTCAATGAATCAATGAAAATGATGTTCCTTTCTCTCCACAATATTAGGTCGACAAATCTGTAATTCAATTAATTTTTTTTATAATTTATTTCGCCACTTAAGAAGATCTATGAAACCAGAAACTAAAAGCATTGTATGCCTCTGTCTAAACAATAGTTTAATAAATTATCAATTACATATTGACCTCAGTGATATTACATATCTATAGATGGGTAGTGCAGTGAAATCATATGATAAACCACATATCTTTTTAACAGGATTTGCATAAACAAAAAAATCAGAAATTTGTTCAAATGGCTCTTATTCTCAAGAAAACAAAGTGTCAGACATTCATTTGGAAACACTGCATGATACCAGTAGACAATTATTATAAATAATGTTATTAACAATATAGCTGCAATCACTTACAGACACAGTTTTAATAAGTAACATAGGATAATTTGTCTGCTTATATTCAAAATTACACCTTAAATTAAGGTTCATTATCAATAAATATTTTCCTGACATTCTATCAATTTTGATTTATTAAAATATTATATTGAAATTTTGTTTCAGCAGGGAGGTATCATTTTGTTGTTACAATAATGTTAGGAATATAATGCATTTTTGTATCTGTTTCTCAACAAATCTGGTAAGTTTGAGGAAAAGTAAAATTTAAAGGTTATCATTAATGATTTGAAAATGTTACTTAGTATCTGAATATCTAAGAAAGAAATTAACAGATAGTTTTTTCAATTAATCTAAGATCTGTTGAACAAAAATCTGATATTTCTGTTGATTCTAAAATACAAGTTACACAAGGGTATTTCTAGATTGGACAACAAACTTGTTAGCACTAGTTATATATGGTCATTTCTATAATGAACAACATACTTGTTAGCACTAGTTATATATGGTCATTTCTATTATAAACAACATACATGTTAGCACTAGTTATATATGGTCATTTCTAAAATGAACATCATACTTGTTAGCTGAACAACATACTTATTAGCACTAGTTATATATGGTCATTTCTATAATGAACAACATACTTGTTAGCACTAGTTATATATGGTCATTTCTATAATGAACAACATACTTGTTAGCACTAGTTATATATGGTCATTTCTATAATGAACAACATACTTGTTAGCACTAGTTATATATGGTCATTTCTATAATGAACAACATACTTGTTAGCACTAGTTATATATGGTCATTTCTATAATGAACAACATACTTGTTAGCACTAGCTATATATGGTCATTTCTATTATGAACAACATACTTGTTAGCACTAGTTATATATGGTCATTTCTATAAGGAACAACATACTTGTTAGCACTAGTTATATATGGTCATTTCTAAAATGAACAACATACTTGTTAGCTGAACAACATACTTGTTAGCACTAGTTATATATGGTCATTTCTATAATGAACAACATACTTGTTAGCACTAGTTATATATGGTCATTTCTATTATGAACAACATACTTGTTAGCACTAGTTATATATGGTCATTTCTATAAGGAACAACATACTTGTTAGCACTAGTTATATATGGTCATTTCTAAAATGAACAACATACTTGTTAGCACTAGTTATATATGGTCATTTCTATAATGAACAACATACTTGTTAGCACTAGTTATATATGGTCATTTCTATAATGAACAACATACTTGTTAGTACTAGTTCTATATGGTCATTTCTATAAGGAACAACATACTTGTTAGCACTAGTTATATATGGTCATTTCTAAAATGAACAACATACTTGTTAGCACTAGTTCTATATGGTCATTTCTATAATGAACAACATACTTGTTAGCACTAGTTATATATGGTCATTTCTATAATGAACAACATACTTGTTAGCTGAACAACATACTTATTAGCACTAGTTATATATGGTCATTTCTATAATGAACAACATACTTGTTAGCACTAGTTATATATGGTCATTTCTATAAGGAACAACATACTTGTTAGCACTAGTTATATTAGTCATTTCTAAAATGAACAACATACTTGTCAGCACTAGTTATATATGGTCATTTCTAAAATGAACAACATACTTGTTAGCTGAACAACATACTTGTTAGCACTAGTTATATATGGTCATTTCTATAATGAACAACATACTTGTTAGCACTAGTTATATATGGTCATTTCTATTATGAACAACATACTTGTTAGCACTAGTTATATATGGTCATTTCTATAATGAACAACATACTTGTTAGCACTAGTTATATATGGTCATTTCTAAAATGAACAACATACTTGTTAGCTGAACAACATACTTGTTAGCACTAGTTATATATGGTCATTTCTATAATGAACAACATACTTGTTAGCACTAGTTATATATGGTCATTTCTATTATGAACAACATACTTGTTAGCACTAGTTATATATGGTCATTTCTATAAGGAACAACATACTTGTTAGCACTAGTTATATATGGTCATTTCTAAAATGAACAACATACTTGTTAGCACTAGTTATATATGGTCATTTCTAAAATGAACAACATACTTGTTAGCACTAGTTATATATGGTCATTTCTAAAATGAACAACATACTTGTTAGCACTAGTTCTATATGGTCATTTCTATAATGAACAACATACTTGTTAGTACTAGTTATATATGGTCATTTCTATAATGAACAACATACTTGTTAGCACTAGTTATATATGGTCATTTCTATAATGAACAACATACTTGTTAGCACTAGTTATATATGGTCATTTCTATTATAAACAACATACATGTTAGCACTAGTTATATATGGTCATTTCTAAAATGAACATCATACTTGTTAGCTGAACAACATACTTGTTAGCACTAGTTATATATGGTCATTTCTATAATGAACAACATACTTGTTAGCACTAGTTATATATGGTCATTTCTATAATGAACAACATACTTGTTAGCACTAGTTATATATGGTCATTTCTATTATGAACAACATACATGTTAGCACTAGTTCTATATGGTCATTTCTATAATGAACAACATACTTGTTAGTACTAGTTATATATGGTCATTTCTATTATGAACAACATACATGTTAGCACTAGTTCTATATGGTCATTTCTATAATGAACAACATACTTGTTAGCACTAGTTATATATGGTCATTTCTATAATGAACAACATACTTGTTAGCTGAACAACATACTTGTTAGCACTAGTTATATATGGTCATTTCTATAATGAACAACATACTTGTTAGCACTAGTTATATATGGTCATTTCTATAATGAACAACATACTTGTTAGCACTAGTTATATATGGTCAGTTCTATAATGAACAACATAATGAACAGCATACAGTCTAACTTGTATTAAGCAGCCAGTCAAGGGAATGCTCAAAAGTGGCTGCTTACTAAGGTGTGGTGCTTAATAGAGGAATGGTTTACCCAGCTAAGAATGACAAGTTGATATTTTGAGATAACATTTAATAATAACAATAACAATACATGTATAACGATACAAATGGAATTAACGATGTTCAACATTAAAATAATCTTTTATACATGTCTGTTTTACACTTTTGATTTTCTTGTTGCTAATTTTTCCCGTAATAATCATAATCGCATTTACGGGTTACCGTTACTCTAGTACTCTTTCATAACTTCGGCTTTTCGTTTCAATATCTGTTGAAACCAACACCAATTGACTCGGCAATATTACGAGTGCTACGCTCTACAATTACAAATGGACACAAAATATATTACCAGACATAAATTATTATTTGATTTAAACTAGTCCTATTTTCATAATCATTAATATTTCTTTAAATTCCTGTATTGATTTAAAGATGAGATAAAAATTGTACGAAACTAACCTGTCTTGGCCATTTCTATGACCTTCACCCTTTCAACGAGCGTGAGCACGTTCCTGGAGGATTTATACATTTTGTACTGAATAAGGAATTCAAATACACAATAATGTGCAGTATGATTTTTGTGCAATATTTATATCAATACTTAGCTGTAATTTAACCATTCAAAGAACATATAATTTCCATATCAATCTTTATGAGTTTAGGAAAATGAAACAAATTGAATTTGTGAAAATGAAAAATACTCAAAAAGAGCTAGGGGTAAGAAGCAAGATGTCCAATGGTTAAGACACGCATGGTATTTAGTGATCAAATATGGTGTCCAATCTAGAACTGAACATTGCTAACAAGTACAGTCTAACTTAGTCCAACGGTCACATGTATTCAGCACTACCCTTTAATGATCGACCACCAAAAATACATCCCATGCAATTTTCAACCAAATTTACCTCTATTCAACACCACTCTCTTAATTACTACCAAACAGAATATCCTTTGTCTATAATCCACGAATACAACTCACGCAAGGATCATAATTCTTTGAAGTTTTCGATTCCACGGCAATTATTCTCATGATGCACCAAGCTTTTAAATCCTATACGATTGAACACAAACTGAATATGAGTGAACACCACCGTCAGTATTCTAATATCCACACAGTTGACAAGACAAAGGGTACAAGATGGTCTCAACTTTGAGAGAAATAATACTTTCATCCATATTTCGCCATTATTCAATTTGTTTGTTTGTTAAAGAGAGGTAATTACAAAATATAATAACAACTATGCTGAGTTACTGAATGTAATCAGCAAGCTCTGAAGCTGTTTATATAATGTATGTGAGCCATAGAAGTGAACTGTCAACACTAGTAACGGCTTGAAGGAGCCGTGGTGACTCAGTGAGTTAGACACTTGCTCATTAACATGAAGGTCCAGGGTTCAATCCTCTAATCGTTCGAATGGGACAATTAACCGAGGCTCCGTGTGCTACAGACTGTGCAGGTTAAAGACCCCTTGACAGTTGGAAATTGAAAAGAGCAGGCTTATGCCGCTGTCTTGGCAAAATTTGCCTCATTGCACCCTGCCTCGTCTTTATTAGACCACATAGTGCAGAAAAGTAGGACGTAAAACTCCATTCATTGTTATATATGAACTTGGCTTATGAAATGATACTCAATCAAAAGACTAAACGTACCATTTACATACAATCATGTGGAAGTTTTTCTTTACACTCTATCAAAAGATTGTATATAAACTTTCCAGTCACTTTACATAGGCCTATTGAATCATTTAACTTTTTTTAAAAAATCACTTAAGCCATAAAATTTGCCAAGATACGACAAGATTGACTACTTAAAGCTCTTAAATTGTTAGAGAATTCAATTTCATTCAAGATGCAGCCTCCTCAATATTACTCACATTTGACTTTTTCCACTTGCAGATAAACATCAGTGAAGTAAAAATTAAGACATTAAAATGTCAGTTGACTGCTTTTTCACATCTTCTCAAAAAGGATTCTGCCAAGGTTCTCCACTTGTAAAGTTTATTAGAAAATTGAATCAATTTCTATTACCACTGGCAGAAAACAGAAAGGCAGTCAAGTTTAAAGATTCAGTCCAATTAACATTACCATTATCAAGTGTGAAATCGTTGTACATGTCATGTATGAAGTGCTAAAATCTTTCACTCTACAGTAGTATTTTTAGGAAATACAAGAGAGATTTTCAGATTGATGTAATAGTGATGAACACCTACAGATTATAAAAACACTATAGAATGGGACAATAAAAAAAAATATTCTGATTTCAAGGCCACTGATATCCCACTGATAATAACAACTAGTTTCCAAATCTGCACTTATTTCTACAGATGATCTTTTGTCTTTCAGAAGTGGAATCATGAAAATTGAACAAAATGACATATTCTATAGGATATATGATCTAGTCTTCTTAAAAATATGTCTGTAAAAGAAGTCTAAAAAGAATTTATTACCTCATCTATCAATAATTCATATGTGTAGTATAAAAGATGTTTTACACATGTATCCTAAAACTAACAAAGATTTTATAATATTATCTGAATGTTATTGATCAGAAGGCAGTTTTAATGATAATAAAAAGTCATTAGTGTTACTCATGTCCAACTCTTTAGTCTCTGGAGGCTAGAAAACAAACAGTAAGAGTAAGAGCATTATTTGATGGCTTATTGCGCAAGTAAAAAATATTGTTATGTAATCTCCTTTTGTTTCTGATACGAAAAACTCTGATCTGTTTTTTTCTGATTCTAAATGAGAGGTTTCAACTATCAATTTGAATAATCTGGTAATTTCCATACATATTTAGCTGAGTGACATTTGCTGTCTGAATGTTTAAGTTAGCAAACAAACCAGACAGAGTAAACAAGTTGTGATGGATGACTATTTTCCATTCAACATAGCTTTAATTCTGTTATAAATTTAATTTCCATCAGAACCTTACGAACAAGACAATCGCTGGATGTCACCTTATTTTCCTTAGAAGTTAATAAGACAGGTTATGCTTATTTTAAAAGAATAAATTACTGTTACCATTAAATTACTGTTAAATAGCAATAAAATATTACTATTATTAAAAACCTTAGCATATAGTAAATTCAAAGACATTGATCATTTAGATCAAGTGCCAAATGAAAATATTAAAAGCACATCATGATTTTTAAATAAAATCAGAAATTACCTATAATCCATCTTAATTCTAATATCTACAATGAAAAACTGGGAAGAATACTTAGTCGATCAAATACAACAGTTAAATTGATGAAAAATGCTCCCTAGAGTCATATTTATTCCCTTTTTCATTTCTAAATGTTGACAAGTCCATTATAATAGTTCAGCTTATCTCAGATTCATCACAAACACCATTTAAATGTTAGATTTGTTCACCCTACTTTAAATCATAACTAAGTGTCGCTTGGGAGAGTGAAGACTAATAACAGTAGTTTTTATGTAATGAAGAACAATGCTATCAAATTGAATATGAGTTATTCTGAAACAGTCGTGGAGAAATATCATACAAGAAATAAATGGTTGATATTTTTAAACGCCCACATATTGCCGTCGCCCATGTCGGTCTGTCCATCCGTCCACAATTGCTCGTAAACACTCTAGAAGGCACAATTCTTGATGGATTTGGACGAAACTTGGCATGAGTGTTTGTTATCATGCAGAATCAGAAAAATCGGAAAATATCAAGTATGAGTTATTGCCTTTGTTCTTGAAATGCGTTCAATTTTTAGCTCGTAAACACTCTAGATGGGATGATTCATGACAGATTTTGATGAAACATGATGTGAGTGTTCGTTATCAACTAAGGATGAACCCTATTGAGAATCAGAAGAATTGAAAAATATTTAGTATGAGTTACTACCCTTGTTCTTGTAAACACTCTAGAAGGCACACTACTTGACGGATTTTTACGAAACTTGGCTTGAGTGTTTGTTATCACCCAAGGATAAAACCTATTGAAAATCAGAAAAATTAAAAAAATATTTGGTATGAGTTATTGCCCTTGTTATTGAAAACGCATTCAATTTTTAACTTTTTAGCTAGAAGGTTCAATTCTTGACAGATATTGACGAAACTTGGTGAAATTGTTTATTATCAACCGTGGATGACCTTATCGAAAATAAAAAAAATCGAAATATTTTTCATAGGAGTTATTGACCTCATACTTGAAATCGCTTTTACATTTTAGCTCTTAAACACTAAAAGGCATGATTCTTGGCAGATTTTGACAAAACTTCGTTATATTATTCAGTACCGCACTGAAGATTGAATATTTGCCTTCTAGAGTTTTCACAAGCTAAAAATTGAACACGTTTTCAAGATCAAGAGCAATAAATCATACTTAATATTATTCAGTATCGCCCTAAAGAATTCAATAGAAGTGTATGACTGAAGGTTGAATATTTCATACTGATGATTGTTACTGTACTGCTAAATATTTTTATTCAAAATCAAAGCTGCCAGTGGGTGTATATTACCTTGCCTGGCAAACTATCTTTAAATTATAAAATATCTATGAGGCATCTCAATTTCATTTATTTCACAATACACTATGAAGCTGGTTAACTATGTGATTCTGTTGTGTATCAGAGAACTTTGGAACTGTATGTTGATTTGAGTAATTCACAAGATGAATGCCATGGGAAGATCCCAAAGTCTGACCAGCTCTGTGGGCTAACTCTTGTTTGACTAACTTTTGTTTTATCAACTCTTTCAGACATTTTTACATAAATTGATGACTGATATCGTATCTTTTATTCATTCAGAGAATATTGACAGGACAATAATAACTTTTCAATAATTTTGATCTTCTAAATTAATCATACCTATTTCGCAGATCATTGAAGGAAATTAGGAGAAACTCAAGGAGAATATCAATATTGTTTCACCACCTATATTCCAATTCACATTATGCAATAAAATTCAGGTTAAAAACAGTGTTAACCAATAATTCAAATACATAGACTATGTTTTGACAAAGATGGCTTGCCAAGCAAGGTAATATACGCCCACCGGCAGCTTTGATTTTAAATAAAAATATTTGGCAGTACAGTAACAATTACCAGTATTAAATATTCAACCTTCAGACATACACTTCTTTTGAACTTTTTGAGGTGATATTTAATAATATTACTAAGTTTCATCAAAATCTGTCAAGAATTGGGCCTTCTAGAGTGTTTACAGGGTAAAACTTGATCACGTTTTTAAGAACAAGGACAATAACTCATACTAAATATTTTTCAATTTTTCTGATTTTCGATAGGGTTCATCCTTGGGTGATTACATACACTCACACTAAGTTTCGTCAAAATCCATCAAGAATTGTGCCTTCTAGAGTGTTTACTAGCAACAAATTTAACGCATTTTCAAGAACAAAGGCAATAACTCACACTAATTGTTTTTCGATTTTTCTGATTTTAAATAGGGTTCATCCTTGGGTGATAACAAACACTCACACCAAGTTTCGTCAAAATCTGTCAATAATGGAACCTTTTAGAGCATTTACGAGCTAAAAATCAAACGCGTTTTGAAGAACAAGGGCAATAATTTATTTTTCGATTTTATTGATTTTCAATAGGGTTCATCCTAGGGTGATAATACACAATTTCAGCAAGTTTCCTCAAAATCCGTAAAGAATTGTGACTTGTAGAGTGTTTACGAGCAATTGTGGACGGATGGACCGACGGACATGGGTGACAGGAAATATACCCTACACATTTCATGTGGGCGTATAAAAATTTGGTTGAAAACTGACGCCAAAGAATTTTCTTTAAAAATCTGAATCTTATGTCTCTCCTCATTGTAACTGAATGTTGACACAGAATTACTGAATTGATAAAAGCTTATATGGATCTCAACATGTGGTAAATGGAATGTTGAAGTAAAATGCTAGATCAAGCAACAATGTCACACAATTTTTTGAATACACTCAGATATATTGAGTCGAAGTGACTAATAGAGAATTTGTATATCATGCAAATGATACTGTTATCCTTCCTAAATTACTTTACTAAATGATAGTGATAGCTTATAATTATATAATGAATGTAAATAAGTTATCTTACTATTCTATACTCAAATGTACTTGGAAGCATGCTACAATTTGAAGTTCTGAGGAGGATACTAATGTTTATTCTGAATTATATAGAAACTAGCTGTTCTTAAACATACATGAATTAGTAAATCCTGCACAGGCTGTCAGAAACAACTAGAAATATATAGCGTGGATTTACAACAAATGAGGACAGTTAGGTAATTATTTTGTTTCAAGAAAACTAATATTTGAAGTCAAGAAGCTATTAGGTAAATGTCAGAATCAATTATATGTTATATATAACAAATAACGTCTAGTGTTTTATTATCATTTCATTTGTCTGTTTTCACCACCCACTGTTTTCTTCAAACAATTAATGTCTGTATCATTTACTTATTACTTACTTATCTTTGGAGTCACCTTGAAAGGCAGATTTTAAAATCATTCATAAAGATTCTAGTGTACAAATGAATTGTCTGCAATCTTATGTAAGTAAAACCTTAACCAATGGCACCATGGCATCAAGAAACTCACCAAGATCAAGTTGACTATAATGCTTAATCTTTGTTTGAATACCTAATCTAAATCAATTTGAGTTTTTATTGCTAAATCTTCAGAACATTCACAAACAGAAATCAAATATTAACATGTAGGTTTTACAATGTCTCTGGTCAGAAAATATCTTTTGGTTTGAAACATCAGATATCACCTGTGGCTATTTTCAATAATTGGTTGTTCCATATTGCGTTTTCGGTGAAATATAATACAAAATCCCATTTCATTGAAATTTCTGGACTTATGCCATACAATTTTGCTGTTTTGAAACAGGTAAAGTCAAGCAATTGTTAATAGTAACAATAAACTTCAGATATTTTTGATATCACTCTGTTTCTAACCTGCGTTTTTCTAGCCTTTTTTATGTGCATAAGGGACACTTACTCAGTAAAAACCTTTACACATGTACATGTATGTTACTTTCGATTTAGTGCTCATAAAAGTTTGAATTGTTTTCCAGAAATAAACTTAACAACTTACAAAGTATTGATTCATAATAAATAAAATAGAAAGCTATATTTAAATTGTTAAATGTGGCATCATCTCTTTCCTGTCATAAAAAAATAACAACTGAATGGAAATTGTCAATTCAAGCCTAAAACTAAATCAACAATCATCACTAATCTTCATGACGTGATCATTTTTTATTAACAATAACCCATTTTAATTTAATCTTCAAACATCCTTCTTTTCCATCAACAAATGACAAAAAATCATTACTTTCATTTTTCTAATGTTTGATATAACGCGGGCGTCTAGCCATGACAAGTCATATGATTACAGGATAAAATCTTACTGATTGTTGATATGATGGTTTTTATAGAGAAATTATTTGCCGTAATTCAATAAAACTAACAGCAAACGTGACATGGAATCTTTCATTTTATTTTCTTAGCTTTAGAACATGAAATATTATTACATGATGATATTAACCCCGCCCCCTACATAGTATAAATAAAGTTATTTCAGATCATGTCAGGACAGAAATATCCGAATGCCAGATCTTTGATTTGACAAGAATTTGTGTTTTGAAAAGCACAGAGATTTTGATGTTTTCATGAACTTTTCGTTGAATTTCTTTTCAACCTTCAATTTGTATAGATGTTGTATTACAGAGTTTGTAACTAAGCACAGTGAGATTACATTTACATTTCTGTTGCCAGATCAAATAAGTCCTAACCTTCAGACAAAATATGTCTTCATTAAGTTCACTGGATGATCAATGAAATGATCCTTTCACCACAAGAGACTTTAATTACAGCAATCAGCAAAGACGAGGACTTGGGGTGACTAGAAGTTGTAGACATTAAGACGGTCATTTCAACTAATTACCTTTCATCTTCCAATTCTCTTATTCCATTTTATTGCTTGGAAAGGAAATCTCAATTTAAATAAAGTACTGATTAAATGATCATTTATCCCTGAGTACGGAAATTGTGTTATTCTGTGATGTTCAGGGTTGCAACTTTCCTCCAAATCAATGCCTTGCCTAATCACTGCTAAAGAGTCAACATCTGCAAAATGTCAGCTTAAATGTGCAAAATGGGTCAAATAAATTTATCTGGCCTATTAATTGATATATGAAATTCACTCTTTATGTAGATCCCGAAAGCCATCTTTGTTATTTTGTAATATTTTACTCTGGCATTTCTAGTGATTTGGTAAGTACTGGTATAGAATCTTCCTTCTTTAAGTAGTGAAATGCTCCTAACTGTCACACAACTTTTCTTTATAAACTCATCAATAAAAAACATGTTAGCCTATAGTCATCCATTAATAATTCATTCTCTGTCTTTTGAAATGTGAATGTTAAATGTACAAATTCAAACCACTGGAATTTATTATGTGACAAAGATAGCAGTAAGAAATACTTGAATTCTCAGATGTCATTCTGACAACCAATCAACTATCTCCCATAAAACCACAATTATCCAATAATATAGCTCATTATAGTCAATATCAGGAAATGACCTGTGATATGGTGCTATATAAAAAAAAATCCTTTCAATAAGTAGATTTAAGACTGTAATATCAAATAGAATGATTTAACAATGTAAAGCCATAAACAAGACTTAAGCAATAAATGAGCTTGGTATTTATGTCAAGGAAGATAAATGGATGTTGTGAGGTGAAATCTCATTATTACCAACAATTCATAAGAAAAAAGAAAACTATTGGGAATATTTTGAACACATGAAAACTTTCTCCTCTCTTTCTCCAACTTAATTATACTATTATCATGTTAGAAAAACCTTTAGTTCCATTATCTGCTTTCAATGTTTTGCATATCTAAAATATTGTAAAAGGTTAATGGATGCCATCATGGTATTTATCAACTTAAGGACACTGGTTGATCCTGTATAGATCCTAAAAAATCTTTATACTTCAGAAACTGCATTGATAAAATCACCTCCTTTGAGAAGAGTCTAAGATGTTCACTGTACCATGTATATTACAGCTTTTATTTCGTTGTTCAACAAGAAAGAAACTGATATAGATTCATAAAAACCTTCAGTCTAAAGGACAAATCCATTACAGAAAAAAGTGCTTTATTAATTTCATATAATAACATAGGGCAGTGGATTTGTGTTCCACTCTTTTCTTTCTCATTGCTTGGAAATAACTGTTGTCTAGCCAAAATGGTTTTCAATCAAAAACATATTGAATGGGGTTAACCAACTCCAAAGTTTTTAGTTCGGTTGCACTATCTAGACTGCTAACAAAAGTTGACATTATATGATAGGATTGTAAAAACTGTTGATTTAAAAGTATTTGAAAATGCAAATCCGATTTCTCATCAGACTGTTGGGGATTTGCTTCGAATCTTTTATTCAGCATTTCTCAACCTTTCTATTGAACAATAAACAAACTAAACTACGAGTACATTTCTTAGATAATGCAAAATTGTTTTTTTATAACTTATAAGTATTGATACTTGTACATACATTTACATCTTAAATAATTCATGAAAGGAATGTTTCAAAAGTATTACTATAAAAACACTGCTTTTCACAATGTCTAAGCTTCAGAAGCATTACAAAATACTGACCATTCCTGACATGAGAAATACCTACCTATCATATGATGCTCTATATTTGAATGAAAAACACAACCTCTTGAGTATACTGAACATCATGCTAGACAGGATTTTCATCATGAATATTCTAAAAACATAGCTATAGTTACTGTCTTAACACATTTCATTATTTTGTAATAAAAATCTAATTCACCATGAAATTTTTTCTCTGGAAGTCTTGTAAATCAGGAAAGATTCAAATATAATGTAATATATCTTGTAAATCACAGAATTGATCAATTCATAAAATACTAATGATTGGTGACACAATCAAAATAACATCACTCTTATTAAAGGCATTTAAAACACTCAGAATCTTGTGGAGTGAAACAAGGCTGTTTTGAAAATGAAATGAAATGAATGGAGTTTAACGTCCTACTTTTCTGCACCATGTGAGCTAATGAAGACGGGCAATGCCATGCAGGGTGCAATGAGGGAAATTTTGCCAGGACAGCGGCATTAACCTGCTCTTTTTCGATTTCCAACTGTCGAGGGATCTTTAACATGCACAGCCTGTAGCACACAGGGCCTCTGAACAACTACATTGAACCCTGGACCGTCAGGTTAGCGAGCAAGCATCGAACTCACTGAGCCACCGCAGCTCCCAAGGCTGTTTTGAGGCATTTCCTATATGTGATAATTCTACAGAAGAACCTCAACCAGCTGGTATCTATAAATTGTTTAATTGTCAAATTTTCCATTGGACTTCAAATTTATGAGAAACTTTAGCAAATTAAACAAGTGGTGGTGATCATCACTAAAGATTACATTTTCAACCACTTACAACCTCTTTAAAGTCTCTTTAACCAAATTCTCCGTTTTGGTTAGTTTCACAAAGATCAATATGTGATGATACTTTACTGCAAAACAATTCATACCTCATAGATTAATCTTTGCCAGTCACCACTGACAACAAAATACAGTAAATTTTTTTTCTCAAACTAAACCATGGGATTAAGGATCTCCAATGTATAGATTTTTGCAATTTTTGTTTCATGTGAACAACTTTAAGCTTAATTCTAAATGACTTTAATATAAACTATGAAAGATTTTTCTAGAGTTTTATTTCGACACACACTATTTTCTATCAAGAATTTTTCCGCCTTTTGAAAATGAAATGAAATGAATGGAGTTTTACGTCCTACTTTTCTGCACCTTGTGGGCTAATGAAGACAGTTCCCCCTTTTGAAGGCAGTAGTCGTAAATAACAGACATGGAATATGAACTATGTAACCAAGAGGAGAACTACATACAGAAAAGTGAATTATCAGCAATGATTCCTTTAAAATAACATGATTGTAGTTTTGTGTGTTTGAAGGCCATGAAATTGAAGGAGAGATTTTCAGATGAAGTTTGTTATCAATCATATTAATTCCTGCTCACAAGTAATAAATGACTTTATAACATTTTTCTTTAAGAAGATGGGAATATTTTTTAACATTGGAAATTAAATTCTATCAAGTATGATAGACAATGGTTGATGTTTTACCATGATATAGAATGAAGTATATAGAGTTATAGGGGGAAACTTGTCACTTAAATTAAAAAGACGAGTGTATGCCTACCAATATACGCCCACTTCCCTCATACATTTTCAGTATATTAATCTGCATCAAAATTGTACCACAAAATTAATTGGTGCAAGATACTGTTCATTTTAACAAACACCCAAAATTTAATTAAATTCTGACATCAACTGTCACCTTTATCCTGTTCACAAGCTAACAAATTTTTGCTCATTCAAGGGCAATAACTCAAAAATCATCAAAGTTCATTTAAATAGGATGAAAATAGTAGCCTCTAATGTGTTCACAAACAAATCATGACGCATTTTTCATATGTGAAGGGCAATAACTCAAAGACCGTTTATCGAAAAATCATCAAATTTGAACTTGACCAAGATCTCATTAATATTTATGATCACACCAAATTTCATTACAACCAGATAAAAACTGTAGTCTCTATTCTGTTTACAACCAAATTTTGATGCGTTTTTCCTTAGTCAAGGGCAATAACTCAAAAACCGTTTATTCAAAAATCTTCAAGTTCGAACTTGACCATGATCTAATGAATATATATGATCCCACCAAATTTCATTCAAATCAGATAAAAACTGTAACCGCTATTGTGTTCACAAACCAATTGTGGATGGACGAACCGACAGACGGACAATGGCGATGACAATATACGACCACATTATAATGTGAGCGTATAAAAATCAAATTAAATACACACATAGATTTGCTACAGAATCAACCAATAAAATATAAGATATTTCTGGTTACCTTTGTTTCAAATATGGCTGCCCTTCTTCCTCTTCTAACAACAGGAGGATCAAGTTCATTATCATTGTCTTCTGATCCACTGGTGATACTTCCTGAACTCAATCTTCGTGGTGCCTACAAAATATACAAGATATTCACATTAAAATAAATAATTGATAATCTTCAGTTAATAATATTGATAATGTATTAACATTTACCATTTTACTGAGCATCTAAAACCATTCACATGTCATAAGTTCTGAGGTCATTGTTGCTACCAGGAAATTTCCATTAGCAGTTTAGTTAAGCATCCTTACCAACATCTTAATGATATCCTTAACATTTCTTTTTTTTTTTAAGATAAATAGAAATATTAATTTACAGTATATCACACATTGTACATTTTAATTTGAAACAACACGGATAATAACCTTTCAAACAGGGATAATTCTTAACACTATTATTGCTCAAAGCTCAAAAATTCCTGTTTCTAAGACTGGTCAAAGAATGGCAAACATGTCCCTATAACTCTCAGTCAAGTTGTAGATTATGTTTTAAAAGAACATTATTTATCACACAAATTGCTCTAACTGTAATGCAATGTAGCAATGTAATGTAGTGAGAAAGTATACAATAAAAAAACACAAATGACTTCATCTGAATAAAAATAACCAGTGACAGGTGATATTGAAGCCTCTCAAATTAGTTGACCTTGTATAACAGAAAAAAAATATTCTCTGTATAATATTCATTGAAAATGGAGAATAAAATTAATGCCTTCAAACTGTTAACACTGATAAAAAATAAATTATATTAAAATCATGTAAGAAATTAGATTTAAAAGATTCACAGATGAAAATTGATGACCTGCGTAGTATATATTCTAGAAAACAGCTGCCAATATTTCCAATTTCTGTTTTCATCAGAATTAAAAAAAAAACAGACCAGTATCTTACTCGCATGTATTGTTTTAATAAGCCTTATTCCACCTTTAAGCCAACTCAAAGATTCAAAGTTGAGTGTATTTTGTTAGATTTTCCAATTTATTTTACTATTTTCAGTGAAGTAAGATGGACAGACCAATGGCACAAAAAACGGCAATTGGTCAAGTGAACAGCACACAAATTCATAAAAAGACAGTTGACAATGCTTTCGTGGTATAATTTATCACATTGCACAATATGACATACCTTCATTAACATACTGTGGAGAAGAACAGAACAGAATTTCATACTTGCTTTGAATCAGTAATTGCAAATTAACTAATGACATTACTTAACTAACTAAACTCAGTAATCTCTGTATCATGACTTAAATCTGGCAATAAAGTTTAATATATAATGTTTGAAACATAACATGTATATCCTATAATTCTCTATGTATTGAAATATTTATACAATGTCAAATGTTTAAAATCAATTTTCATTATGTTTCTAACAATGTATGTATGAATATCATGTATTTCATAGATACATAGCTTTATGTATTGGTAAAGTAAGAAATTCATTCTTGTCTTCACAGCTTCATTTCAATATAATATATTTGTCATAGAGAATTAGCCCTTGTTTTATCCAATATCCATCATGTGTTTAATACTAAATTACAATCTGGAACTATGCCTTGATGTCACTCTGTGGAGTCTATGTTGTTGTGTATAATTTTTCTAGTTAGGATATTTAAACAACAAAGGTCTGAAACCATAATTCACTTCACAAATGCCCAGAGATATGCCTATGCTACAAGAAGATAAATAATTAAATTCAAGCACTAGCAGAAGGTGAACTCATTGCTTTGATTAGAAGATATTTCTCAATATTAATATTAATCGCTTTACACGTCCAAATTTCCATCACAGAAATTAGGTGTACCTAATCATAAGCTTGAGTCTTTTGTTAATGAAAAACTGTTTTCCTTAAGCAATCATTTTTTTTAGTTAGAAAGGAAATGTAGAAGAACTGTGTTCACTTAATAACATGTCCTCAGGCTAGAAGGAATAAATCAACAATTAGATCAGTTGTAAAAACAGGATGTCCAATCCATTTCCCCCGTAAAGGTATTAATTAAAAATGTCTGATAGCTCTATTATCTTCGAAAAGTCTACATAAATTCATGTTATTTCTCTACACAATGCCAACCATGTATCTTGTGACTTGACGTGATTGTAATGTCAGGCAATGTAGGCATTATTGACCAGTCCCTCTAACACTTGGCTGCCAGAGAAGAATGGAAATCTTTGGAAAGTTCTAAATGAAATTATGTTATCTCATACATAACCTGGACAGGGACAATAGTGACATTAGAAAAGAGTTGAATTGAAGCGTTTGAGACAAGACACTTCAGAATCAAACCAATCCTTAGTTTTTTTGTTAAGAAATATTCTGACAGTAACACAGAATGTCAATATTCAAGCTTAAAATTAAAACAAATCATTTCAAACATGACATGATTCAAAATAGATGTGATGAGCATTGCAACAAATGTCATCACCACCTAGCATAGGTTCAAATACAAGTGATCAAGCATTACAACATATGTGATCAATATCAAAACAGAGGTGATCACGCAATACAACAGATGTGATCAATATTACAACAGAGGTGATCAATATCAAAACAGAGGTGATCAATATTAAAACAGATGTGATCAATATTAAAACAGATGTAATCTAGCATTACAAACAGATGTGATAATTATTACAACAGATGTGATCATGCATTGCAACAGATATGATCAATATTAAAACAGAATGAGATCAAGCATTACAACAGATATGAGCAATATTAAAACAGAATGAGATCAAGCATTACAACAGATATGATCAATATTAAAACAGAATGAGATCAAGCATTACAACAGATATGAGCAATATTAAAACAAATGTGATCAAGCATTATTACAAATGTGATCAATATTACAACAGATTATTGATTTAAAAACAATAGGATAAAAGAAAGCCATGCATATTTTAATATGTATTGGTTTAAAAAGAAGGAAGCAGATCTAAGATTACAATTTATTTAGGGAATAAACCATCAGTTTTAGTATTTTACATTAGAATTCTTTAATAAACTTAACAAAAGAATACACTTACGTGTAAAAACAATTCAAGAACCTGAAAATCTCATTGAAATATTGACTTTTAGCATCATTAACAAGTTTTTCAGTGATTTTGTATTGATTTGAACTCTTCTACATCTGTTTTATTATTCTTTATCTGTCATGAAATAGACATCAATGTATCTCAGCAACCATGTCAGATTTATGACATCAATAAAATAGTTACAGTTGTAATTTAATATCAGTATTCATAAGATGAGTTCATTAATTTTATGTTGTAAGAATTTCACCACACCTTATTTATCTTGNGGAGGGGGAGGGGAAAGGGGGGAGTTGGGGGAGGGGGGGGGTGGAAATGCATTTAGACTGAACCTGATTTTTTTGTCAGATTTCAGCCCAGAAATATTCCCACACTTTTTTTTAATCTGAATGCGCTCTTTTTTTCGTATTGGCACAAGATAAGCATGGCAATATATGGTAGACTCGTGCCTTAAGCGGTTAAAAAAGGGCTAATCCTCGGTAAACCATGAAATTTCAAGGTAAAGTCCTCGGCAGAAAATACATACATCATAGTTATTTTCTAAGTGGTATTTAGTGCTCACACAACAATTTTTGTGACTTTGCAGTTTAATCAATGCTGACTTAACAGGGGCTGCGGAGCATTTCCGGAAGTGGAGGGGCCTGTGGCCCAAAAAATCGAACTGACCTCACCTCCAGCCTTACCCCCTCGAATTTCGGCCACTCGATTTTCAGATTCAAGACATTATCGTATGAAGATGAGAGAAAAAAATTTGAATGAAAAAAAATAAAATTTTATTTAAATACACTATTTTTTAACTGCACCGTTGTTTATTACCTTTATGGTTGATGGGTATTACATTTATGGTGGGTTTTGGTTACTACATTTATGGTAGATGGGTATTACATTTATGGTGGATTTTGGTTATTACATTTATGGTAGATGGGTATTACATTTATGGTGGGTTTTGGTTATTACATTTATGGTTAAATATTATCATATTTATGGTGGGGTTGGTTATTACATTTATGGTTGATGACTATTACATTTATGGTGGGTATTACATTTATGGTTGATTTTTGTTACATTTATGGTGGGTATTACATTTATAGTGGGTATTACATTTATCGGTAATACAAGCTACACTATTTCAAATGATTGAAACAAACTACTGTTTGGTATCAAAGGTCTAAGTAAGGCTTTGTATAGAGATCACAGCGATGAAGTTCACCAGAACTCACTGAACTGACTAAAATGCACTCTATCACAGTAAAAGAAACATTATGGATAGCATCTTTTATATTTTGGAAACAGTGAAAAGATTTCTGAATCTTCATGTTTAAGCAAAGTATAATCATGAAAGATTGCTCAGATAGATTTCAGATGGACTGCTTGTTTGTCAAGTCAATATTTTTCTCCAGTAATTTGACATTGTAGTGTGGACCAAGTCTGTTTTCTGCTGGTAATTTGATTTAGAAGGTTGAGTGAGTAAAGAAACACAGAGCTATAGAATTATTGGAGCATCTAGAATGGTGGAATTGATTAAATTCTCAGGATAATATTCCAACTGGTATTTTAAAGTGACAAGTTGTCAAAGAAATATGTTATTAACAAGATAGTCTGGTCTATATAGATTGCCTTACTGACATATTTAACCTTTGGATTATCACTTCTGCTTCAAATGTTGCCAAAAGTCTGAATTCATCATTTGTCACAGTATGTATCTGATAATTGTGGTTTATTACACAAGGGTTTCAATCTAGGAAATATGTTTTATCACATGACATTAAAGTATATTGTTTATATTGCTGTATCTTAATGTAATATGATCAGAATATAATATCATTAATATATGCTTCTATAAATCAATTTATTGTGGTTGTAAAATAATCAAATTTGATCTCAATAATGGCATTACTCTCCAGTACTTTGACCTAGTTGTGCAGAAATGCTCTGTGTGAGATTTCAATCACAAGTGTCTAGCTTGCTCCTGATAATAAAACAACTTTGCAACAGATTAAAACTCTTCTTTAAAATTGTTCAAACTCAGACAAACCAGTTCCATAAAAAACACAATTTATTCAGAGAAAACTAATCTTGTGTAGACTGTACCTTAAATGTCCTATAAGATGGTGAATAAACCAGATCACATACAATATTTATATATACAATTAAACTTATGTCAAAGCCATCTTATATTGTTTATAACATGTCCTTTTTGAAAGGTTCTTTACCCTTTTATTATCATATTGACTCATGTTCATTTGTTAATCATTGATGTTCAGAAAATAGTTCTTACCATCAACTTGACATTAAATTCCAAGAAAGGTGATAATACAAACTGAATTCCAGCATTTAATTTTCTTACTAAGAATATCATAGGATCCATCCAAATTTCAGGTTCTTTTATTACAAATAGACTCAATAGAAACCACTGACTCTTGACCCTCAACCCATTGGTTATTCCAGACACTCAAATTGATAACCCTCTGAAAATTATATGACCAATTTTCCACCTGATTACCAATATATATAATAATGATAATGATATACTAATCTTATTTGCCACATGGGCTATTATAGACTGACTTTATATTGAATATAGACTTACATCAATAATATTATCTAATATTTGTCTAAATATTCCATATTCAATGATCAATTACATTGGCACAGTGTCAAATTACTTTCACAGATCAGCTGAGATATAACCCATCTTGGTGAATAAATATCAATACTAAGCCATTGGATAGAGCTAACAGACAGGTTTTACAGTGTTGGTATTCATATCATGAACACGCTATTGGCACTATCGTAATTTACCATCTGATGTCTTTGGTTCCAGTAATTTCAGAGACCTTGACCAGATTAAGATATAACAACTGCAAATACCATTTGAGATTACAACAGCTGTTAAATCATAATAGTAAAAACTACAAAACATATTTTAAATCCCTAGATTGGGGTTTCCAAACCATTCAATTGATCCAGCTCCTACTACTATGTAGCCTGCAATATAATCGGCGTAGGAAACTAACTTATTTATTTCAATCATTCATTTATTTCATGTGATGGAACAAAAGAGTATCAGTAATGATATACTTATATAATCAACATACTATCAAAATATTATCTTTATCTCTTGTAAAATAAATAATAATCAAAATACATCATGAAAATAATTGAACATCATAAAAATTAGGAAAAATTTAGGTCACAGATAAATACTTTTTATTCAGATAACTGCACCAAAGGTGAGGTTTTTACCAAAGCTGTTGGAAACAGTTGAAAACTTATTTAACGTATAGACCTGTGAAGTTATCTAAAGAAAATAACTATGATGAAAAAGGTTAAAGCAGCCAGATCAATTATTTCATACAGGTTGAAATAAAATTTCCTTCTACTTCAAAGACCAAGATAAAAAGTAAAGTTTCTGACTGGATAGGTGATAAAACTCACTGAAAAGTCACTAAACTGGCCAATGACAGAAGGTGACAAGGTCCAGTGAGGTCAGTTCAGTCAAGAAACTAAAAGAGGCAATAATTAGAACATTGGATAAGGCCAGTGTAAGATAAATATGTGCTTATTAAGACAGTAGTGGTGCATAAGACAATAATTAAATAAAACAGCCAAGTTTCTTTTTAAAGGTTACATCAAGAAATGTCCTCATATTTTCTCTTAATTCCAGCCAAGTAGGAGGTTCAGAACTCCAGTGAACCTAATTGATAGAAAAAAATCTATGTTCAAGGCAAGTGTTCCAAGCTACCAGTAATAGTAGCAGCAGAGATCAACAGACTGTCACAACTAATTCCATATCATTAGATAAAGTAACCTTTGACACTTTGTCTTTTGTTAAACAATTACCTAATAAGTCTCAAAAAGAAAATAATTGGAAACAAATTGTTATTTTTAACAAAATGAATGAGCTTTTGTCTTTTCCAAATGTTATAGACCTGTTGTGTATTATTGAAACAATAGAAAAGTATGAATTATAGAAATGTGACATATTTAAAATCATCAGCTAATTGTCAACCCAGAACTAAAAACCAGGGTTTACCCATTTAACTAGATAGATTAGTCTGTGAACATGTAGATTCAGCTAGTGAACATAACATAGCTTCAGTTAGTGAACATAACATAGCTTCAGTTAGTGAACATAACATAGCTTCAGTTAGTGAACATAGCTTCAGTTAATGAACTTATGTAGATTCAGTTAGTGAACACAACATAGCTTCAGTTAGTGAACATAACATAGCTTCTGTTAGTGAACATAACATAGCTTCAGTTAGTGAACATAACATAGCTTCAGTTAGTGAACATAGCTTCAGTTAATGAACTTATGTAGATTCAATTTTTAAATTGATGAGTTCTTCACTTCTGAAGGTGAAATAAAGATATTTCTGAAGCATTTAATGAAAGTAGTAAAGATACATATAGATATAAAGATTCGAGACTGATTTACATCTTATTTTGAGATAAACTATAGCCGAGCTTTTTTATTCTGAAGGTCCTAAATTCTACAACTATGAGCTGAGTGGTAGATATGACTGGTAAAACAATGATATCTACAATCTTGCATAATAATAGTAATCTACTATGTATAATCATAATAAAACATCTGATTTGTTTCAGATTAGAGAATGTAAACACTTTATGAACTGGTTTTATCACATTCATACAATACAATAGATTTCTCTAATATAAATATAGCACCTAACAGTCAAATTGTATTCTATTGTGCAGCTGTGCATAATTTATAGCTTAATTGAGATATAACACATGCACTTAAAAGTATACATAGTTAAAACCATCTTATCATGAAATTGAAACACTGTGATGGCTAACATGAAGATAGCAGATGAGATAAAAGAAGGGATGATTGAGATATCTTGTATTTTTGTTTTACATTTTTATGAATGCCACCATACCAATTCTTTCATGTCAGTAAAAGTAACAAGAAAATGCACCTAAAAGAACTTATGGCATCCAAAATCACATACTTACAGATTTGAGAACAAACAAATTTTTAACAGTTATAGACTGGGAGAAGTTGTAACAGCAGTAAACAATGATAAGCACACACAAAAAGTGCATCAAAATAGTTTAAAGGATTTAAGTCTATAAAAAATGTACTTTTTTTACTTTTCCTTGATTCATGTACGTAACATGAGTATTGTATTTTTATGCATAGAGTGTGGTTGTACTTAATCCTTTTAACTTGTCAATCTGTTTATGTTATAGTTTTCTGCAAGGATATCAATAATCACAGCAGTTTCATTTGAATACAATGCCATATTCCCAGTCTGAACAATGTCAAATTTACCAATTGGCAGTTAACAGTTTTACTTTGTTTATAAGTAATTAAGACAATATTGATGACATTCTTTCTGAATGAAAGACATCCTTATTAATCAAAGAAGAACTTGCCATCTGCTCTCATTTTGATTAAGTTCTCAAGGTTACTTCAATCCTTCAAATCAAGTTTGATCTGTAGAAGAATCCTTTTCAGTTGATTTTTTAAGTAAACTGGCTATTATGCTGGTACAATATTGATCAAACCAATCAGATTGACAAATTTAGTCTCTTTTCTGGAAAGAATAAAGAATCTTTAAGTAGTTGGCACCATTAAGTAGCTCCACTTCTGACAAGTAAATACTAAACAGAACTTCTCAGAGGAAGAGTTCTATAGATTTGGATCAACATTTTAAAATGGTTCTGTATAAAATCGTGTCAGTTTGTACAGGTTCAATCTAATTTTTACTACTTCCACCCTCTTATTATTGAAAGAAGTTAGCTTGAAGAGCTGTTCCCAAATACCCAATTAAATTCCTAAATTCCTTTTTTTCCATACATCAAAATAATAGATCAAGAGCCTTTTTCTTTAAACAACATAATTGAGGATTATGTTTGTCATATGATTCATCACTTACAGTTGATGTTACATTTTATGCAAAGCAACACCAGTTTTGGTGACTTTTTTAAAACTCAGAAACATTGCGTGTGAAATATTAAGCCTAGCTTGTTGTAAAATACCAAGGCTAGCTTGTTGTAAAATACCAAGGCTAGCTTGTTGTAAAATCTCAAGCCTAGCTTGTTGTAAAATCTCAAGCCTAGCTTGTTGTAAATTATCAAGCCTAGCTTGTTGTTAGATATCAAGGCTAGCTTGTTGTAAAATACCAAGACCCGCTTGTTGTTAAACATCAAGGTTAGCTTGTTTTATAAAACCAAGTCTAGCGTGTTGTGAAATATCAAAGGTAGTTTATTATGAAATCTTAAGCCTAGCTTGTTGTAAAATACCAAGACTAGTTTGTAGTGAAATATCGAGTCTAACTTGTTGTAAAATCTCAAGCATAGCTTGTTGTAAAATTTCAAGGCTAGCTTGTGAAATTTCAAGCCTTGTTGTTGTTAAATATTAAGGCTACCTTGTTGTGCAAATTCAAGCCTTGTTTGTTGTAAAATACCAAGGCTAGTTTGTTTTGAAATATTAAGTCTAGCTTGTTGTATAATATCAAGGCTAGCTTGTTGTAAAATACCAAGGAAATCGAATTTTACACCTTATTGCCTCAAACCTTATTTAGCTTCCAATGACAAATCACGACATGCAGTTTAAATGATGACTTTTCCAAAAATTACTTTACATTTCCCCAAAATACACAACCATGAAACTAATCAGTTTTACATGCAAAGATAGACTTGTTTCCAAGTTGCTCCTTCATACCTACATCTGACCAAAAAAAGATTGTACAACAAAAAACATGTAAGCATCTAACACGTTGAATCATTGTGGCTCCATGAAACTAATCTGAATAATTCTAGGTTATGAAAAGGGAAACTTTTTCTGATTCTTATTGTCAGTTGTCTTTGTGTGATACAGAGAGCCTGACAGGTAATCTAATAACTAGATTGATGTTCTATATCATTCAACTATAAATATGCAAATATCATACATGTCAGTCTGCATGAATAAAGAATAGAATACTGTAGTAGTCTATTTGAATATTAAAAGATACTTGCATGCACCATAGCTGAACATTAGCATGTACTGGATTATGATTTTTGTTTACAAACTTGAATATGGTGTAAAGGGTGTTAAGAAGCATACATCATTTTCAGTTCAATTTTCCACCCCTGTGTAAACCATGCATATCTTAAGTGTGTGCAGTGCAGACTTAGCGCTCTATCATGGGTCTTCACATGTCACATTGAATAAGATACAAGATCTACCAATCACATAACTCAAGATACAATTGTACAAACTCTTACATCAAAATAGCTCAAATATATTTTTTCAGATTTTATCAAGTAAATTTGAAAAATTCTAAAAATTTCATTTTAAATGTATGATAAATGAGTTTATAGGATCCTGTCAGAAATAATCTGTTACACTTTCCTACACAGCTGTCATTTCTTCAATTGTTTGCCTTCCTTTCGGCCATAAAAAACACATAAATCATCTTTAAAAAAAATTGATGTCAAGAGGAAAATTGCTTAGGAGAAAATTAATCAAGTTTTTCGAAAAACAATGTTCTATCAAGGAAGCTATTTTTGTGCTGAAAAATTAGTTTTTGAATTGGGAAGCCCATAACTAAACACATTATAACCTTTTATTTTCTATCACATTTATTTTTTATATGAATTTCAATATCACGATTGTCTTTTCTTATAAAATATAGATAAACATGCATGTATGTTGCTGGAACTGATGCAATGGCACTGAGTCCTGTTCACAGCTGAAGCTGCTCTTTCTCAACAAACTACTCTCTGACTACATTGAGCTTTGAATTGAATTTTCAACTTTATACCATTTGTCTTAGAATGCCTTCAGATCCATAAAATATATATGTTATAAGGTTCGGTGATTTTACAATTTAAATAGACACACTTCCCTCCTGGAAAATTCACGTGAAAATAACCTAGTTTTCGAACTGAAAATTTTGGTCAGATGAACTAAAACCATGTTTACAAATAATAAATTTTCCAGTGCATGACATTTTCATCAACCCAAAGACAATCCAAGACTCTCAAACACAAACAAGATGTGTTGAGAAGCCTTTCTCTGTGATCAGTTTTTTCTGCTGCAATGTATAAATATGACCTGTTCTAGACCTGGAATGGATTGGATTAAAGCATTTGGTTTCTATCTAATGGAAAACTTGATAAAGAAAACTTTTTCTTTTATTGCTTATTATATTTCTCTATTGATTTCCTTAGAATCAGTAAGCATAGATATTGTTATTATTTGGTATCATATCCTTATTCATTAGAGTGTCAGGAAATAAAACCTCAAGATTTAAAATAACAATTGGATCAGCTAGCTATATGGTACAATGTTTTCCTATATCTAATTAATTGTTGACATCACAAATACCATTGCTAGAATAGATATTATTACAATAGACAATAGGATTCGGTTGTCAGGACTTATTAGCTATATTCAACAGATATCAGACCAGATTAAAAGGTTACAGGTCAATGTGCTTAATATCAGTAAATCATACTTATTTTGTTGGGTGGACAATATTTTGTGGCATAATCATTTTCGCGATATTTGATGCATTCGTTTTGTAATTTGAGAAAAAGTTGTTAGGCTAACACAAAATTCTTTAATTTGACAAGAGAAGTGTTGACAGTGAGAAAACATGGCAGTTAAAATAAGAACAAGAAAACATTAAGATACATCTAAAGTACTGCTAAGCAGGTTATCAGTTCTGATGACATTCCCTTTGGTTCTTTTATGAATAACCTTTTTCTTGAATCATAAGATAGAAATTCTTTTAAAGCTAGCAAATTCTTCTTAATCTACTTGGTAAGCTTAATCTCTTATACACAAACTAAAACAAACACAAATTCAGACTTGGTATTTCCTTTAATATGGTCATTACCTTCAAATGATTGACATTGGAATTAACATGATTTCCTCACAATGACCACTGTGGTGATGTCCACTAGTGAAGACCAATATCAGTTTTCTACAATGATTTATAGTGTAGATCAGATAAATATTAATAGGTCTCTACTACTCTCAGGTCAATCACATGGATGCCAAGTTTAGCAAAGTGAAATTTAATAGAGTTTAGTATATTGGATCAAGGCTGGCAATACCTTGCACTGTGCCATTTTGTACTCAGTAAAAATTTTGAACACAGTCTTTGTTTTCATTAAAATACTTGATTGACAATCTTTAAGTACAGGCTGTAGATAAACTTGCTTTTGCTGCACCAAGAGATAACAGGTTCACAAAGGTAATGCAAAAGTTGGCAATTTCTGTCCTGAACACCTGATGCTATTCTAGATTTAATAATTCTACCTCACAAGTAATACAGAACTAATAATATCTATAGTGATGTATTTATGTTTTAATGATGACAAACGAAAGAGATACACCATTGTCTTATCAGTATCTACTAGTATGCATAATACATTACTAACTTTCTAGAAAGTTCAGAAGGAAAAATAGAACTACATGTATGTACCTAGTAATAATTTTATCATCTCTCCAACTGACAAGCTTGGAAAACACTGAATAGAGATTCTACTTCACCGACATAAAGTAACTTGCTGCCAGGAATCTTACAAATAGAAACTCCTTACAAATTAACTTGTCCTAGCCCATCAGACTATTACTTTAGGCAATAATCACTACTATTAATCAACAGCAATATGATTAGATGGCTTTAAGCTATTGACATCAGTGTCAGATAGAAAGTTGTTTATTAAACTCCAGTTATACCCTTCTTAATTCATTATATTCCCCCTTTAATTACCATCTTGTAATATTCATAGATCTTAACAGGATAGTTCTCACCACAAATTAATCTAGCATAAACTTACATGGAATCCAGTTTGATATGCTAAATATTATTAATTACAGGTCTTTGAAGGTCTAACGACAAGTCTCATCCCCCATTTTTCTACAGAAAATAGTCTTTGATATCAGCTTTTCATTACTAAAGGAACATATTTGATCAATATAGTCACATACAGGGAGGATTTTCATGATAATAGAATGGTAATTGGCCTAAAAAATATTACTCATATGCACTAAGAGGGGGGATTCGGTAGAATGGACGAAAAATTTACTGCCTATGAAGCAACTGCCATCAACTGAATTGTTGCAGATTCAGACGACCAGATCAATTTTTTTTTGCTTGAATTCAGAACATAAACAACAAGTGGTTACTGATTTTCAGTTGCCTTGTGCTTTGTTTGACTAAGTCTGAGGTTTCCAACCTTTTTCATGTAGCAACTCATAAACTGGCATCATGCAACCCCTTAAAGTAAGCCTCTTGTTTAACTCAATTTCATTGCAATACAACATTATCATTTATATTATATTGTCATTGAATATTTGACCACAAGTCTTGCAATGTGTTATTCTGACCAGTCTACATTCAATCTCACTGCTGAAGAAGTGTGGGCTGAAGAAGTGTGGTGTAATCTACCGCCCGAACGCTTGAAAGACCCTTTGCATGGCCATCAATCTCTCCTAAAAGAGTGATTAAGTCTTTCAACTACAGTATTTATTTTCCAATAAAGTACAACTGTCCATTTCAGCACTACCCAAAGTCTTGTCTTTTAACACTCTTCAGTTCTCTTCAGCTTTCTACTTTCAATTTGTTTACAAAATCTGAGTCTGAGATTGCATAGTCATTGGCCTGAGTCTCAAAAAAGTGGTCCAAGTCTATTATGAAAAGTGGAGTGTGTTTTCAGACAGTTAGTGACTAAAGAACTGTTTTTGGATCTCAACCCACAGGTTGAAAGTTTTACTCATTGAAAATTCACACACCCATACAGATTCTTCCAGGTTATTAAGTTGACCCCAGCACCCTTCAATGTTGAAGCCTTATTCATTGTATAATATGAACCATCAAATGCTGGCCTAATTTTAATAAAGAGAGGCAATACCTTGAAATTGACATAGACTGACCTGCAATCATTTTCAATATTCAACCAGACATATTATTAATTACAAATTATTTTAGCAGATGGCATAATATAATGAAGTCTTCTTCATGAGGGGAAAGTAGGCCTAGGTTTAATTCAGTTACATCAAAAGTCAAAGCAGGTTAGTTAAGAAGGGGGAGTCCCAAATAATGTCCAGATGTCTAATGTTGAGTATACGAAATTTTAAATTATTTGAGTGGCTAATGTATGTCAGACAGACTTTTATTTTTCAAAATGCAAAGAGTACAAACTACTGTATATTGTCAACTATTGAAGCCACAAAAATATTTAAATTCTATCAAGAAATATTCCAGCTGCTTATCAACAAAACAAATAATGCTCAATCAAAAATCGATCAAAAATTAATAAATAATGTTATCTTACCGGAGACGGCTGTCCAGGAAATATAATTTGATCACATGTTAATCCTCTCTGTAACTTCCGATTTTGTTTCCATAATTTTCGACGCATGGACATACCTCCACTATTGATGGTATACTCCTATTCTGATTTATGCATAAACATCACAGGTAATTTTTACCTCAATCTATTTCAACCCACAATGGTGATTTCAAAAAAAGAAAATTTTACTGACTTTCAGAGATCTTACTCATTGATCAATTTCTAAATTTGAATTCTGCCAATTCCATTCCTAACATTTATAGTCTTAATGTCACAGACTTCATTGTGTTTCAAATTGGATTCCAGAGTGTACTTTTAAACAGTTCCTTAATCTATCTTAGTTTCACATCTTCATAATATATTCCAAATCCATGCCATTTTTAAGATTCATTCTTAGGCTCAATGATCCTTATATTCCATATTAACAAAACAAATACAAATTTACGCTACAAAGTTTCAATAAGCACTGTAATAAGAATTCTGGGATCAACGTGGGTTACAATTCTAGTTTTAACTTAGTTTAAATACGGTACAACAAGCTCAAATTAAATGATTATTCACTGATATTCTAGTTCCAATATAAACTTTCAAATATTACTTTCTCCCTGAAATATCTACTGTTCACTCACTCTGTTAAATCCTATAATATCACTGAAAATGACCATAAATTCAACTCACTAAGAGACAACTTATATTTCAATTGGCTAAAGACATCATCAGGATATCTTTATTGGCATCATAAAGGAACATTCATCCTGATCATACTCTTTGACACAGAAAGTAATTGATAAAAATTTATGTCTGAAATAGGCTTATTATAACAATATTGACAAATGACATTTGCCCACGATCTCAGAGGTGAACTATATACCAACAATCTATATTAAAGAATTATATCTCATGATACAAATGGTATGAAATCAATTTTAATCAACGTTTATAGCTCAGAATTTATTAGACCGGTAATAATATAGGTTTGTCTTCATGCAAACAAATCTGATTTGACGTAATATAATCCAAAATTAATTAAAAAACGGAATTTATGATGCCACAGGGAATCTAGAAAAAACCCACAAATTATCTTTGTGTGCAAAACACAATTATTGTGAAGGACAAAACAAAAACATATTACGTTGTGGGTCTGAGAGAAAACATTTTATATCCTAAAATATGAATACCTCAGCAGGCGCAATGTGTTTATTCTTAAAAATATTGGTAATATAGATTCACAGCCTCCATATCAACAGTAAATTATCACATCACAATTCACTATCAGAATCACATTTCATATTACAACTAACACTGAAGATATAATACTAATTATCAGCTATGTTATAATGCTACAGGAACACAATATGCCCTTTGACAATCAACAGTGAAGAGTATGAAAATATTATCAGTAATATTCATAACTAGAAGAAACGTAAGACTGAAAGTTTTCAGCACTGAAGTCTGTTTTACTTCATATCACAGTTTCAACTTGAGTTAATGTGATAATTATAAATTAACCATTCGAGACACATATTTTATCACTTTTTGTGAGGTCTACCAGTGAAATTCAATTTAATAACACTGCACAGCTTTATCATTACAATCAACAAATGCACTGACAATTAACAGACTGGTTTTGATTTGGCATCTAACTTTACAGAGCGTCTTTCACATATATTTATCAGAAGTTATCACTAGTGTTAAAAGCTATTTTATGACGCTCCCCACTGAACATAAAGAGTATCTAAATAGTTCAACGCTGTTTCTCATCATATTCTATCCACACCGGGATAAATTGAAGATTATGAATTTGACCTTTTATCAAGTGATGTCAACAATTAGTAGATTACTCCAGATATGACAGTTTTATCCACAACTACAAAATCAGAAACACAGCTATCCCAGAGGTAATGTCATGTATTATTAAGTCAATAGTAGACAATATTCTCTCAATATAGATTATAATATACCATAATAACTGTATACAAATAACTAGTATTGGTGTGGAATTCTATTAGTTAATGTCACATGTTAGTAAAAATAGCAGGAATACAAACTACTATAACATCATTTAACTCATCAAACTTTATACCGTCTGCTACACTGATAACATGTTATCAAATAAGCCACTGAATCCCAACTCAAACTTTCACTCAATTTCCAGAAAAATCAATTCATGTCACTTGAAATTGTGAAGTGAATCTGTCCAAGATCTTCTTCACTCAAAACATACATATTCAAGATAAAGTTTCAACAAACTTTGATAAACAACTGTCATTTGTTTCAACCTTGCATTAAAACATGAAACGGAGATATTTTTAAATGTTAGACTAGATTACATCTCATCCATTATCAAATAAAACATCACTAGTTGACTGATCTATTCTTGTCATGTCAGTTATCCTGATTTTTTTTCAAATTTAGTTTCCCATTTTCATACTTTATCAGTTATCTTCAAAATGAATGGAGCTGACAGAAACAAAATCAGACATCTAGATGGAATGTGTTTGAGTGATGACTTTATCCTGTGATGTATCTCTAAAGCAATTGCCAAGTCTATATGGAATACTGTTTCCAACTTTCCCAAACTAATCAAAATTTCATTTGCACATTCTGTTCAAGAAAAACAGTGGGATCACTGATTCAAAAATTAGTGAAAGGTATAATTCAAAAATTCAGAATGAAGATTAGAATGTTTTAATGTAAGCTCAAATAAGTGTTTAAGATTTATTGAAATTTTGTTTTCAATTTAAGCTCTACCAAGTTATTCAGCTCTATGATTTGATACCTAGTTTCTGTCTAAGCTCAATAAAGTTCTAAAATAATTTCAACAAGGTAAAAGATGTTAGTAAGATTAGAATGGTTTGTTATGTTTGTGTAGTTATATCGTGACCAGGCTGGTTCTATTGATTATAAAACTAGTGAACTCAGTCAATTTACAGAGACAATAAAATTGGTGATAATTGTATAGGAGGTGATTGGTGAAATGGAACAGTAAGTTTTTATAATGTAGCACTATAATGCAAATACTACCAGGGATGTCATATAATTTAATAATTATTACTATATATGTTTGAACACCAATTTCCCCACTATATTATAGCAAGATGGAATAAATTTGTATATAAACACCCTTTTAAAAATGATAGATGGAATTAGTAATATCTTTGCTTATTCAAGTAATTAATGATACTTATTTCATTTTGACTTAATATCATTTATCTGAGCACTCTTGCTTAGTGACATGTCTTTTAAATCTGTTCCTAAGATACAGAATGATGGTTTATCTCAGTGTTGTAATGTTACTGTTCTAATCCAATAAGTACTGTATTGCAATTATCCCACCCTCTAACTAACACAGTGATTATAAGGAAATATCACATGTGTACTGTTTAACAGTGATTATAAGGAAATATAACATGTGTACTGTTTAACAGTGATTATAAGGAAATATAGCATGTGTACTGTTTAACAGTGATTATAAGGAAATATAACATGTACACTGGTACACAGTGATAATAAAGAAAATATAACAAGTCCAACGGTACACAGTGATAATAAAGGTGAAGGCACACCAATAATCTTGGTTGGAGATTTTTGTTGCCGATTAGAGTCTTATCAAGAGTTTCACTGACTGGCACAGGCACACAAGGAGACAAAAATCTTCTGCCATGTTGATATACACTTGAAAGGAAAATCAATCTGATGAGATGATGACGCTCTGTCTTGCAGACAGCAAAACTAAGGAGAGATTACTATAGATGATCGCCTGTTCCCTGATCCTATTATGTATATAAATATTGTTATTACAAAAAACAACTATCTTGATATTATAAATCCTGTCAGGGATCTTGTTGTGGAAGCACACAAGATTTTAATTGGCGACAAAATTCTCTGACCAGGACCGTTCTTAAACTCGCACCTTAAGAAAATGTCACAGAAACCTAGAAACAGGTTATTACCTATACCATACCAGAAACTGTGGTAAACATAACACTAGCAGTAATGATAATGAGAAAACAATTTCTCTTCTCTTCAGTCATGTTTAATAATTGATAGCATATCACCTATCTGTATAATTGATGCATTTAACAGCTTACAATGATCACTTGAAACGAAGTGAAAACTTTAATAGAAATTGAGAAATTGACTTTGCAAACTGAATGATTTCAAGATTTCAAAACAGTGATAGCACAGTTTCTCATTTCTTTCTGAAACCATTGATCATTGCCTGTTATCATCCTTCCTAAACTTCCAACAATATTGGGTGAAATAGGTCAACATAAAATTGATGTTAAATTTATAATGTTTTAGAATAACAGGCGCGAGATTGCAGGACTCTTTAAGGCTCAAGTGAAAGAGTGAAAGCAGTCAGTTCACACAAGTATGAAAATTATAATGTATTAGGACTCCACAAACACTTTGAGAATAGGCAGCATATATTTTAATATCTGACTTTAGATGGTACTGCAGTATGTTAGGGAATTGTTCCGGAATTGTTCCCTGCTAGCAAATAAGAATCTATGCTCAGATTCTACATAAATTTTTCAGTACTAAAAAGAGGATTTTAAAAACATAATATTTTAAATCTACTATGTCAAAGGAAATCAATTTCCTTCCTTAATATGGAATCGTGCCAACCAACGTTATTATAAATGATACAAACTGTCTTTATCAGAATAAGTCATTATGTAAATTGATTTCATAAATATTTGATAATCTTAGACTACAATAATATCTGCAGAAATTAAATAACACAAACTTCATGTTAAAACATTGACTGATCCAGTGGTTTAAGATATTCAGATGTCAGGAAATGAGACAACAGTCGATTCTAATCATTCATCCAATGATCCTACATCTCAATTTATCAAATAATCCTACATCACAATTTATCCAATGATCCTACGTCTCAATTTATCCAATGATCCTACGTCTCAATTTAACCAATGATCCTACATCACAATTTATCCAATGATCCTACATCTCAATTTATCCAATGATCCTACATCTCAATTCAACCAATGATCCTAAATAACAATTTATCCAATGATCCTACATCACAATTTATCCAATGATCCTACATCTCATTTTATCCAATGATCCTACATCTCAATTTATCCAATGATCCTACGTCTCAATTTAACCAATGATCCTACATCACAATTTATCCAATGATCCTACATCTCAATTCATCCAATGATCCTACATCTCAATTTATCCAATGATCCTACATCACAATTTATCCAATGATCCTACATCTCAATTTATCCAAAGATCCTACATCACCATTTATCCAATGATCCTACATCTGGATTTATCCAAAGATCCTACATCACAATTTATCAGATGATCCTACATCACAATTTATCCAAAGATCCTACATCACAATTAT
>NW_008708618.1:8635-10699 GCF_000327385.1 Lottia gigantea | reverse complement strand
GAGGGGGGGGGGGGGGGAATGGGAAAGGGCGATATTGGAAGAGTTAAAATGCACGTGTATAATAATATTTGACCTATTCAATTTTAGATGGATTAGAAGAGTAGATGATAACGGGAATCAGAAACTAAGTTTAGAAGAGTTTGAAGAAGGATTAAGAGATCAAGGGATGAAAGATTTAAACAAGGAAGAGATGAGAGAAGTATTTAATAGATTTGATAAAGATGGAAGTGGACAGGTCAACGTTACAGAATTTTTACTCATGATGCAGGTTGGTGGATTATTTAAATTGATTCCTGGCTAAATAAGTTAAATGGCTTTGGAGCTGTGTGTTCGGTAGATGACAAGTTAACATCCGCTTCTAGAAGATGCTGATATCGCACACTAGGTAGTTGTTAGTAGATTACAGTCTAGACAAAAGAGTTTAGTCAAATAGACTTTGCATTCTAGAAATTAATGACAAGATATAGTTGAGATAAAGGACAATTTTTTTGATTTTTGGTGTATAGTTTTCTTTAATCTGAGCAGTCCCTTATAGAAAACATTGAGCTTGTCTACTATAAGTAGGGCCTATTATTGATGTGAAGCCTTTTTAGAGGAGCTTACAATGATATAATATCGAGACTCTGGGGAAAAAATCGAGACTCCCTGTGTCAACAATAAATCTAATGTATTTGCTAATTTCCTTCATTGCATACTGAATAGCTTTGGTTGAAAAAAAAAAGACGAAAAAATTCATTTAAATGATTAATAATCAAAACCTAAACGTTTTCTTTGGGTTCTTTTTTTCAGCCCAAAATGTCTGATAGAAGAATGCGACTGGTAAAAGCAGCTTTTGATAAATTAAACACAGACAGAGGTGATAAAATAATTACTACTGGAGATTTAGAAACAGTCTACGATTATTCCAAACATCCTAAATATGTAAACGGTGACTGGAATGGTAAAAGATGTCTGCGAGAATTCCTGGATTCTTTTGATGATAAAAACCAGCCTGATGGAAAGGTGAGTTGTCTGGTTGTGTCTAAAACCAGCTAGATGGAAAGGTGAGTTGTCTGGTTGTGTCTAAAACCAGCCTGATAGAAAGGTGAGTTGTCTGGTTGTGTCTAAAACCAGCTTGATGGAAAGGTGAGTTGTCTGGTTGTGTCTAAAACCAGCCTGATGGAAAGGTGAGTTGTCTGGTTGTGTCTAAAACCAGCTAGATGGAAAGGTGAGTTGTCTGGTTGTGTCTAAAACCAGCCTGATGGAAAGGTGAGTTGTCTGGTTGTGTCTAAAACCAGCTTGATGGAAAGGTGAGTTGTCTGGTTGTGTCTAAAACCAGCCTGATAGAAAGGTGAGTTGTCTGGTTGTGTCTAAAACCAGCTTGATGGAAAGGTGAGTTGTCTGGTTGTGTCTAAAACCAGCTTGATGGAAAGGTGAGTTGTCTGGTTGTGTCTAAAACCAGCCTGATGGAAGGTGAGTTGTCTGGTTGTTTCTGTCTCCAATTGTTTCAAAATAACTCTGGTGGAACCATCTTCACAATGCAGTTAAACTGTTTACAGTCTTTCTGTCAAGGGCTTCGATTGTATCCGCTAACGTACAATCCAATCAGATCTCTGCATTTACAAACTTCCATGATACAAACTTGCTATTAAAGTCAAAAAGATTACATCTAGCCATAGAATTGTAACCTTTGGATATGCTGTTCTTATTATCAGAGACTTAATGCTTAATAATGACAATAGCCCGTGTTGAATAACGACCTAAAGAAGGCTATTTGGTTCAGTTGAAAGAATAATTTATTTAAGTTATTACATTTTCTCCTGGGTACCGATGGGTACTTACCTGTCAATCTTACATGTAGCAACTTTGCACCTGTGCACACTTACTGTGACGAAGGTCTGTAGAGCACAGTGCTGATGTAATAATTGTATGTTGTTGATGACAGACACATTATGTACTATTGCATCTTCTTATAACCAGGTAAGAACAATCCCAACACAAGATCCAAAAGTTGTGTTAAATACTGGTCATGACTATCCACAGATACATTACCTATTGAATAAAATACAAACTTGTTAATTAAAT
>NW_008708618.1:2361-3652 GCF_000327385.1 Lottia gigantea | reverse complement strand
ATCACAAATTTCAATATCATAAATTTTATTAATTTTTTTCCAGAACATTTAAGATTATGGATGATGATGAAAGTCGTTCGTTAGATTTTAAAGAATTTAAAAAAGGAATCTCTGATTACGGTNTAACAGAAATTAAAGAAGAAACAGTCCAAGAATTATTTACAACTTTTGATAAAGATGGAAGTGGAACCATTGATTTCGATGAGTTTTTAGTTCATTTACGTGTTAGTATAAAGAAATTTTTTCTTTTTTTTTGCTGCAGATAAATGCAAATGCACATCAGTGTAATTTTAATGATATGAATTATGAATATAGACATGGCTGAATTCTTGTGTGTTGGATTGCCCCCTTCCCTCATGCCTCTAAGCAGCCAATTGGAGCTGTTTTCTTTAATCATATTGTTCTTTAGCATGGTCAGTTATAGTGATACTACGTCTTAGAATGAAAATGAAAGTTCTCGAAAATGGTCAATATGAGTATATATTCATCAGTGAACTTACTTGGTGTCATAAAGTTACAACAGAATCCTTGTCAAATCTAGAAAATTGGAAAATTCATAAAAACGCTTAATCTTAATATTAAGTGTTTTTCAATAGTTAATTGCATATTTATGGATAATTACTAAGTTTTTTGGATTTATCGGATTATATAAGGATCCTGTAATGTTATTTATGACACCAGGTATATCTACTGATGAATATATGATCTTCTTGGTCAAGTTTAAAATTCTTAAATTTTATGTTCATTGTAAGCTCATATAACATGACATCATTAGCATGGTCATAGCATGGTCATAGCATGGTCATAGCATGGTCATAGCATAGTCATAGCATAGTCATAGCATAGTCATAGCATGGTCATAGTATGGTCATAGCATGGTCATAGCATAGTAACGTTGAACAAGTGGTGGGTGTGGTTTCTAATCTATTTTTTTAAGATCTGTATTTGAAAGAAGATGTAAATACTATTTTAGCCTCCAATGAGTAACACAAGAAAGAATTTGATTCATCGAGCGTTTACCAAGTTAGATAAATCTGGTGATGGAATTATAACGACAGATGATTTGAAAGGTGTCTATAGTGTTAAAAAACATCCCAAATATTTAAATGGAGAATGGTCTGAAGATCAATGTTTAGGAGAGTTTCTAAAAACTTTTGATACACAAGACAAAGATGGCAAAGTAAGTTTTTTTTATTTCCCATATTGTTTTTTTTCATATTGTACAAAATTTTGCACTTCAATCTGGTTTTAGAGTAACAAAAGATATGACAGACTCCCTTTTAATAATGTA
>NW_008708618.1:1308-2311 GCF_000327385.1 Lottia gigantea | reverse complement strand
TAATCTGATTTCCTATTCAATTTTTGTGGTTCCTAAAATCAAGCGTTTGTTTATGTTTGTTACTAATTCACTAACCATATCTCTGCATGCCTAGAAACTCATCAAAAATAGAAAAGATAAAAGATAACAGCATGTCTGCCATGAATATTGACCACTTGATATCTTTGCTACATTCCTAAAGCTTGATAGACAGAAATCAGGCCATTGTTTCTCAATGAATCTTACAGTGTACTATACACTGAATGTACGAAAAACTGTTGATATATGAAATTGAAAAAGAGTAGGATCAAGGCAATGATGCTGTCCTGACAAAATTTTAACCCTGGATGGTATTTGTCTGTCTTGGGTAGAATGTAAAAATGTTTTATTTTATATTGAGAAATACCTCAGTTGCAACAAACATTGATTATAAGATATTTTGAGAAAACTGAGCCAGTCTATATTGCTAGTGCTTGCTTATAATCTATAATATTTTAATCACAGTAACAAAACTTTCTCTACAATATTAATTGTCTGTCTGTGCAACTTGATTCTATTTTTAGTTTTTAGACTTCCACTTTTACATAAATCTTACATTATTTTTTATCAAATTGTTAAAACTATGCTTGCAATCTCTAAATGCCATTAAATACTAGTGAATGTTTGAAGGTGCCCTATCACCATAGTGATTACTAATTGTGTATGGTTGCTATTACTAGTTGTATGTGTAAATAATGAATGTGGTCTTCATATCAGAATACAACTCAGTTATTTGAGAATTACATTCAAAAACTTATGACTGTTATTTTTATTCAAAACCATACACAACTGGTGATCGCCATGGTGATGGGGCACCTTTAGAATGCCAGTGAATGCCTTCTAACGCTCGTATTTTATTTTGGCTAGAAAGTTTTCCTGAATGTTTTCTGACTGCACCCTTCACCCGTTATATTTCAGATTACGAAAGATGAATTTTTGAATTATTATTCAGGAGTAAGTGCCTCGATAGATCAAGATGCGTATT
>NW_008708618.1:0-1258 GCF_000327385.1 Lottia gigantea | reverse complement strand
TGTTTGTATCATACAGTATTTACATTTCTAATATTTGATCTAATATGTCTACCTTGTCTATAAATATCTTTCTGTTAGATTAGTTTTAGAATAGATGCTAGTGAAAACTTTAATTCAATTAGAATTAGAATAGAGCCCTAGTTACTCATGCTGAGACTTTATCTTTAAAATATTATAACCTCTTTACAATCAATCCTTCTGCTCAAAACTGACCCCTTTCAAATAACCCTGTCAAAATCTTCCCTTCAACTCAGGTATTGTTCCCTTACCCATGATAACAAACTGTTAACACCTACCAACAGATTTCAGATCACCCCGTCAAAATCTTCCCTTCAACTCAGGTATTGTTCCCTTACCCATTATAACAAACTGTTAACACCTACCAACAGATTTCAGATCACCCCGTCAAAATCTTCCCTTCAACTCAGGTATTGTTCCCTTACCCATTATAACAAACTGTTAACACCTACCAACAGATTTCAGATCACCCCGTCAAAATCTTCCCTTCAACTCAGGTATTGTTCCCTTACCCATTATAACAAACTGTTAACACCTACCAACAGATTTCAGATCACCCCGTCAAAATCTTCCCTTCAACTCAGGTATTGTTCCCTTACCCATTATAACAAACTGTTAACACCTACCAACAGATTTCAGATCACCCCGTCAAAATCTTCCCTTCAACTCAGGTATTGTTCCCTTACCCATTATAACAAACTGTTAACACCTACCAACAGATTTCAGATCACCCCGTCAAAATCTTCCCTTCAACTCAGGTATTGTTCCTTTACCCATGATAACAAACTGTTAACACCTACCAACAGATTTCAGATCACCCCGTCAAAATCTTCCCTTCAACTCAGGTATTGTTCCTTTCCTTTACCAACAGATTTCAGATCACCCCCAGAACAAATTACTACCTCCCTTGCCCTCTAAACCTTCCCTGACCCAAAGCCTTCTCACACTATTAACCTTTCTTTACCCACCAAAACCTTCCTGACCCCCATAAGTAACCCCTCCTTACCCCTAATACTAACCCTACCCCGTACTGTTTTCAGATTACCTACGAGGAATTTGAGTTGTACTACGCCGGAGTCAGTGCTTCAATTGATCTTGATTCTTACTTTGATCTTATGATGAGAACAGCTTATAAATTAGACAACTAAAAATCACACAGAAATAATTTACTAGTTTTTATTATTTTGCTTGTTTTTTACCTGCTTGAGCTAATTTGATAAAACTTTCTGATCTAAATAAT
>NW_008708617.1:2341-5625 GCF_000327385.1 Lottia gigantea | reverse complement strand
TCTTTTGCATAGGTTAATTGATATTCTGAATTNTAAGTTGTGTTCCAAATTTAAAGCTTTTACATCATACAGGTCAAAAGATATAGGTCAACAAGAGTCAATAAAGGTCAAAATAGAAAATTGAAAATATGGAAATTTCAAAACCCGTTCCTTTTTTGGAACTATAAAGCTGAAACAATTGACCTATTAACACAAACTGGCCAAAATAATGAGATAATTGTGTGCAAAGTTCCTTTTTGAACAAATGTATCCTATGCGAGTTATGCCCCTTTCTCAAAATGTAAACAATTAGTAATTCAACCCGGATGTGCCACACCCACCTCAACTTTTTTGTCATAGGTTAATTCATATTCAAATTGTCTTGTTGTGTTCCAAGTTTCAATGTTCTACATAAAATAGGTCATAAGATATATACACACCAAGCTCAAAGAAACAGAAATATTGTAAAAAAAAACTCAAATTTGAAAAATTCACGAATTTCAATTTTGCTTTAAAAAACGATTGTTATAAATCATTTGAAAGAGCATGAAAAGCACATTAAGAATCCGAAAAAATTAACCCTCTAGGTTAAATAGGTCACGTGCTAGAGCAGTCCAAAGTTGCGAATTTGGCTGTTTTCGGACAGCTATAAAACCGGAAGTACATGTCGGAGGTCAAATGTCAAAGTATTAACTGATAGCTAAGGTCAATGACCTTTGACCTTATGAAGGTCAATAGATTATCTATTCTTCCATATATTGAACTGTGGCACTTCCGGTTATGCAAAAAAGATCCAAAATATATTTATGCACATCGTCGCCTATATCTAAGGTTCGTGAATGTTGAATGGTTGCTGCAACTATTGTAGTCTAAGCTCAGGAAGGTGTGTAAAAATCGAAAAAAAAAGAAAAAAAAAAAAAAAAAGAATTGACATTTCGATAACAAACTGGGACTTTGCTGAAAGCAAAGTCCCACAAAAAAAAACTAGAACTGTTCTAATAACAGTACTGATGCATGGGGGGTTACGACATTCAGGTACATACGAAGATAGTCTTTTCTGCATCTCTAAATGCAAACATGCAAAAGTGCCTGGAGTTTAAAGTATATTGACTAGGAATAAAAGAATGTTTGTCAATTAATAAAGACCAAGTTTCATGAAATCCGGATAAGAAATAAGAAAATTGGTAATGCGCATGCACACAACAAAAATTGGTTATATCCATCAAATTTATAATTGGGTTATACACATACATTCCAAGTTTGATGAAAATCGGTTAATAAATAAGAAAGTTGGCAATGCGCATTCGCACTACGCAATTCGATATATCCATCAAATTCAGATTTCGATTATACACATGCATACCAACTTTAATGAAATTCGGATAAGAAATAAGAAAGTTAGTAATGCGCATGCGCAATACGCAAATTCGATATATCCATCAAATTTAGAATTGGATTATACACATACATACCAAGTCTGGTGAAATTTGGATAAAAAATAAGAAAATTGGGAAATTAAGTGGGGGTATGCCTTTAATGTGCTTCCGTAAGCTTAACTTACTGTATAACACGTTTCAATCCATCCTAGAACCTATTTATATAGCTTAACTGGACACAAAACATTTTAAAGAAATATAAAAGGGAGGGTGTCTTTAAAACTACTTAAACTTTGATTTATATTGGGGTTGACAGCCAGGTTAATCTAATTAGCCAATTTATCTAATACTAGTCCCATGTTAAGTGAATGGGGTTTTGAATTTGCATGTAAGGCATGCATGTTATATATCATTGGAAAGCGCAGGAGCTCAGCATTTTGAATCCGGCAGAATTATTTCTCTACCTCTATTAGGGCACATGTGAGGGCGCTTTAAAGATGCAGAATCAACTTTCAGTGACACCCATAAAACCGAAACCACGTGTTGGACATAAAAAATATTAGCATCATGTAAAAGCTGAAGTCAATAGTAAACATTAATGTAAATATCAACGGCATCCGAGGCCAACTTCCTTTGATAGACGCATTTAAAGATTTATGGAAATTGCAACATTTCCTTTAATGTGACTCTGACATCATCAAATACCACATGAATTGAAACCATTTAATAAGTGCATTAATAATCTGAAAGTGGTAAGGTGCTAAATCAATTAGGGTTTGAGATACAGCACTGCAAAAATGCCATTTTGACCATATTTAGACCCCTATAAAATCAGAAGTTGTTGTTTGACCCCAAAGGTCAAAAGGTCATGAGAAGGTCAAGGACAGCCTTTATCACCATAGTCAATATAAAGGTCATCAAAGTTCAAGGTCATGAATTATAAGCCTTCAAAAAAACATCAAGTCGTACAAAAAAGGCAAAACCGAAAATCAAAATTATGCTTCCCATTTTTTGTAGACAGACATTAAACGTATCGTATGACACAAAAGTTATGCAAATCGGATGATAAATGGCCTCTGAAAAGCAATTTCTGGAAAATGAGGCAAACCAAAATGGCGGCCCTACATGTTACTTCCGGTGCGATTTTTTTAGTTAAATAAGTTTGTATTAAGGCTGGTAATATAATGCATATTTTATTTTGGACATAACTCAATTTCACCGAAAGTGATACCACCGGAAGTACTAACATCGAAACCGGAAGTGATAAAATTTTTTTGAATGTGTGCTTTTATTCCGCTATGCTGGCAGTCTACACCATGTGAGTTTCAAGTCAATCCACCAAACTACAACCGAAATAGTATTTTCTGCTTAATTAAGGCAAAAAAAAGTATTGAACGAATTTTCGAAAATCGAAAATTTTCAACTGCTATCATTTGTCCTTTGTTACAAGAAATACGATGCAGAAAACCCGATCAAAATCGGTTGATAAACACGCCCTCTAGAGTCCATTTTCCGTTTGTTGCAATTTTGCGTAATGTTGCTCAGAAAATTTTCGTTTTACATTTAAGCTGGGATTAGCCACGAGTTACGAAACGCCACGAAGCCAGTTTTACCCGTACATGTTGCTGTTTCCGAGAAAACCGGCCTGCATTGGACGAAAAAAAAAAAAAAAAAAAAATCAGTACGAAAACAAAGCAGGGCGTTCGCTTCCGAACGCCCTGCAACTAGAACTGTTCTAATAACAGTACTGATGCAGGGCGGGTTACGACATTCAGGTACATACGAAGATGGTCTATTGCAATTATTTTATGTAAATACCTTTCTGCATCTCTAAATGCAAATATCCAAAAGTGCCTGGAGTTTAAAGTATATTTACTAGGAATAAAAGAATATTTGTCAATTAATAAAGACTAAGTTTGATGAAATCCG
>NW_008708617.1:0-2003 GCF_000327385.1 Lottia gigantea | reverse complement strand
TTGTTTATACACATACATACCAAGTTTGGTGAAAATCGGATAAGAAATAAGAAAGTTGGCAATGCGCATGCGCACTTTGCAAATTCGATAATTCCATCAAATTTAGAATTTGTTTATACACATACATACCAAGTTTGATGAAAATCGGATAAGAAATGAGAAAGTTGGTAAATTAAGTGGAGGTATACCTTCAATATGCTGCCGTGAGCTTAAACTAAAATATGACATGATTCAATCCACCTGAGAGCTTAATTTTATACCATAACTGGACAAAGATAATTATTAAGAAATATAAAAGGCAGGGTATCTTTAAAACAACTTAAAATTTGATTTCTGTTGGGGTTGACAGCCAGGTTAATCTAATTAGCCGATTTATCTAATAATAACCCCATGTTAAGTGAATGGAGTTTTGGATTTGCATGTAAGGTATGCATGTTATATATCTATAGAAAGCTGAGAATCTCTACATTACAGAATCGAAAGAATTATTGCCATATCTCTATTAGGGACCGAGATAGAGCACTTTAAAGGCTCAAAATGGTCCATATTTAGACCCCTGTAAAATCGGAAATAGGTATCTGACTCCAAAGGTCAAAAGGTCATCAGATAGACAAGGTCACAAATTATTATCACAGTAAATATGAAGGTCATCAAAGGTTAAGGTCATGAGATATACGCCTTCAAACTTTGAAAAAAAACATCAGGTCGTACAAAAAAGGCAAAACCGAAATTCAAAATTATGCTTCCCATTTTTTGTAGACAGACATTAAACGTATCGTATGACACAAAAGTTACGCAAATCGAATGATAAATGGCCTCTGAATAGCAATTTCTGCAAAATGAGGCAAACGAAAATGGCGGCCTACATGTTACTTCCGGTGGGATTTTTTTCAGTTTAGTAAGTTTGTATTAAAGCTGGTACTATAGTGCATATGTTATTTTGGATATAACTCAATTTCACCGGAAGTGATACCACCAGAAGTACTAACATCGAAACCGGAAGTGATAAAAAAATTTTGAATGAGTTCTTTTATTCCACTATGCTGGCAGTCTACACCAAGTGAGTTTCAAGTCAATCCACCAAACTATAACCGAAATAGTATTTTCTGATTAATTACGACAAAAAAAAGTATTGAACGAATTTTCGAAAATCGAAAATTTTCAACTGCTATCATTTGGCCTTTGTTACAAGAAATACGATGCAGAAAACCCGATCAAAATCGGTTGATAAACACGCCCTCTAGAGTCCATTTTCCGTTTGATGCAACATTGCGTAATGTTGCTCAGAAAATTTTCGTTTTACATTTAAACTGTGATTAGCCACGAGTTACAAAACGCCATGAAGTCCGTTTTCCCGTACCTGTTGCCGTTGCCGAGAAAACCGGCCTGCCGCAGACGAAAAAAAAAAAAAAAAAAAAAATCAATTCGAAAACAAAGCAGGGCGTTCGCTTACGAACGCCCTGCAACTAGAACTGTTCTAATAACAGTACTGATGCAGGGCGGGTTACGACATTCAGGTACATACGAAGATGGTCTATTGCAATTATTTTATGTAAATACCTTTCTGCATCTCTAAATGCAAATATCCAAAAGTGCCTGGAGTTTAAAGTATATTTACTAGGAATAAAAGAATATTTGTCAATTAATAAAGACTAAGTTTGATGAAATCCGGATAAGAAATAAGAAAGTTGGTAATGTGCATGCGCTCAACAAAAATTCAATATTTCCATCAAATTTAGAATTGAATTAAACACATACATATTCAGTTTGGTGAAATTCGGATAAAAAATAAGAAAGTCGGTAATGCGCATGCGCACAACAAAAATTAAAAATTTCCATCAAATTTAGAATTGAATTATTCACATACATACCAAGTTTTATGAAAATCGGAAAAGAAATAAGAAGGTTGGCAATGCGCATGCGCACTACTCAAATTCGATAATTCCATTAAATTTAGAATTTGATTATACACATAAATACCAAGTTTGATGAAAATCGGATAA
>NW_008708616.1:4035-5643 GCF_000327385.1 Lottia gigantea | reverse complement strand
TCTAGTATCTTCCGCGAATTGTAATAATCAACTCGTCCCTTAATTCAAGACAGAGGTTTAAGCAGCAATACAAAACTTCCCAAGAAATCTCGAGTATTGTAATCGGGATAACTGATATTTTCCGCAAACGGATTGGAAAGCTCGAGCATGTATTCAAGACAGAGGTCCTACCGAAAATTACCGAGAAATCCGGAGTAATTTTAATCGGTATTACTGATATGTTCCGTTATTGGATAGGCAGGCTCGTTAATTCAAGACAGAGGTTTTTCCGAAAATTGCCAAGAAAACCCGAATGATGTAATCTGGATTACCGTAAACTGACTGAACCTCTTTCCACATTTTTACTGTAATTGACTAAAATCATTGTTTAACCACGTAAAACTTATCAAAAACTGATTTTATTCAAACCTTATAATTTATAGGGTGCTGACCAAACTGAATTTAGCCTTAAACTATTCAGAATTATCACAACTATATACTGTTACTTATATTTTTATGTCTAACAGTAGGATTCAACGAACCTTAGAATTCTTGGCCTATAATCCTTTAAACCGACAATTTAGGTGAAATCTTTTTAATCACAACCCAATCGGTTGCAATCGAAGCTACATATAAAGGGATACGTCTCGAAGTGTAGGCATGAGAATTCTATTTGTCCATCTATGTAGGAACGCACCCCGAAAAAATCAGTTGTCTGAAGATCACGTGTTTTTTAAGGTTCCGTTTTAACATTTCTATTTCTATAAACGGATTGTAATACAAGTATAACATAGTATGGGCCATATGCAGCGCTCGTACTTTTCCTAAACTTTTACTAGACTTAAGTCGAACTTTAATTATGCACCGATCGATCTTTACGAAAGTCGTGCTTAAATTTGACTATCAAATGTAGAAAATGAAAGCCTTAATCCTAACTTTGGTAAGTTCGACTTCAACTAGACAAGGTAAGAGCGTTTCTTGCGGCCCCAAGTATATCAATTAATCTGTCTGAGTAGATGTAGTTTTGATGATTCATAAGTATTTAAGTCGGAAGCGGGGAGAATAGAGCAAACGACTATCAATAAAAATAGTTTGTTTCCCCTATTGCACACCCACTTCGTTTCCGGCTTGGAACTTAAACCCAAGAGATTTGGTGTGAACATTTATAATAATGAGATCTTGGACAAGTTTGAACTTGGCTATCTTTCGATGAACGGTTTTTGAGTTATTGCCCTTGACTTATGAAAAACGCGTAAAAAATTTGGTTGTGAACACAATAGAGAATACAGTTTTCATCCAATTTCAAATGAAATTAGGTGTGAATATTTATAATGATGAGATCTTGGACAAGTTCGAATTGGGCTATCTCTCGATGAACGGGTCTTGAGTTATTGCCCTTGACTTATGAAAAACGCTTCAAAATTTGTTTGTGAACACAATTAAGACTACAGTTTTCATCCAATTTAAATGAAATTTGGTGTATATATTTATAATGATGAGATCTTGGACAAGTTCGAATTTGGCTATCTTTCGATGAATTGTTTTTGAGTTATTGCCCCTGATTTATTAAAAACGCGTCAAAATTTGTTTTTGAACACAATAGAGAGTACAGTTTTAATCCGATTTAAT
>NW_008708616.1:0-3679 GCF_000327385.1 Lottia gigantea | reverse complement strand
GCTGAAATTTGCAGGCAATATCCACATGGCCTATCTGGACATGTCAGAAAAAACAGAACTCAAATATCTGCCATAGGTCAAGAAATAATTTTGGGTATTTTTCATGCATATAGGCCATAGGAGCCAAATATGGCCAATACCCAGTTTTTCCAAATAGGCCAATTTCTTTCATGTTTTGGTCTATTCCTACTAATTAGACCCCATGGGATTTCAAAAAACTCAAAAAAACTAAATAAAATCAGTAACTTTTCAAACTGGCTATTTCTGGTCTGCACAATGGTAGTCAAAAAGTGTTCAAATCCAAATAAATTTTTTGCCTCAGAAGTTACCAAGCTACAAGGTTGAAATTTGCAGGCAATATCCACATGGCCTACCTAGACATGTCAGAAAAAACAGAACTCAAATATCTGCCATAGGTCAAGAAATAATTTTGGGCATTTTTCATGCATATAGGCCATAGGAGCCAAATATGGCCAATACCCAGTTTTTGTTAAATAGCCCAATTTCTTTCATGTTTTGGTCTTTTCCTACTAATTAGACCCCAGGGAGTTAAAAAAAACTCAAAAAAACTAAATAAAATCAGTAACTTTTCAAACTGGCTATTTCTGGTCTGCACAATGGTAGTCAAAGTGTTCAAATCCAAATAAATTTTTTGCCTCAAAAGTTACCAAGCTACAAGGCTGAAATTTGCAGGCAATATCCACATGGCCTATCTGGACATGTCAGAAAAAACAGAACTCAAATATCTGCCATAGGTCAAGAAATAATTTTGGGCATTTTTCATGCATATAGGCAATAGGAGCCAAATATGGCCAATACCCAGTTTTTCCAAATAGGCCAATTTCTTTCATGTTTTGGTCTTTTCCTACTAATTAGACCCCAGGGAGTTCAAAAAACTCAAAAAAACTAAATAAAATCAGTAACTTTTCAAACTGGCTATTACTGGTCTGCACAATGGTATTCAAAAAATGTTCAAATCCAAATAAATTTTTTGCCTCAAAAGTTATCAAGCTACAAGGCTGAAATTTGCAGGCAATATCCACATGGCCTATCTGGACATGTCAGAAAAAACAGAACTCAAATATCTGCCATAGGTAAAGAAATAATTTTGGGAATTTTTCATGCATATAGGCCATAGGAGCCAAATATGGCCAATACCCAGTTTTTCCAAATAGACCAATTTCTTTCATGTTTTGGTCTTTTCCTACTAATTAGATCCCAGGGAGTTCAAAAAACTCAAAAAAACTAAAAAAAATCAGTAACTTTTCAAACTGGCTATTACTGGTCTGCACAATGGTAGTCAAAAAGTGTTCAAATCCAAATAAATTTTTTGCCTCAAAAGTTATCAAGCTACAAGGCAGAAATTTGCAGGCAATATCCACATGGCCTATCTGGACATGTCAGAAAAAACAGAACTCAAATATCTGCCATAGGTCAAGAAATAATTTTGGGCATTTCTCATGCATATAGGCCATAGGAGCCAAATATGGCCAATACCCAGTTTTTTCCAAATAGGCCAATTTCTTTCATGTTTTGGTCTTTTCCTACTAATTAGACCCCAGGGAGTTCAAAAAACTCAAAAAACTAAATAAAATCAGTAACTTTTCAAACTGGCTATTTCTGGTCTGCACAATGGTAGTTAAAGTGTTCAAATCCAAATAAATTTTTTGCCTAAAAGTTACAGAGCTACAAGGCTGAAATTTGCAGGCAATATCCACATGGCCTATCTGGACATGTCAGAAATTACAGAACTCAAATATCTGCCATAGGTCAAGAAATAATTTTGGGAATTTTTCATGCATATAGGCCATAGGAGCCAAATATGGCCAATACCCAGTTTTTCCAAATAGGCCAATTTCTTTCATGTTTTGGTCTTTTCCTACTAATTAGACCCCAGGGAGTTCAAAAAACTCAAAAAACTAAATAAAATCAGTAACTTTTCAAACTGGCTATTTCTGGTCTGCACAATGGTAGTCAAAAAGTGTTCAAATCCAAATAAATTTTTTGCCTCAAAAGTTACCAAGCTACAAGGCTGAAATTTGCAGGCAATATCCACATGGCCTACCTGGACATGTCAGAAAAAACAGAACTCAAATATCTGCCATAGGTCAAGAAATAATTTTGGGCATTTTTCATGCTTATAGGCCATAGGAGCCAATTATGGCCAATACCCAGTTTTTCCAAATAGGCCAATTTCTTTCATGTTTTGGTCTTTTACTACTAATTAGACCCCGGGGAGTTAAAAAAAACTAAAAAAAAAGAACTAAATAAAATCAGTAACTTTTCAAACTGGCTATTTCTGGTCTGCACAATGGTAGTTAAAGTGTTCAAATCCAAATAAATTTTTTGCCTAAAAGTTACCAAGCTACAAGGCTGAAATTTGCAGGCAATATCCACATGGCCTATCTGGACATGTCAGAAATTACAGAACTCAAATATCTGCCATAGGTCAAGAAATAAATTTGGTCAGTTTTCATGCATATTGGCCATAGGGACCAAATATGGCCAATGACCAACTTTGCCAAATATGCCAATTTCTCTCATATTTTGGTCTTTTCCTACTAATTGGACCACAGGGAGTTCAAAAAACTCAAAAAAACTAATTAAAATCTGTAAGTTTGAAAAGTAGCAATTTCTGGTCTGCACTATGGTAGTCAAAAAGTGCTCAAACACAAATAAATTTTTTGCTTGAAAAGTTACAGAGCTACAAGGCTGAAACTTGCTGGGAATATCCAAATGGACTATCTCTACATGTGGGAAAAAACAGAACTCAAATATCTGCCATAGATCAAGAAATAAATTTGGTCAGTTTTCATGCATATAGGCCATAGGGACCAAATATGGCCAATGACCAACTTTGCCAAAAATGCCAATTTCTCTCATGTTTTGGTCTTTTCCTACTAATTGGACCACAGGGAGTTCAAAAAACTCAAAAAAAATAATTAAAATCTGTAAGTTTGAAAAGTAGCAATTTCTGGTCTGCACAATGGTAGTCAAAAAGTGCTCAAACACAAATAGATTTTTTGCTTGAAAAGTTACAGAGCTACAAGGCTGAAACTTGCTGGGAATATCCAAATGTACTATCTATACATATGAGAAAAAATAGAACTCAAATATCTGCCATAGATCAAGAAATAAATTTGGTCAGTTTTCATGCATATAGGCCATAGGGACCAAATATGGCCAATGACCAACTTTGCCAAATATGCCAATTTCTCTCATGTTTTGGTCTTTTCCTACTAATTGGACCCCAGGGAGTTCAAAAAACTCAAAAAAACTAATTAAAATCTGTAAGTTTGAAAAGTAGCAATTTCTGGTCTGCACAATGGTAGTGAAAAAGTGCTCAAACACAAATAGATTTTTTGCTTGAAAAGTTACAGAGCTACAAGGCTGAAACTTGCTGGGAATATCCAAATGGACTATCTCTACATATGAGAAAAAACAGAACTCAAATATCTGCCATAGATCAAGAAATAAATTTGGTCAGTTTTCATGCATATAGGCCATAGGGGTCAAATATGGCCAATGACCAACTTTGCCAAATATGCCAATTTCTCTCATGTTTTGGTCTTTTCCTACTAATTGGACCACAGGGAGTTCAAAAAACTCAAAAAAACTAATTAAAATCTGTAAGTTTGAAAAGTAGCAATTTCTGGTCTGCACAATGTAGTCAAAAAGT
>NW_008708615.1:0-5650 GCF_000327385.1 Lottia gigantea | reverse complement strand
GTTCTTATTCTGATCTGAAATTAGAAAAAATAACTCGCCCGATGGGCGAGAAGTATAGTATCTGTTATGTACTGATTGTTTTTAGTTTGCTATGAACAATATTATCATTTAAGTTCTTATTTTTTGAATATGCAACTATCATTTTCTGCTTATAGACATGGGGGAATTTCTCTTGAAGGCTCTTATAGTGGGCATGAACTATCTTGCTTGCTCGATTGCTGGTTGTATTAAACGGGACAACAAAGGGTGCTATGCCTACATTATGATGAATATTTAGTCCTATAGGTCTTGCTGTATTCAATGTCTCAATCCAATGGGCCTCCCTAGATTGACGGAATTTGGTAGTTTCATCTTCGGGCAAGTCAATTTCTATACGCTCAATTGGGATTAGGGTGAGATCGTCTATTGAATGGTCGTCGAGGTAGAAATGATTAGAAACAGGCTTGTCTTTCTTTAATTTGATGTCTGACCTATGAGCATTAAAGCGAGTTCGTAAATTATTCTTAGTTTCTCCTACATATTGTTTGGGGCATTTCTTGCATGAAATTAAATATATTACATTCGAATGTTCACATGTTAGATGTTCCTGGATCGGGTACCTTTTATTCGTAGAGTTGCTTACAAAATAATGAGTTTCTGATATAAAGGGACATGTTTTGCATCTACTGGACAAACATGGAGCACTTCTTAAACCTGGAGGTACTTCGGCATAAAGTCTGTTTTTAGCTGCTATCTGTGCTAAGGTGGAATTTTTTATGTTTCGTAAAAATCGTTTAGAGTACCCACGCTCTTTCAGTTTTGAGAAAACAATCGTAAGGCTTGGTTGAAATCAGAAGATCTTGTACAAATTCGATGAAATCGTAAAACTTGTGACTTAATTATACCAGAAAAGGTATGTTTTGGGTGAAAGGAGCTCTTGTGCAAGAGTTGATGAGTATCAGTTTCTTTGAAATACACTTTAATATCCAGTTTATTTGTTTCTGCTATGGAATCTCCCTTAAAGACTGTGGTATCAAGAAAGTCTATGCTTTTGTCACTCACGTTTGCGGTTAGTTTGATAGAAGGATGGTGGTTGTTGAGAATTTCAAAGAATTCCCAAAAACTGTTCGATAGAATAAGTCCAAACCATAAAAATGTCATCCAAAAAGCGTCCGTAAAAAAGTGGGTCAAGTGGTTTGAGATACAGCATGCCATTTTGACCATATTTAGACCCCTATAAAATCAGAAGTTGTTGTTTGACCCCAAAGGTCAAAATGTCATGAGAAGGTCAAGGACAGCTTTTATCACCATAGTCAATATGAAGGTCATCAAAGGTCAAGGTCATGAGTTATAAGCCTTCAAACCATTTTTTGTAGACAGACATTAAACGTATCGTATGACACAGAAGTTACGCAAATCGGATGATAAATGGCCTCTGAATAGCAATTTCTGGAAAATGAGGCAAACCAAAATGGCGACCTAGATGTTACTTCCGGTGCGATTTTTTTTAGTTAAATAAGTTTGTATTAAGGCTGGTAATATAATGCATATTTTATTTTGGTTATAACTCAATTTCACGGGAAGTGATTCCACCGGAAGTACTAACATCGAAACCGGAAGTGATACAAAAATTTTGAATGTGTGCTTTTATTCCACTATGCTGGCAGTCTACACCCTGTGAGTTTCAAGTCAATCCACCAAGCTACAAGCGAAATAGTATTTCTGATTAATTATGGCAAAAAAAGTATTGAATGAATTTTCGGAAGTCTTTTGTTACAAGAAATACGATGCAGAAAACCCGATCAAAATCGGTTGATAAACACGCCCTCTAGAGTCCATTTTCCGTTTGTTGCAATTTTGCTAATGTTGCTCAGAAAATTTTCGTTTCACATTTAAGCTCGGATTAGCCACGAGTCACGAAACGCCACGAAGTCCGTTTTTCCGTACCTGTTGCCGTTTCCGAGAAAACCGGCCTGCGCTGGACGAAAAAAAAAATCAATACGAAAACAAAGCAGGGCGTTCGCTTACGAACGCCCTGCAATAATATAAAACCAGGAAAAACACTAAACTATACTATCTTATGCCAGTAAAAACGTTCCCTAGCCAAACTTAATGTTCGGTCCCTTCCTTGATGACCCAATTCATCATGAATATTGTGTAGTGCCGGTAGCCTAGATTCAGATGGTAACACTAACCTAAATTCCTCTTCATCACCTGCCATAACTCTCCTGAACAAAACTCCAGATCTGATGACGAAATTGTCAAGGTCTCTGTAAAGTGATGTTTCGTTGAAGAATTAGTTCTACCAGTGTCATCTTTCTCTATAAACTGAATAAACTTTGCCAATATCTAATCCTCCATCTGTTTAACCAATCCTGAATTGACATGAATTGGATTTGGTGCAGCTTGATGAGACATGCTGATGGTTTGGTGGTATCCGTCTTCTACATCTATGTTCGCCGACTATCTCTTCATCCAGTTCCTCATAAGTATTCAACCTACTCAAGGCGTCTGCATCTGCATTCATTCTCCCTGCTCTATACCTGATGGTGAAATAGTAATTCGCAAGGACAGCTAACCACCTGTGGCCTGTCGCATCCAACTTAGCAGTGGTTAAAACATACGTCAACGGGTTGTTATCTGTGAAAACAGAAAACTTTGAGTTGAACAGATACTGGAGGAACTTTTCACAAATTGCCCATTTCAAAGCCAAAAACTCTTAACTTGTGTGTTGGGTAATTTTTCTCAGACCGACTCAAGGAGCGGCTGGCATAACATATCACCTTCTCTTTTCCATCTTCTTTTGATAAAGGACTTCACCAAGTCCACAACCACTGACATTTGTATTCACTATAAATGGCTTTCTAATATCTGCGTTTGCCAGGATGTGCCATTGGTGGATTGATGAGCTTCTTTAAGTCTAGTAAAGGCTTCTTGTTGGTCTTTTCCTCACTTCCAAATTTACTGGTGTTATCACTTTTGCCTTTCTTCCCCTCTTCCTAGAAATTGGTTCTCCAATCAACAACTCGTTCAAAGGTTTTGCTATCACAGAAAACTGCTTAACAAACCGCCTGTAATATCCTACAAAGCCAAGAAAACTCCTCAGTTCATCAGGGTTAGTAGGTGTAGGCCAAGATGAAACCTTGTCCGTTTTCTTTGGGTCAGTCTTCACTCCGTCTGCAGACACAATATGTCCTAAATACCTAACTTTCTTCTTAAAGAATTCACACTTCTTTGGTGACAACTTTATACCATGTTCCTTCAATTTATTAAACACCTTGTCTCTCCATGTGCTCTTCGTAGGTCTTGCTGAATATTATCAGATCGTCCATAAAATGGCACATATTTTCCAGTTTAAATCACCGAGGCAGTCCTCCATCACACGCTGGTAAGTAGCTGGTGCATTAGTCAAACCAAAATGGCATGCGGTTGTACTGGTAAAGACCAAGTGGTCCAACGGTAAATGCGGTCTTAGGTTTGTCATCAACTGGTAATATCCACTCTTCATGTCCACGACACTAAAATATTGACATCCTACATGGTTTTCTAACAATTCCTCAATATGACAGATGTTTTATTAAATATAGAGGCCACAGGCCCATTATACAATAAAGTAGATATTAATATACACTATTATACAAACTACATGTGGATACTTAATTCACATTTTCGAAGGCTCAAAGAATTTTGTCCTTTTTTTCAATGACAAAAATGTATATTTAGCCAAATTGTACAAGATGGTAGCATTTGTGTTTCACATTAATATATTTAATTTTTGTTGAGATGGGTGTTTATGATAATATTGGGGTATAAGTTCTTCATGAAAAGGACAGATGAGGATAAAATGATATTCTGATTCGACATATTGCCTTACACAGAGAGGAAAAAACCGTTCGCATCTTGCTAAACCAAGCTGTATGCCCTTTTCAAGGGTGAATTGAGCACCGTAACTTACATAAGGCAATACGATACACACTAAATTGATATCAAGATAGGTTTCTCTATTGACACTTTCATAGAAGTCTAGCTTTGACACTGTTTGTATGTTTTCGTGCCATAACTGATTATCAATATCAATACATCTTTGTTTGAAAATTTTGCTGAATGAATTGTCAACTGTTTGATTGTACCAAACCTAAGCAAACCCGTATGCACTAAGTACATTTTTGATCTTTAGTGCCCAGCAGTTGATGTTCTTTTCAGCCAAATCATATTGATATTGATATATTACAGATATTCTATTTTCTTTGTGATTAACTAATCTAATCCAGTATTTGGTTAATCTGTTATACAAGTTAACTGTCATAGAATATCGACAAAGTTCACCCCGGGCAACAATATTTGGGGCTGTCTGACTTAAATTGATTAACGACTTAAGGAACCTATCCTGCACTAAATTAATGTCTGGAGCAGGAATCCCCACACTTCGCTACCGTACAATAAGATAGGTACAATTTTAGGATCGAAAATATGCTGTTTGGTACGGATTGGCAACTTATAGAAGTTTGGTATTTGTGATTTAAGGATTCTGATAGCCTTAGAGACTCGTTGGGCCAATGTCTCCTGAGCTTGAAACCAGGAGGTGGAAGATGCCAACTGAACACCTAAATATTTGTACGAAGGTACTATTTCTAAAGCAATTCCATCAAGAAAAAATTTCTCATATTTCCTCAATTGGCCACCTTTCCGAAAGACTACAATTTTACTTTTGCTAGTTAACTTTCAATCTCCATTTTTTGCAATAATTTGTCAGTTTATTGAGCCTATTTTGCAATCCTTTAACCGTAATGTCAAAAAGTACAATATCGTCGGCAAACAATAATATAAATAGTTCTATCGTACTAACATTAATGCACCTTTGATAATCATTGCTCAAATCAGAAACAAGTTTGTCGCAGAGCTCCTTCAAGACAATCACAAAAAGCATTAAATGCACTATCTGATTTTGGTTTACACAATAGTTCGTAGGATTCTTTAGATTTCGGGGAAGGGAGGGTTTGATTCTCCCAAATGTACAGGCCTAGGGTGGTGCAGACACTTTATTTAGAAATTAGGATTAAGGGTCTTGATATTGGGTTTTCTTCTGTTCTTATTCTGATCTGAAATTAGAAAAAATAACTCGCCCGATGGGCGAGAAGTATAGTATCTGTTATATACTGATTGTTTTTAGTTTACTATGAACAATATTATCATTTAAGTTCTTATTTTTTGAATATGCAACTATCATTTTCTGCTTATAGACATGGGGGAATTTCTCTTGAAGGCTCTTATAGTGGGCATGAACTATCTTGCTTGCTCGATTGCTGGTTGTATTAAACGGGACAACAAAGGGTGCTATGCCTACATTATGATGAATATTTAGTCCTATAGGTCTTGCTGTATTCAATGTCTCAATCCAATGGGCCTCCCTAGATTGACGGAATTTGGTAGTTTCATCTTCGGGCAAGTCAATTTCTATACGCTCAATTGGGATTAGGGTGAGATCGTCTATTGAATGGTCGTCGAGGTTGAAATGATTAGAAACAGGCTTGTCTTTCTTTAATTTGATGTCTGACCTATGAGCATTAAAGCGAGTTCGTAAATTATTCTTAGTTTCTCCTACATATTGTTTGGAGCATTTCTTGCATGAAATTAAATATATTACATTCGAATGTTCACATGTTAGATGTTC
>NW_008708614.1:41359-42942 GCF_000327385.1 Lottia gigantea | reverse complement strand
TGGAGTACTTTGATTTGTTTTAACATACTTTTAAAGGATGGAGTACTTTGATTTGTTATAACATACTTTTAAAGGATGGAGTACTTTGATTTGTTATAACATACTTTTAAAGGATGGAGTACTTTGATTTGTTTTAACATACTTTTAAAGGATGGAGTACTTTGATTTGTTATAACATACTTTTAAAGGATGGAGTACTTTGATTTGTTATAACATACATTTAAAGGATGGAGTACTTTGATTTGTTATAACATACTTTTAAAGGATGGAGTACTTTGATTTGTTTTAACATACTTTTAAAGGATGGAGTACTTTGATTTATTATAACATACTTTTAAAGGATGGAGTCCTTTGATTCGTTATAACATACTTTTAAAAGATGGATTCCTTTGATTTGTTATAACATACTTTTAAAGGATGGATTCCTTTGATTTGTTATAACAAACATTTAAAAGATGGAGTCCTTTGATTTGTTATAACAAACATTTAAAAGATGGAGTCCTTTGATTTGTTATAACATACTTTTAAAAGATGGAGTCCTTTGATTTGTTATAACATACTTTTAAAAGATGGAGTCCTTTGATTTGTTATAACATACTTTTAAAAGATGGAGTCCTTTGATTTGTTATAACAAACATATAAAAGATGGAGTCCTTTGATTTGTTATAACATACTTTTAAAGGATGGAGTCCTTTGATTTGTTATAACAAACATATAAAAGATGGAGTCCTTTGATTTGTTATAACATACTTTTAAAGGATGGAGTCCTTTGATTTGTTATAACAAACATATAAAAGATGGAGTCCTTTGATTTGTTTTAACATACTTTTAAAGGATGGAGTCCTTTGATTTGTTATAACATACATTTAAAGGATGGAGTCCTTTGATTTGTTATAACATACTTTTAAAAGATCGAGCACTTTGATTTGTTATAACATACTTTTAAAGGATGGAGTACTTTGATTTGTTTTAACATACTTTTAAAGGATGGAGTACTTTGATTTGTTATAACATACTTTTAAAGGATGGAGTACTTTGATTTGTTTTAACATACTTTTAAAGGATGGAGTACTTTGATTTGTTATAACATACTTTTAAAGGATGGAGTACTTTGATTTGTTATAACATACTTTTAAAGGATGGAGTACTTTGATTTGTTATAACATACATTTAAAGGATGGAGTACTTTGATTTGTTATAACATACTTTTAAAGGATGGAGTACTTTGATTTGTTTTAACATACTTTTAAAGGATGGAGTACTTTGATTTGTTATAACATACTTTTAAAGGATGGAGTCCTTTGATTCGTTATAACATACTTTTAAAAGATGGATTCCTTTGATTTGTTATAACATACTTTTAAAGGATGGAGTACTTTGATTTGTTATAACATACTTTTAAAGGATGGATTCCTTTGATTTGTTATAACAAACATTTAAAAGATGGAGTCCTTTGATTTGTTATAACATACTTTTAAAGGATGGAGTACTTTGATTTGTTATAACATACTTTTAAAGGATGGAGTCCTTTGATTTGTTATAACAAACATTTAAAAGATGGAGTATTTTGATTTGTTATAACA
>NW_008708614.1:34136-36452 GCF_000327385.1 Lottia gigantea | reverse complement strand
ATTTATGAAAATGAAAATGCTAATACTTATATGAATAGAAAGTAGAGGTGTTCTTATGACTTGGAAAAATACCAGTTTGTCTCACGTGTCCATAATTAATTCATAATTAGCTAAATTAGAAGAGAATTACCAGCAGAATTCCAATGAGTGACCGATCAAGAAAGGTCAAAAAGTCTGTTTTTGTTTATCCAGACTGTACATACATGGATATTTATGATTGGTTAAAACTCTTAATTATATGCAATAAGAATATAATGATATGATTAAGAATACATGATAATTCATTAGAAACACCAATTAATCAAATAGTTTGCTTAATTTGACACTAAAAAAATAAGGAAACCCATCTTTAAAGGGATTGTAAAGACATTTTCTAAATGTGCATCAGGGACACTGATAGCATCAATTTACACCATTCTAATTTTCAATCAGACGTCTGTGGTTCCTGCAATTCCACTTAAACTAAGTGTTTGATGACATCACTAATCGCAAAGGGTCGTGTTTGATACAAGCATATCTTGTGATTAATGGCGTCATCAAACACTTAGTTTTAGTGAAATTGGGTGCCTCGAAAGACTGGATTGTTTTCATAAAAAATATATGCTTTCTTTCGAATGTTTTGATATAACCAAACAACTTTTTCTTTCACAAAAAAAAAACAGTAGAAATCATACATAATATTATCTCTTGATATACTTCCTTATTTATGGTTGATACACTTCCTCGTATAGAAAGTTCATTGGCTTAAAGGGACAGATTTGCCATTTTTTTTGGTCTCAGAAACAACTCGATGACGTTTGTATTAACCAATCAAATTCTATCCTCTCCAGTGCTGGCATTTTGTACCGCTTTGTTTATCAGGTTAGGTCAAAAGGTTAATAGTGTTCACAGCTCACTGTCGAAATTTGAGTCTTCAAATCCATGTGTGTCCAGAATTATCCTCATTTGAATGTTAAAAAGATGACTCGTCTTTTCTTGAGACACTGTGATATATAGAAAAGACATCTATAGAAATAGTGAGTAAAATTCCTAGTTTGAGATATTTTTAAAGGAATTATGAGATTTTCATACATTTCTAGTAATTCTGAAGACTATTTACATATATTCAAGACTAAAATAAACAAATCTCTCTCTTTAAAGCCAAAAATATTCTAGTCGAAAGCACTTAGAGGCTTAAATGGACACTATCTATTCCACTAAAAAATATTTCATGCCTAATGTGGTGTAATAAAAAATGTCGTAATCTTTTTTTAACAATGGCGCCAATCCATTATCACTCGTAGAAAATAAAATTCCAAAACAATTTATCGTTTGTTTTGACTTCCCTCTATTATATAATTTATCGTTTTGTTTAGACTGTTTTTGATTCAATTACCGTCTAGGTACTTCATCAAACTATCCTGTTCAAAGGAACGAGATTTTAATTTGAAAATGTCTGGTCAATTTGGACTATTTCCTAATCCTATTGGTCTTCATTTACTGCTTCGCGAACTAAAATAAGATACCAAGCAAAAGAGGTTTGTAAATTTAAAAGGGTTATGAAAGAAGTTTTGAGGTTTTGTAAATATTAAAGGGATATAAAAGAGATTTTATTAAGATATAAAAGAGGTTTTGTAAAGATATCAAAGAGGTTTTGTAAATATCAAAGGGATATTAAAGAGGTTTTGTAAAGATAAAAAAGAGTTTTTTTTAAATATTAAAGGGATATAAAAGAGGTTTTGTAAATATCAAAGGGATATTAAAAGAGGTTTTTTTTAAATATTAAAGGGATATAAAAGAAGTTTTTTTTAAATATTAAAGGGATATAAAAGAGGTTTTATAAATATTAAAGGGATATAAAAGAGTTTTTGTAAATATTTAAGTGATATAAAAGAGGTTTTGTAAATATTTAAGTGATATAAAAGAGGTTTTGTAAATATTTAAGTGATATAAAAGAGTTTTTATAAATATTAAAGGGATATAAAAGAGTTTTTATAAATATTAAAGGGATATAAAATAGGTTTTGTAAATATTTAAGGGATATAAAAGAAGTTTTTTTAAATATCAAAGGGATATAAAAGAGGTTTTATAAATATTAAAGGGATATAAAAGAGTTTTTGTAAATATTTAAGTGATATAAAAGAGGTTTTGTAAATATTTAAGTGATATTAAAGAGGTTTTGTAAATATTTAAGTGATATAAAAGAGGTTTTGTAAATATTTAAGTGATATTAAAGAGGTTTTGTAAATATTTAAGGGATATAAAAGAAGTTTTTTTAAATATCAAAGGGATATAAAAGAGTTTTTATAAATATTAAAGGGATTAAAAGAGGTTTTG
>NW_008708614.1:0-1034 GCF_000327385.1 Lottia gigantea | reverse complement strand
CTTATTGAGCTAATGAAATGAAATAGAGTTTTATATCCTACTGTTCTGTATCTTATTGAGCTAATGAAATGAAATAGAGTTTTATATCCTACTGTTCTGTATCTTATTGAACTAATGAAATGAAATAGAGTTTTATATCGTACTGTTCTGTATTTTATTGAACTAATGAAATGAAATGAAGTTTTATATCCTACTGTTCTGTATCTTATTGAGCTAATGAAATGAAATAGAGTTTTATACCCTACTGTTCTGTATCTTATTGAGCTAATGAAATGAAATAGAGTTTTATATCCTACTGTTCTGTATCTTATTGAACTAATGAAATGAAATAGAGTTTTATACCCTACTGTTCTGTATCTTATTGAACTAATGAAATGAAATAGAGAGACAAAGAAGCATCAATTGCTCCCCAAGGTCTTCCAGTTCCTGAGTTGGGAAGAATTTCCTCCCCGGTTAAGAAGCAGTGGTCACTATAGAACTAAGTTTTCTACTGTCCAAAGGCTATTGATTATTGAAAGCTCTTAATTGACCATTTACAGACAGTAAGTTATTTATGAGATCATTTCAGAAAGATTTATTCAGCCATTACTATAGTAATTTTCATGGTTGTCGTGGTATATATAACTCAATTAACCCTTGCTGTCAAAATAGGCTATCTTGACTTGGAGACACTTTTAGCTTCTATTTACACCATTCTGATTTTCTAGTCTTTGTATGTGTATCAGGGACACTTATAGCTTCTATTTACACCATTCTGATTTTCTAGTCTTTGTATGTGTATCAGAGACACTTATAGCTTCTATTTACACCATTCTGATTTTCTAGTCTTTGTATGTGTATCAGGGACACTTATAGCTTCTATTTACACCATTCTGACTTTCTGTCGAGGCTTATGATTGGCTGTATTCGCTTGCCTACAATCCAATCAAATGGCTTCATCTACAAACTTCTGTGATACAAAAAAGGTGACCATTGTAGTCAAGGTATAAGTATGAAGTTTGTTATAGCTTGACATTGTTAAGATACAAGAAAGG
>NW_008708613.1:7700-8897 GCF_000327385.1 Lottia gigantea | reverse complement strand
TTGACGTTTACTCTATTAGCTATATTGTGCTACTCGTGCTCACTCTACAGGCTACAATTCTTTACAGATTCTTTTGATTTTTATTTTGTATGTCTATGTCGTTATGAAGATGATCCCAATTGATTTTCATGATGATCTATCGATTTTCATGATGATTGGATAATTTTTCACCGAAATATCATGTCTGACCTGACGTTTTACTCTATTAGCTATATTGTGCAACTCGTGCTCACTCTACAGGCTACAATTCTTTACAGATTCTTTTGATTTTTATTTTGTATGTCAATGTCATTATGAAGATGATCCCTATCGATTTTCGCGATGATCGGATAATATTTCACCGAAATATGGTGTCTGACTTGACGTTTCACTCTATTAGCTATATTGTGCAACCCTGTAGTCACTTAAAACTGTTTAATCATTTCTAACAGCTGCCAGTGCAGTCCTAACTTTTACTACCAAAAAAAGAGTATTCTGTACTGCCCATGGTCCAGTGACTATAATTAGTTGGTATGTCTACTGTAAACAATATGTCATCAGGTCTTAACACCACAATAAATCTGCCCAATTAAAGATTCAAAATTTAGTTCTGTTATGTTTGACCAGTATCATATTACATACATACACATCTTTATGACCTCTCTTATAATAACTTTTCTTATTGACCTTCATTCAACTTTTTGTAGTACCATTCCATAAACTCATTGGTTTCTTTTGTATCTTGTTTTAAAATAATCCAATAACTTTTTTTTCAACTGGTGGGGCATCAGCACTTGCAAATTGGCATACGACAGATTTTGAAAATAATATGAGCAAACTGTGAAAAAAAAGGAAAATAACAAAAACCTGGACTCCATTGCAGCCGCTTAATCAGGCTGCGACGTTTGCCAGTATGCGTGTATGTTCCACAATGAGTTGCTGTTTATTTCTAAATGTATTTTACCGTAAATTACTGTAAACAACATTAAATGTTGTTAGCCGTTAAAAACACCCCATACCCATCACCTTCTGGGGGACCCATCGACGATCTATGGATCTTTTTGCAATTTCAGACATGAAAAGCAGCAATTTAGCTCATTTACTTGGGAAACCCTATTTTATACTGATAATTTTATGAACACAGATTTGGACATTTGGATGCATTTCCTTTACGAACATTGTCATAAAAATATTGCCGGGTACTGTCAAATTATCGCA
>NW_008708613.1:2461-4462 GCF_000327385.1 Lottia gigantea | reverse complement strand
TGGAAATATCTCCTTGAATCAGGCCTTTCAACGCAGTCTCGAGAAATCATACTCCAGTCTTGGAGACCTGGAACCAATAAACAGTATGATCTTGTCTGGCGCCGATGGTGTCTTTGGTCTTTTTCCAAGTAAGTATGATCCGCTGGATCCGTCTTTAGGAAATGTTATAAATCATCTGGCTGATCTCTCAATCGAGAGCTCATATAGTGTTGTTAACACTCTCAGATCAGCTAATTAAACATTGAAAATTCTTGGTAAAGATCAGTCTTTAGTCAGGCGCTTCATGAAAGGTCTTTATGATAGGAAGCCTCCTAGGCCTAAATATTTGGTGACCTGGGATGTCTCTGTCTTGGTGCGTTATCTTTCCACCGTACATCCTTTGGAAAATCTTTCCCTTAAACTCCTAATATATAAATGTGTCTACTTATTGTCACTTTGTACTAGTCAGAGATGTCAAACACTAACTGCATTTGATATAAACAATATTTTAGACAATGGTTCTTCTGTCTCATTAAGAGTCAATAAAGTCCTGAAGACTTCATGGGTTAACACTCCATTGTACTCCATTCATTTATAGAATTTTGTAGATGTTAAAGTTTGTGCTACTCTTAGGAGATACTTGAAACAGACTGCAGACATAAGGAAGTCTGATCAACTCTTTATTTCTTTTCATACTCATAGTGCTGTCTGTGCATCCACCATCGCGGGATGGATCAAGAAGAGTATGTTGGTCGCTGGGATTGATACTAGTATTTTCAATGCTCACTCAGTTTGGAGTGCAGCAACATCAGCGGCATTAAAATCTGGTTGTAATATTTCAGATGTAATGAAGACTGCCAGTTGGAAGAATGCTGATACTTTTGCCAAGTTTTAAAAGAGGGAGACTGTAAATAATGTAACACAGGGTTTTCAAGAATATATATTAAAAATCTAATATTGGTTGTGTTTTTTCAGTTGTCAACCCTTTAAAATTGCATTCATAAATCCGAGATGCCCGAAGGGCAATAGTGGAATATAATTCCCCTCTCATCCGAGCGCCCAAAGGGCTATGAATATATAGCCCGAAGGGCTCGAGGATTTATCCTCCCTCCCTTGTGTCCCTCCCTTGGCTTTTTTTGGTTGCCAACTTTTACTTTAAAAAGACAATTGATCACAATCGAGCTATGGGTTATATAGTCACCATATCTAGTCACGATTGCTTGTGTATACATACAAGCACGTGAATTTTTCTTTCTATGAACGTTGATTGCGTGCATTTTCTAGTGCAGAACAAGAATAATGCATTCATAAATACTCGAGCCCTTCGGGCGCTCGGATGAGAGGGGAATTTTCTAACAATTGATTAATTTGGAATCATTTACGCTTCGCTTTAACTCTACATTTACGGAGCCGGTATGTTGATTCTAAATTAATCTTACTTATGTTAGTCTAAAGGTTAATTTTAGGCGGTCTGAATTTTGTATTTGTCTCCATTTAATTGCATTGTTCTCTGGTGTTATAGTTTTATGTTGGTGTGGACTATAAACACAACGTTCAGGAGGACAGTTTTACTCAGAATGAATATTATACAATAATGACATGCGCAATAGACCGTACAATACGTCACGCAAGTGGTTATCACATGATACAACATCCCCCTGTTTTTGTAAGATAACATTAATAGTTAAGGTTTGAATTGTTCAATTATATTTAAATAAATATATTGGTCTTTGTAACGACTTGGTGTTTTTATTTCACGTCCAGATCTCGACTTCACATATTGATGTTCTGATGAAGGGCGCGTAGTGGGTTTGTCTTCTTCCGTTGTACTGTTGGTTGGTGGAATTATTGGATTCGATTCTAGACCGTTGTGATTTCCATGCAATGGTAGGGCAATGGTTGGAGTTGGTTGGGGTAGTGCAAATCTTACTGTTTTAACTGGTTTTGGAAAGGTGTTATAACTTAACAGTGTTGGCTGTGGTTGTGTTGATGCTCGTTGATGCACTTCCCGTAACTGAGATC
>NW_008708613.1:0-1122 GCF_000327385.1 Lottia gigantea | reverse complement strand
GTAAGAATAGTCTCACGAAGTCCGTTGAGTACAGGATCGGCAGTTGTCTCGCTTCGTAGTTGATCTTGTTTCGTTGTACCAAAATTGATTAGGTCTATGTCGACACTATCAATTACAAGCGTTTCGACACATTCATCTAGAGGTATTTCACTTGAATTCTTTGGGTTTGGTAGTCTGCTAAGGGTATCTGGTATGACTAGTTCTGGACCAGGTTTGTAGACTAGATCAAAATCGTAGCCGGCTAGTTTCAAAAACATGCGCTGAAGCTGAAGTGGTGCACTGGTAATTGGTTTCTGGTAGATCATCACAAGTGGTTTGTGATCGGTGATGACTGTAAAGCGTCTGCCATACAGATAGACATGAAAACGATTAATACCATGCACCAAGGCAAGAGCTTCTCATTCGATGTTTGAATAGGCTGCTTGAGTTGGCGTCAAGGATTTTGAGGCAAAGGCAATTGGCTTTTCCTGTAGTAGTGCTGCTCCAAGTCCTTTTTGACTAGCATCTACTTCAAGAATGAGAGGTTTACTGACATCGTAGTAGGAAAGGCAAGACTCGGTAGTGATGAGCGATTTCACTCGCAAAGCAGGTTTGGTGATCTTCCTACCATTCAAATGGTACATCTTTTCGTATGAGGTCACGTAGAGACTGGCTCTCGGAACTGTAGTTTGGTATATATGAACTGAGGTAGGTCATCATTCCAAGAAATCGTTGAAGATCTTCTTTGGTTTGAGGAGTAGGCATTCTTTGGATATCACGTATCTTATCAGGGTCGGGTATGATGCCGCGATCTGTGTACAAGTTTCCAAAGAATGGTATCTCTTTGCGGTTGATGATACATTTGTTCGAATTGAATACAAGTCCTTTCTCTACTGCTCGGAACATGAGATTCAACAGATGTTCGTCATGTTCTGCCTTGCTGGATCCAAAAACACAGACATCATCAGCAATTCCAACAACTCCTTTAAGTCCTTCTAGGATTTCATCCATGCGTTGTTGGAAGATGTCTTGGCTGATAGACAAACCAAAAGGTAAACGTGTCCAGCAGTATCGTCCAAAGGGTGTGCGGAATGTGGTTAGGGGTTGGCTATCTTCATCTAAGAGTACGGACCAGTATCCTGC
>NW_008708612.1:7875-10630 GCF_000327385.1 Lottia gigantea | reverse complement strand
CTATTTATACTCGAAAATGGAGTCGAAAACTACGGTGCTCACTATCAAGTCCGCGCTATTTCACGAGAAAAGCTTTCGATCCTATTTTTCGACTCCATTTTCGAGTATAAAAGGAAAATTTCGCGCGTGTTCACTACTCACTTGACTGTTAGACACCGCACTGTCCACATCACGTTAGTACTCTAAATTCAACATGCCGCCAAAGGTTTCTGCCAAAGGGGCTAAGAAAGCCGGAAAAGCAAAGGCCGCACGTAGCGGAGACAAGAAGAAGAAACGACGACGAAAGGAGTCTTACAGCATCTACATCTACAAAGTGCTGAAACAAGTCCACCCCGACACTGGAGTCAGCAGCAAAGCTATGTCTATCATGAACAGTTTCGTCAACGACATTTTCGAGAGAATCGCTGCCGAAGCTTCAAGACTCGCTCACTACAACAAAAGATCGACCATCACCAGCAGGGAAATCCAAACTGCCGTTCGACTTCTGTTACCCGGTGAGCTCGCCAAGCACGCCGTTTCCGAAGGAACAAAGGCCGTCACCAAATACACCAGCTCCAAATAAGCTGTGTGTCGAACTTTAGTTCAAAACTAAAAAAAACAACGGCCCTTTTCAGGGCCACCTAAAATCTCCCAAAAAGAGTGAAAACAGTCTTTTCATACAACTAAATCAAAGCGAAAAATAGAAAAAATGTCCTCCAGCCCCCTACCCCCAAACTGTCAACAAACACCCTTGTCTATAGAGAAAAATTGAAAAGATGTATAGCTATAGTTATAGCGTTTGAAAATGAGTTTTGTGTATGTAGAGGCTATTCAGTATACTGTTATCACAAATCACACCTTACACCCTACCGATCAACCCTAAACCCCATGAAATTTACAAATTTTTGCCCCACTGCCCCAAAATCGTTTTTCTATCACTGAATTCTGTTGTGTAGGCTACTATTGAATTTTCTGCAGTCGTACGACTGTTTCAAGTTAAGAAATGTGAGGGCCTCTCATAGGTCCGCGCTCGCGCCATACGTTTACAATGGCAAGCGATAAAGCTAGTGAAGTGGGTCAAATTAAAACCTTTCCCCTTGCCTTATTTTGAAAATTTAACCAATTTTGACTATTGGGAAAGATGTCTTAGGCTCAAAACCCCATTTCAACGCGAAAGAAGGATTTTGAACGTATCAGGTATTTGGTCAAATTCGTAAAATCAAATGTGAGGGCCTCTCATAGGTCCGCGCGCGGCATTCATATAGTCAGGCTAAAAATTTTCGAATCATTATTCAGTTTACGTTACAAGTGTAAGGTACGAATATCAAACTGCTATACAACTGCTTGCTGAGGAATTTCCAGTTCATTTCTGTTCCGGTGGTGAGGGTCGGGTACACTTATTGTGCTTCGACGGCCCGCTAAGCCCACCTAGGGATTGTTAGGTTTTTTAATTTTTTTTTAATCTGGAAATACTCAGCTTGATAGTTGGAAACCTTTTGCACCGAGGAAAACACCCCAGACTCGGATGCGTTTGGATTGAGATTGAGCTAATTTTCAATCCATTGTACCATAACAAATGGCTACCCGGAAATAGAACCCTGGGTTAGCCATTTTACATTTCTCCTACACTAGTATATCTATTCTATAGATATTCTCATATACTGAATCCTTTTTCGCACTTATTTATTCAAAATTTAAATTTTCTTTTTTTTTTTTTCTCCTGTGATTTGAAAAAAAGTTAAATTTATACTTCTAAATCAATAGAAGGAAAAAAGAAAAAGGATTCGATATACTGAATAATCTCCTAATATATATTTACATATTTTTAAATTCCTCATTTTTTTTTTTTTCTCTTTTTTTTTTTTTTTTTTTTTACCTCCCATCATAAAACAAAAACAAAAAAAAATATATATATATACATCTACTATATAGTTTAAAATCCCCCCCCAAAAAAAAAAAGTTTAATATTGTACATACTTACCTGATCGTTGTATCTCTAGTATCTAAATTCATCATGGCCACAATGCTAGAAAGAAAATTGACAGTGGAAATTAAACCCCAATCAACAGTAGACATCAAATCAGAAGAAATGCTGGGGTATTTCCAACAAAGAGAGGCCCCATTGCACACTATTAGATGCTTCCAAAATGTGGGTCAATCAAAGTTCTTGGTGTCGTTCTCTAAGGAGGACGACATCAAAAACTTTGAAAATTGGTTTGAATTTGGGACTGGTTCTGATCCCTACAAGGGGGTGAGATATACCATTGAAAGGGCAACTAGACTCCCCCAGTATAACCAACAGCCGGGTATCAGAATCACCATCTTCGGCGTCCCATACGAGATGGACACAAAGTACGTCCTCTCGAAAATAAACCAGTACTGTGTGGCCAATAAGATCATCCGCTGTACATATAGAGATCATCCATTTATGTACAACGGAGTCTGTTTCATTTACACTAAAAAGGTAGATAACCCCATACCATCCAACCTTACCATTCAAGGATGTAGATTGGGGGTAAAATATGAAGGACAGCCCCAGCCTGATAGGAAGTGCTATGTCTGTCAAGTTGAAGGACATACTGCCAGGGACTGCCCTTCTAGACCACCACCACCCCCTATCTCACCCATCACTGACAAAGAGGGGTCGGGTGCCTTTCAAGTTTACAATCCTCGTAAGAAAGCCCCGAATCAAATTTCCAAATCGGTGGGAGATCTCCTCAAAACTATTAGGACACCTCTACGCCCATTCAGTCCAATAAAAACAATCTGACACACC
>NW_008708612.1:2512-3394 GCF_000327385.1 Lottia gigantea | reverse complement strand
GTCTGCTAGAACAGTAGAATAACTCAGTCAAAAGCAAGTTAGAGTGTTGTCTGCTAGGATAGTAGAATAACTCAGTCAGTAGTAAGTTAGAGTGTCGTCTGCTAGAACAGTGGAATAACTCAGTCAGTAGTAAGTTAGAGTGTCTGCTAGGACAGTGGAATAACTCAGTCAGTAGTAAGTTAGAGTGTCTGCTAGGACAGTAGAATAACTCAGTCAGTAGCAAGTTAGATTGTCGTCTGCTAGGACAGTAGAATAACTCAGTCAGTAGCAAGTTAGATTGTCGTCTGCTAGGACAGTAGAATAACTCTGTCAGTAGCAAGTTAGATTGTCGTCTGCTAGGACAGTAGAATAACTCAGTCAGTAGTAAGTTAGAGTGTCTGCTAGAACAGTAGAATAACTCAGTCAGTAGTAAGTTAGAGTGTCTGCTAGGACAGTGGAATAACTCAGTCAGTAGTTAGTTAGAGTGTTGTCTGCTAGGACAGTAGAATAACTCAGTCAGTAGCAAGTTAGATTGTCGTCTGCTAGGACAGTAGAATAACTCAGTCAGTAGTAAGTTAGAGTGTCTGCTAGAACAGTAGAATAACTCAGTCAGTAGTAAGTTAGATTGTCTGCTAGAACAGTGGAATAACTCAGTCAGTAGTAAGTTAGAGTGTCGTCTGCTAGAACAGTAGAATAACTCAGTCAGTAGTAAGTTAGAGTGTCTGCTAGAACAGTGGAATAACTCAGTCAATAGCAAGTTAGAGTGTCTGCTAGGACAGTGGAATAACTCAGTCAGTAGTACATTAGAGTGTCGTCTGCTAGGACAGTAGAATAACTCAGTCAGTAGCAAGTTAGATTGTCGTCTGCTAGGACAGTAGAATAACTCAGTCAGTAGTGAGTTAG
>NW_008708612.1:1244-2462 GCF_000327385.1 Lottia gigantea | reverse complement strand
TTTCTCATAGTAGGGTTTTTTGGTTTGTTTATTGTTTCATTGCAAGTTTCTCAACTTAATGTGGATTGTTAATGGAAACTGACTTTTTTCACTCTTTTAAGAGAATTTGGATGGCCCTGAAAAGGGCCGTTTAGTTGGAGGTTTTTCGGCCAAGTCTAAGCTGAAGATGTTGAACTTAGGCCTTTTTAGCAGCGGTCTTTTTTTTTGGTGAAGCCTTTTTGGGTTTGACAGTTTTAACCTTTTTGGGCGTTTTCACCTTCTTGGGAGCAGCTTTTTTAGGTTTGGCAGCTGTCTTCTTGGCACCGGCGACTTTGGTCTTTTTGGGTGTAGCTGTCTTCTTGGTGGTAGTTTTCTTGGCTTTTGGCTTCTTTGGTGTAGAGGCTTTCTTGGCAGCAGGCTTCTTGGCGGCGACTTTTTTCACCTTGCTGGGTTTCTCGCTTTTGCTTTCACCGAGTTTGAAGGAACCGGCAGCCCCAGTGCCTTTCGACTGCTTCAGGGTACCAGCTTTGACGCCGTTTTTCAAAGCGTTCTTTATTCTGGAGTTAACTGCTTTCAGGTCTGTGCCGACTTTGTAGTTTGCCATGACGTACTTCAAAATGGCTTGTCTGGAGGAGCCGCCCCTTTCCTTCAAGGAAGCGACTGCAGCCTTGATCATATCTACATATTTCGGGTGAGCAGCTGGCACCTTAGGCTTTGCTGAGGTCTTCTTCTTGGGTGATTTGTGAACGGGAGCAAGGCTGCGTCAGTCATCTTGGATTGCTTCTTGCGAACGTCGTTCTTCTTCTGTGTACGAGAGGAAAATGAATAGACTAAACGCGTGTATTGTGTAGACCCATACAAGTAAAGCGCGGACTTGATAGTGAGCACGCCTTAATTTTACCTGGTTTTGACTTGAGATAAATCTTGTGTTTGTAATTTCATGACAAATACGTATTTCAAGGGTCATTTTTGCTAATTTTCCCAAAAATTAGACTTAACCTGGTCAAAGAAACATTTGTCTACTATACCATTCTCATACTGTGAGGAAATTGGCAATATTTGAACTCAAATCACGGTTTTTTAGAGCCCGACTTTTCCTTTTCGTCCGTTTCAGTAGTGAAAAAGACCCAACTTTCACTCCAGTTCCGTAACACAGGGCAGGTAAGTGACTTTGGGAGGGCTAAATAGGTGCAAATATCAGTCCACTAGACTTTTTCATAAGTTTGAGCAATCTCCCAC
>NW_008708612.1:0-810 GCF_000327385.1 Lottia gigantea | reverse complement strand
CTCCTATTCGGAGTTCTGCAGTATCGTATCTTCTTGCCAATGGCAAGCGATAAAGCTAGTGAAGTGGGTCAAATTAAAACCTTTCCCCTTGCCTTATTTTGAAAATTTAACCAATTTTGACTATTGGGAAAGATGTCTTAGGCTCAAAACCCCATTTCAACGCGAAAGAAGGATTTTGAACGTATCAGGTATTTGGTCAAATTCGTAAAATCAAATGTGAGGGCCTCTCATAGGTCCGCGCGCGGCATTCATATAGTCAGGCTAAAAATTTTCGAATCATTATTCAGTTTACGTTACAAGTGTAAGGTACGAATATCAAACTGCTACCATGTCTGGACGAGGAAAGGGAGGAAAAGGTTTAGGAAAAGGAGGAGCCAAGCGTCACAGGAAAGTTCTCCGTGATAACATCCAAGGTATTACCAAGCCAGCTATTAGACGTCTAGCTCGACGAGGTGGTGTCAAACGTATCTCCGGCCTTATCTACGAAGAAACCAGAGGTGTATTGAAAGTCTTCTTAGAAAACGTCATTCGAGATGCTGTCACCTACACTGAACATGCCAAGAGGAAGACCGTCACTGCCATGGATGTCGTCTATGCTTTGAAGAGACAAGGCCGAACCCTCTACGGATTCGGAGGTTAAGCTTTTGCTTACCAGTCAGTCTCCCGAAGAGCACTCAAACGGCCCTTTTCAGGGCCACCCAAATTCTCACAAGAGAGTAAATTACAGTCTTATTTCAAAATACCATCCAGTAATGAAATTAACTACAAAATACATAGTACCCGCACACATCATGCCCCACCCCATTTTTT
>NW_008708611.1:7872-9826 GCF_000327385.1 Lottia gigantea | reverse complement strand
ATTTTGTAACTTGTGTGTGGTATTTATACTCAAACTATAAAACTAAGAATTAATAGAGAATATTCTGAATTACTTATGTTATAGTAACGTCCTCTCGACTTTACCATCATTTGGTAAAGTTAAAACTCAGCCAACCAAGCTGAAGTAATGTTCTAATATAAGAGATAGGGATTTTATAAAATATAACTTACGGCCAGGGTTCTAAGAATGGCTCCCATCCTGATAAGTTCCTGTTATAATAGGAACCTATAATATGTAACTTGGCTTTACCTTCAATATTGGGCTCCTGGTTTTGACTGATATCTATTCCTATAATAAAATAGAACAATTCTACCTCAATATTTATCATCATAAATAACTGAAATAAATATCTGTACTACTTTTCAAAAAGAGAATTATAAAAATGTATCTGTAGAGGGATTTCTAGCGTGCACGGAATGTTGTGTTTTGGATCTTGGAATATTATAACCTTTAATCAATAGGTAATAAAACCCTTTCCCTCTCACTGACTAGATTAAACACCAACACTGATAACACTGATAACACTGATAACACTGATAACACTGATAACAATGATAACAATGATAACAATGATAACACTGATAACAATGATAACACTGATAACAATGATAACAATGATAACACTGATAACACTGATAACAATGATAACACTGATAACAATGATAACACTGATAACAATGATAACACTGATAACACTGATAACACTGATAACAATGATAACAATGATAACACTGATAACAATGATAACAATGATAACACTATATAAATAAAACACTATTATGGATATACTACTCCTCTTTAATTTAAGCAACATTTCAATTCGCATACTATATTTACAATATAGATCAACTAATCAACAATCTGAAATGTAAAACGTAAACTCGAATTCCCAACAACATATTAGTGAAACATTATTTGCAGCTAATGAACTTTGAATAATATCTCACCATTGATGGAAATTTCAGCCAATGGAACGTCGGCCCCGCAGTCATCAATAAGACAGAAATATACACTAGTAGCTTTAATCTGAAATATATTATATCGTTATTATTATCTGAGATTCCTCAATCATCTTTACTTTCTTTATATCTCAGTTTTCTCATTTTTCTCATAAGTTTTAAGTCCAATATTGGACTTGAAGATTGTTTTGAATCAGGCATTGGCAGATTATGATGAGCTCTTGTCAATTAGCTAATAGTTAAGTCCTACATCGAAAATTGACCTCCATATAAAAAAGATGTCCTCATGAGGATTGTGTATCTGAAGTATGTGTCTGTATCTCTTGTCAATTACTAGATTTTGTCAAACACTTAAGAATTAAACGTTGATATCAATAGCATAATTAGTGTGTTAACACAGTTGATCATACCACAAACATATATAACTGATTTCAACATTTATTCAGTTTATCACCAGATCAATTTCAGCACAGGTCCTTCAGAAAAAAAACATTTACATCATGGCTAAAATAATTTAAAATATTTTCCTTACCTCTACACCAGTTAAGGCAAAGTCAGAATTTTTCTCTTTCTTGGAGATGATTTTGGCGTGTTTGGTTAACCACATTGCGGCCTCGTCTACGTTACCATGACAATATTGTAAGGCATAAAAACAATCGTTCTTGTCGAAGCCAATAGACATCAAGTGTTGTACATCACCTTGGGGATAAAATACATTCATTAACTTTCAACTTACAGAAAGGAAAAATTTATCATAAATTAGACATCAGTCAGTTTCTATCGATTTTACCCTAAACCCTAACCCTAAGTCCTGTCCATGAGATTTAGTCAGCTAAATTTACTTCAAGAGCCTATATACTGGAGAATATTAGACAGGTTTAACTTACTGTTAGAAGAATGGACATCTATTTTAGTACAACTAGAAGATTGTTTAGCCTGTAGAGCTTGCTGTGGTAGAGAATTCATGATAGATT
>NW_008708611.1:2113-3720 GCF_000327385.1 Lottia gigantea | reverse complement strand
GAACTAATGAACTGAAATGGAGTTGATATCCTACTCTTCTGTATCTTATAGAACTAATGAAATGAAATTGAGTTTATACCCTACTGTTCTGTATCTTATAGAACTATCGAACTGAAATGGAGTTTATATCCTACTGTTCTGTATCTTATTGAACTAATGAACTGAAATGTTGTTATATATCCTACTGTTCTGTATCTAATTGGACTAATGAAATGAAATTGAGTTTTATATCCTACTGTTCTGTATCTTATAGAACTATCGAACTGAAATGGAGTTTTATATCCTACTGTTCTGTATCTTATAGAACTAATGAACTGAAATGGAGTTTGATATCCTACTGTTCTGTATCTTATTGGACTAATGAAATAGAGTTTTATATCCTACTGTTCTGTATCTTATTGGACTAATGAAATAGAGCTTTATATCCTACTGTTCTGTATCTTATAGAACTAATGAAATGAAATAAAGTTTTATATCCTACTGTTCTGTATCTTATTGGACTAATGAGATGGAGTTTTATATCCTACTGTTCTGTATCTTATTGGACTAATGAGATGGAGTTTTATATCCTACTGTACTGTATCTTATTGGACTAATGAGATGGAGTTTTATATCCTACTGTTCTGTATCTTATTGGACTAATGAGATGGAGTTTTATATCCTACTGTTCTGTATCTTATTGGACTAATGAAATGGAGTTTTATATCCTACTGTTCTGTATCTTATTGGACTAATGAAATGAAATGGAGTTTTATATACTACTGTTCTGTATCTTATTGGACTAATGAAATGAAATGGAGTTTTATATCCTACTGTTCTGTATCTTATTGGACTAATGAAATGAGATGGAGTTTTATATCCTACTGTTCTGTATCTTATTGAACTAATGAAATGAAATGTAGTTTTATATCCTACTGTTCTGTATCTTATTAGACTAATGAAATGAAATGGAGTTTTATATCCTACTGTTCTGTATTTTATTGGACTAATGAAATGAAATGGAGTTTTATATACTACTGTTCTGTATCTTATTGGACTAATGAAATGAAATGGAGTTTTATATCCTACTGTTCTGTATTTTATTGGACTAATGAAATGAAATGGAGTTTTATATCCTACTGTTCTTTATTTTATTGGACTAATGAAATGAAATGGAGTTTTATATACTACTGTTCTGTATCTTATTGGACTAATGAAATGAAATGGAGTTTTATATCCTACTGTTCTGTATCTTATTGGACTAATGAAATGAGATGGAGTTTTATATCCTACTGTGATTTTAGTCTTGAATATGAGTAAAAAGTCTTAAGAAGTATTAGAAATGTATGAAAATAATTCCTTTAGAAATATCTCAATATCATCACTTTAAAATTGATTATTGATTATTGATATTGATGATTGATTATTAATATTGATTATTGTTATTGATTATTGATAATTGATTATTGATATTGATTATTGATATTGATTATTGATATTGATTATTGATATAAAACTGACCTGAATGCTGGGATCTTTAAGATGAGACATCAGTGGTCGTTCAAACTCTTCGATTTTCTCCCCTAGATTATGATCCAAGATGCCACGAACTAGTTTATATTGCTGAA
>NW_008708611.1:0-1585 GCF_000327385.1 Lottia gigantea | reverse complement strand
TACTGTTGGACTAATGAAATGAAAGGGAGTTCTATATCCTACTGTTGGACTAATGAAATGAAATGAAAGGGAGTTCTATATCCTACTGTTGGATTAATGAAATGAAATGGAGTTCTATATCCTACTGTTGGACTAATGAAATGAAATGGAGTTCTATATCCTACTGTTGGATTAATGAAATGAAATGGAGTTCTATATCCTACTGTTGGATTAATGAAATGAAATGGAGTTCTATATCCTACTGTTGGATTAATGAATTGAAATGGAGTTCTATATCCTACTGTTGGACTAATGAAATGAAATGGAGTTCTATATCCTACTGTTGGACTAATGAAATGAAAGGGAGTTCTATATCCTACTGTTGGACTAATGAAATGAAATGGAGTTCTATATCCTACTGTTGGATTAATGAAATGAAATGGAGTTCTATATCCTACTGTTGGATTAATGAAATGAAATGGAGTTCTATATCCTACTGTTGGATTAATGAATTGAAATGGAGTTCTATATCCTACTGTTGGACTAATGAAATGAAATGGAGTTCTATATCCTACTGTTGGACTAATGAAATGAAAGGGAGTTCTATATCCTACTGTTGGACTAATGAAATGAAAGGGAGTTCTATATCCTACTGTTGGATTAATGAAATGAAATGGAGTTCTATATCCTACTGTTGGATTAATGAAATGAAATGGAGTTCTATATCCTACTGTTGGACTAATGAAATGAAATGGAGTTCTATATCCTACTGTTGGACTAATGAAATGAACTGTAGTTCTAAATCCTACTGGTCTGTATCTTATTGGACTAATAAGCTTGACAAATCTCAGACCCCAACCCCTACTCACCAATAGAAATGCCATTGATGACTGATCTTTACTAACCTCAAAATATTCTTCATCTTCCCGAGCATCTCTATCTAAACTACCAATAATACTGGCTGACATGGGATCTATCTCTGGTTTAGGAAGATACTGGGAATACATCGACTCATTCATTTCATTAACAACTGGATCTTCTTTCTTTTTCGGAGTTGATGTCGCCACTTTCGCTAATAATTCAGCCATTTTATGTTCTTCTTCTATTCGTCTGAGGAAGGTAATTGTGCCTGGCGTACTGTCGTGTTTAAAACAATTAGTTAATCGTAATTTACCGAGATCAGCCACCAGGATACTGTCTGTTTTAGAGCTTTGAGGTATCAATAAGATTGGAGATCCAGCATCAATTTCTAGTTTTATTCTAGCTCCTCTCATTGCTTTATCAGTTATCTAAAATAATATTATCATTATTAATAAACATTATTATAAATAATTATAATTATTAAACAGTCTGCCCAGTCTATACCCACTCTACCCCAGTCTAAACAGTCTGCCTAGTCTATACCCACTCTGCCCTAGTCTAAACAGCTGCCTAGTCTATACCCACTCTACTCCAGTCTAAACAGTCTGCCTAGTCTATATCCACTCTACCCCAAGCTAAACAGTCTTGCCTAGTCTATACCCACTCTACCCCAGTCTAAACAGTCTGCCTAGTCTATACCCACTCTACCCTAGACTAAACAGCTGCCCAGTCTATACCCACTCTA
>NW_008708610.1:0-5676 GCF_000327385.1 Lottia gigantea | reverse complement strand
AAATAAAAAAAAAAAAACATGCTAATTATGGCTATCTGAAATTAACCTCATTAGAATGACCCTCAAGAAAACATCACTGCCAAATATTTTAGAGACTGGTAATTACTTCTACGAAACCTGGCAATTTGGTAGGTTGATAAAACTACCAAGATAATACAAAGAAGGAACATAATCAATTTCATAAGTTTAAGAATGCTTTTTTCTTGTCATTTATGCTCGAAAATATTGAGTAAGTGTAAAAGCTGACCAACAGGTAGAAGAGTGACATGTAAGAAATAACTTACCTTGAAAATATTAGGGAAGTATGTTGATAAAATAGATGTTTTATAACATAACGTATCTAGATTATCCATAATAAAATTAACTATATCAAACATTAAGCCTTGATCTGTATAATGCTGGGATAATATCTCTGTAAACACATGTTGATACGTTTCTTGTGGATCATGGACCACTGCACTACCTGCAACAAAATATCATGTGACTATTTCACTTAATAACTTCATATCAAAATTCATGCAAATATTAGAAACAAAACAATGAATTATCCTCTTTTCACTCAATTTTGTATTTAAACATTTTAACAGACATCAATCCAACCAGCTACTGACTGAGCTCTCCCACTATTTAGAAACTAACCTACCAAGTTCACAACTGGGATATGGCCATGAATCTTACTCAATATGTAAAGTCCTATTTTTCGTTTTTCTATTAATATATAATGTATACAATATTATATGATATTGACTTACTGTGATTGATAAAGAACTGTAATATCTATATAATAACAGGGAAGACTGTAACATTGTATATACTTACTGTGATTGATAAAGAACTGTAATATCTATATAATAACAGGGAAGGCTGTAACATTGTATATACTTACTGTGATTGATAAAGAACTGTAATATCTGTATAATAACAGGGAAGGCTGTAACATTGTATATACTTTCTGTGATTGATAAAGAACTGTAATATCTATATAATAACAGGGAAGACTGTAACATTGTATATACTTTCTGTGATTGATAAAGAACTGTAATATCTATATAATAACAGGGAAGACTGTAACATTGTATATACTTACTGTGATTGATAAAGAACTGTAATATCTGTATAATAACAGGGAAGGCTGTAACATTGTATATACTTACTGTGATTGATAAAGAACTGTAATATCTGTATAATAACAGGGAAGGCTGTAACATTGTATATACTTACTGTGATTGATAAAGAACTGTAATATCTGTATAATAACAGGGAAGGCTGTAACATTGTATATACTTACTGTGATTGATAAAGAACTGTAATATCTGTATAATAACAGTGAAAGCTGTAACATTGTATATACTTACTGTGATTGATAAAGAACTGTAATATCTGTATAATAACAGTGAAAGCTGTAACATTGTATATACTTACTGTGATTGATAAAGAACTGTAATATCTGTATAATAACAGGGAAGGCTGTAACATTGTATATACTTACTGTGATTGATAAAGAACTGTAATATCTGTATAATAACAGGGAAAGCTGTGACATTGTATATACTTACTGTGATTGATAAAGAACTGTAATAACTGTATAATAACAGGGAAGGCTGTAACATTGTATATACTTACTGTGATTGATAAAGAACTGTAATATCTGTATAATAACAGGGAAGGCTGTAACATCATGAGATAAACGTGTATATAATCGTTTTATTTCCTGATGTACTTTAGGTATATAGTTAGCTTCTATAGAACAGATTAAATCTAATATAGTCACTGTTTCATACAAACACTAGAAAATAAAAATGAAAAAAAATATAGTCAAGGGCAGATCTACAGACTATGTACAAGATCTACAAACATCTGACTTAAATTTGGGATGATGAGAGTAGATGCTATCCGTGTCTCTACTACACATAAAACCATAAGGTAACTTCTACACAATTCTTTTAGCTAATGTGCATTATCTGGCAATTTCCACGTTCATTTTTTAAAACCTAATTAACTTACTGCTATCTGTATTTCTGCATCTGTTGCCACCTTTGGTTCTGTCAAAAAAAAAAGCAACAGCGCCAAGTTAATTGGGTGTTATACATTATACGATTCTGAAACTTTATGACTAACAGAAGGGCTGTAGAGAGCAAAAGAGTCAACATCAGTGTAAACATAATATAATGGTGGTCGTGGGTTGTTATCTTAGTTGTTTTCTTTATGTTTTTTCAAAAGAAGATAGACCATGACAATTTGGTCAGGACACTAATTCACACAACAAAAAGTGGGGCACTGCTTCCAAATCAACAGTGAGCCATTGTCTCTCTGGGAAAAAATTATTTTTGGTCAGAAAGCCAAAACACCAACTTACTTCTTTCACATTGGTCAAGTAATCTAAAACAATATTCCACTGTTTTACTGGCCAGATTACCAAACACTTGTTTACATCTGTCAGTTGGTGACATGTCACTGCCATTGTTAGTGACAGTAGTGTCAGATGTCAGTTGTTTGTGACAATGATACAGCCATTTATATAACATGGAGAATGAGTGGATATTCAGAAACTGATCTTCAGTGTAATATTGGCCTGAAATTTATAATTCAAATAATCTTGTATACTGTATAATTGCAAATATAATATGCACCTCTCCTTACCCTCTAGTTAATCTGGAATAATTGCTATACTATTGATGACAAGATGTAAAGATATGCAAGCATGTATAATATGCACCTCTCCTTACCCTCCAGTTAATCTGGAATAATTGCTATACTATTGATGACAAGATGTAAAGATATGCAAGCATGTATAATATGCACCTCTCCTTACCCTCCAGTAAATCTGGAATAATTGCTATACTATTGATGACAAGATGTAAAGATATGCAAGCATGTATAATATGCACCTCTCCTTACCCTCCAGTTAATCTGGAATAATTGCTATACTATTGATGACAAGATGTAAAGATATGCAAGCATGTATAATATGCACCTCTCCTTACCCTCCAGTAAATCTGGAATAATTGCTATACTATTGATGACAAGATGTAAAGATATGCAAGCATGTATAATATGCACCTCTACTTACCCTCCAGTTAATCTGGAATAATTGCTGTACTATTGATGACAAGATGTAAAGATATGCAAGCATGTATAATATGCACCTCTCCTTACCCTCCAGTAAATCTGGAATAATTGCTATACTATTGATGACAAGATGTAAAGATATGCAAGCATGTATAATATGTACCTCTCCTTACCCTCCAGTTAATCTGGAATAATTGCTATACTATTGATGACAAGATGTAAAGATATGCAAGCATGTATAATATGCACCTCTCCTTACCCTCCAGTTAATCTGGAATAATTGCTATACTATTGATGACAAGATGTAAAGATATGCAAGCATGTATAATATGCACCTCTCCTTACCCTCCAGTTAATCTGGAATAATTGCTATACTATTGATGACAAGATGTAAAGATATGCAAGCATGTATAATATGCACCTCTCCTTACCCTCCAGTTAATCTGGAATAATTGCTGTACTATTGATGACAAGATGTAAAGGCCAGGCTTAAGACCTCTTGACATTTTCATTCAAATATTTCTAATTAGTTTTAATAAGAGGTCCAAAGTGAAGTGAAATAGAATGTTACTTTTTACTTTCCTGCACCTTTGTGGGCTGATTTAAATAGAATGCCTGTGCTAACCTCCACTCGTTTATATAAACTCTAAAATACTTACCTATATTTAAAAAAGTAAAGAAGTTCTGACTTGGTGTACCATCTATTTCGTTGACTATATTAGTTTGATCTTTCCGGAATGGATTAATAGTATAGGGATTGGGTGCTTGTTGTATACTAGCATTTAATAACCATTGTGATATCTTAGAACTTGTAGTTTCTATATATTCTACAACAAATATTAAAACATTGTATGTACTCTAGCATTCAATAACCATTGTGAGTTTCTATATATTCTAAATAAAAGATTTAACAATACTTATGAGATATTAAGAAATAGGCAATATTGAGTCAATATATTTAGAATTAGTACCGGTACATTCAAATACATTCCAAAACAAGATGACATATGATTCTTAACTTTTGTACAGATTACATAACAGAAAATGTGTTCAACCTACACCATGTTGTTTTGGGTCTTGTTTTTAATGCACCACTTGAAACATAAAAATGACTAAATGCTTTTAAACCTTCACTTTGTCAGAGCTTTGCTGGTGGATCATACAACTATAAGCAAGTGAAGGATCAATCAAAGGGAATAATTTCTCATGACTGCAAGCCTTCCTCACGAAGAGAGAACTCACATCATGCTTCCAAACTGCAACACTGGCATGTCTGGCATTTGTCCCCCCCTTCCACATTCATGCAAGGTAGTAAAAACATACCTGTATTCAGAGAACTAGTATGTAAAATAGACACAGCTACTAAAAATACAAAACTTTGTCGCTGACTTTCAAAATCTAAGTCTTGATTACCCAGCCATCTGAAATATAATGAAAAAATAAATACATTGAAGGATTAAAGTGTAGTATAAAACAAATCTCTGTTATATTGTGCAACATGCGAAAACAGGGCCTGTGGTTAGAAATTTGATGTCACTTGGGTCATATAATGAGGTGTATGTATACCTATAATAAATGCCTTAATGTACAGGGAGGGTTTCTTTTGACTTTATATTTGTGATAAAATGAATATTATTTACCTCATTGCTGAAGATAGAACTGATTTAATACAACCATATCTTTTACCCTTAAATATATATTCTCAAATTATTAAACATATTCACCATTGAACTAAGGCATATTGTGTCACAAACTCACCTAACGACAAGCTTGTCTGACAGTGACTTATCAAGATATTTAATAAAGGAGTCAAGGAAGAAAGAAATATTCTCTGAGCATCCGAGGAATCTGCACCTATAGATGGAGGGTTACTAATATTACAATATCAAACCTACCTGAGCTATGTAAAGAGGAAAGAGATTTTTAGTAACGGAACTGCCTGATTCAGGTTGTAATAACTCAGACATATTCTCAGCGTCAAGGGGCATAACTTCTTTTACTATTCTCTGACAAATTAAACATTGTTTTAGATTTCTTTCATTCATCAACCCAACTGAGGTAATCAGATTCTCTAGTAGCTTCTTCGGTAAACTGAAATATTTATTAGTATAGTTTAGTATATTTGTTGTTCGACAAAATATTGTTTTGGATTTCGAGTTTCGTTTAACATGTTTTAGTTATTTACAATGTAAAAGTTAAAACTGGAGAGCATACATCAAACAAATTGTGGCCATGGATTCTTATCTAGGTTGGCATGTGAAAGTTTGTCATTCTCTCATTATTCCTGTAAAATAATTGTCAATTTTTCTTGAAGTCATGATGCATGTTAGTTTGAAAACTGTTCTTAAGACTGTAATGCTGCTGTTTCAGCTTTAAGACTTATCACAAAACAAAGCTGACATAGATCCTCCAAAAATGGCAGCAAAATTATCATTACCTCATAGGATGGTCTGAAACCTGTAGTATAAAATATAACTGTCGTAGTAAATTGGTACATTCTGTTATTTTTCTGGTTGATGAAATACATCTAAAATATTATTACATAACTTTTCTATATCTTCATCTGATGCTTTCCTTTAAGACAAAAAACAATTGATATTTTTTATG
>NW_008708609.1:192901-227065 GCF_000327385.1 Lottia gigantea | reverse complement strand
GTATAATATAAATAAATCTATAATATGAATAAAGTATAATATAAATAAAGTATAATATGAATAAAGTATAATATAAATAAAGTATAATATAAATAAAGTATAATTGAAGAATCAAGCAATGAATGTTTGATACCAAGGACAAAGTTGAAGGAAGTCGTTTGTAAATTATGTCATAAAACAGCCAAATTGTTTAATATATTTGAGAAAGGGCAATAGAAAGTTGTGGAGCATCAATTGAACTGTGCCATATATAAACCCTGAACCTTATAAAACATTAAGTTATGACAATGTGAATTTTTACAGATTTCTATATGTTTCTAACTGAAAATAATTATTATTATTATTGTTCTAGTTACAAACAGAAAATGAAGTTAATGAAGAAGGAATCAAATTTAAAGATTGTGTTTACTATTTAGGAGATTTTGTGTATATTGAACCAAGGTTAGTTATTTGTTGATTACACCCAGACCTTGTAAGCTACAGTTTGTACATATATACAATTTTCACAATATCCATCAGAGCTTGGCATACAGACAGAAGTTTCAGACTAGGTTACTCTGTATATATTGTTTTCATTATTAATTTTCTTACCTCAGAATAAAATGATTGATTGATTGTTATATATTCTACTATCCTACTCTTTCACCAGAATGATATGTTAATATTAATATATAAATAGAGAACATGGTTTAGAACCTCATATTATGTGTATAGAGAAATTTGTTAAAGATAGTGATAATATTCAGATGATACAAGGTAATTGGTTCTATAGACCTGGTGAAACTTATCATCTACAGACAAGAAAATTCCTTGAGAAGGTAAAAACAGATTGTTTGTATCTCTGTATATGACTTGTACTCTGGTTAGTTTCACATTGGCTCATGTCTGAATCTTTAATTAACAATGTCTATGAGTCTGTATATATACTGTAGAATTTAGAATTAAGATTCATGTAAACATACCAAGCTACCATAGAGTCACTTTATAAATTTGTATTACATTATTGTGTTTTTTTACTGCAGGAAGTATTCAAGAGTGATAGTATTACTACTATTGCTATGAGTCAAATTTGGGGAAAATGTTATGTCATGTTTGTAAAAGATTATTTTAAAATGAAGCCTATGGTATGTTAATCACTGTATCTTTATTAGAGTTGTTTTTTTATTTTCACCAAAATACACAGAGATTATAAAATAATATTTGTTTTATTATAAACGATTGAATTGATAAAAATGTTCTGTATAACTGAAATAAGTTGTATGAAAGATGATAATGAAAATATTTAGTATGAGTTATTGTCCTTGTTCTTGAAAACTCGTTCAATGGTTACCTTGTAAACACTCTAGAAGGCACAATTTTTAATGAAAAATATTTAGTATGAGTTATTGTCCTTGTTCATGGAAATGCATTTAATTTTTAGCGCGTAAACACTCTAGAAGGCACAATTTTTGATAGATGTTGATATTTGGTGACATTGTTTATTATCACTGATAGATGAACCCTATTAAATCTCAAAAAATTGAACTCATTCTTAAAAACACTTATAATTTTTAGCTCCAAGCCACTAGAAGGTTAGATTCTAGCTGGATTTTTGTTAAAACATGGTGATATTATTCAGAAAGTTGGCTGAATATTTTATACTGGTGATTGTTACTGGACTGCAGAATATTTTAATTCAAAATCAAAGCTGCCGGCAGATTGCGGCGGTGGGCGTATATTATCTGGCAAGCTATCATGCAGATTGCGGCGGTGGGCGTATATTATCTGGCAAGCTATCATGTTTATTGAAATGATTAATATTATAAATATCTTTGTTTTATTTAGAATTGTTGTAATTTAAGGACATGGCAGATAAAGATGTTTATGTTTGTGAATCAAGATATAGTAATAAACACAGAGCTTTTAAAAAAATAAAGGTCAGTGTAAGTAATTAATATTTTTTAATTAAAAAATATATTTCTATAACAAATACTCAGCAGGGCAGCTACTAACAAAATAGATAATATAATACTCAGCAGGGCAGCTACTAACAAAATAGATAATACTCAGCAGGGCAGCTACTAACAAAATAGATAATACTCAGCAGGGCAGCTACTAACAAAATAGATAATATAATACTCAGCAGGGCAGCTACTAACAAAATAGATAATATAATACTCAGTAGGGCAGCTACTAACAAAATAGATAATACTCAGCAGGGCAGCTACTAACAAAATAGATAATATAATACTCAGCAGGGCAGCTACTAACAAAATAGATAATATAATACTCAGTAGGGCAGCTACTAACAAAATAGATAATATAATTCATGGGGAAGTGATCCTTGAAATATTGTTTAAATTGTTGTAATACATGCAAAATTATTCCATTTTTCTCTTTGTAGTTATGGAGTGTACCTAAAACAGATCATATTAAAATTGTTGCTAGAGATGAACCATTAACACCAGTTCGTGTAGAATCTGTATTTGCTGATAAAACAAACAGTGATATTGAAAAACCAGATTTTGATGATGGTGAAACTAGCATCTTGGATAAAACTAGAGAGGTAGTTAAATATTTAAACTAATTGAAAATAATCATGATGTGTCATAATCAAGTACTCTGTCTATATATTTAATATTTTTAGATAACCTACTATATATATAATATATGTTTATTGTAGGATATTAAAGTAGAAGGTACATCAGAAGATGGTAATATTTATTATGAACAGTTAGTTACACCATCTGGAGCATGTTATAAATTAGGTATGAAAATAATGAATTTCACTGGCAGATCAACAACGATTGATAGGCCCTATATTATTTAAACAAAATTCCAACTATAGTAATCTAATATTCTCTATGATATTTTATATAATCCCATGTAGCATTATATTTTACCATTAAAATCAGAATTGAATAGGTTTTTATTTCTGATTTAGACCACATATTGAAGATATCCAGATTTGAAATGTGTATTATTGCTAACATATTAATATTTATAAATTGTGTTTTTTACATATTTCTAATTGGAATAGTTTTTAGTTATAAAATACAGCACAAAGTGAATAATTAAAATCATTTCCTATGACCTTTAATAGACAGTTTGAGTAAACTAAGTAAATTAAATATGTGGAAAAAATTCAATTCAATTTAGATTGAAAATTGACAAAGATACTCATTTTCTTTATGTTATGTAAAGTTATATTCTAAACCCATTACTGTTAAGCATGGAATTAGAATGGGTTAGAATTATATTTTAGGTGATTGTGTTTATGTTAATGGAGGTAAAGATAAACCAATGTTAGCTAGAATTGATAAATTATTTATAAATAATATGTAAGTAGAATACAGCAAATCATTCATCAATTATGATTCTGATGTTTCTAAATGTGAAACATTATTCTCACACGAAAGATGAGGTTTCCTAATAGGAAATATTTCTGAAAAACCATTAATTTAAGTTTGGCAGTAACACTTGTGGTCTTATTTATCTGGTTGTTATCAACTATCTCTACAATGAAAAATATCAGAACTAGTCTTAGGAACCAGTGTTTATAGGTAGATATAGTGTGATTAAATTATTATTATTATTATTAAATTGTTCTTTTTAGTGGTGCAACATTTTTTAATGGTCCTTGGTTTGTACGTCCAGAAGAAATCCAACATTCACCAACAAGATTATTCTATAAACATGAAGTATTTTTAAGTTCTATAGAAGATACTAACCCTGTACAGAGTATAATTGGAAAATGTTCTGTTTTACACATTAAAGAATACTGCTCTAGTAAGCTATTTTGAGAAGAAGTCTCTTTACCCCAGTCTCTATACCCCATATAATTTTGACATTTTTTTGTGTGATTATTTGTGTGTGCCAGGGGGAGATGCTGATTGAGAAGTGTGGGTAATTAAAGCTAAATAAGCTAGAGCTATGAAATTTGGTACACAGGCTCAATTGGAAGTGGCATGTAAAAATCGTTTGTTAAGTGAAACAACTTCCAACTAGAATTAATTAACATTCTTTCTTCATAGAACGTAGGCACTTTGATATTTCATGGCCCAATCACTGATGTATTATCTTGATTTTTCATGGCCCAATCACTGATGTATTATCTTGATATTTCATGGCCCAAGCACTGATGTATTATCTTGATATTTCATGGCCCAATCACTGATGTATTATCTTGATATTTCATGGCCCAAGCACTGATGTATTATCTTGATATTTCATGGCCCAATCATTGATGTATTATCTTGATATTTCATGGCCCAAGCACTGTATTATCTTGATATTTCATGGCCCAATCATTGATGTATTATCTTGATATTTCATGGCCCAAGCACTGTATTATCTTGATATTTCATGGCCCAATCATTGATGTATTATCTTGATATTTCATGGCCCAATCACTGATGTATTATCTTGATATTTCATGGCCCAAGCACTGATGTATTATCTTGATATTTCATGGCCCAATCATTGATGTATTATCTTGATATTTCATGGCCCAAGCACTGATGTATTATCTTGATATTTCATGGCCCAAGCACTGATGTATTATCTTGATATTTCATGGCCCAATCACTGATGTATTATCTTGATATTTCATGGCCCAATCACTGATGTATTATCTTGATTTTTCATGGCCCAAGCACTGATGTATTATCTTGATATTTCATGACTCAATCACTGTATTATCTTGATATTTCATGGCCCAATCACTGATGTATTATCTTGATATTTCATGGCCCAAGCACTGATGTATTATCTTGATTTTTCATGGCCCAATCACTGATATATTATCTTGATTTTTCATGGCCCAATCACTGATGTATTATCTTGATATTTCATGGCCCAAGCACTGTATTATCTTGATATTTCATGGCCCAATCACTGATGTATTATCTTGATATTTCATGACTCAATCACTGATGTATTATCTTGATTTTTCATGGCCCAATCACTGATGTATTATCTTGATTTTTCATGGCCCAATCACTGATGTATTATCTTGATATTTCATGGCCCAAGCACTGATGTATTATCTTGATATTTCATTGCCCAATCACTGATGTATTATCTTGATATTTCATTGCCCAACCACTGATGTATTATCTTGATATTTCATGGCCCAATCACTGATGTATTATCTTGATTTTTAGGTCGTATAACAGAGATATCTGAAAATGATGTTTATATAACAGAATCTAAATATCTTGAGGCTGAAAGAACAATTAAAAAATTAGGAAAAGGATTGAAGGTATGGCTATTTTTTATTCTCATTTTTGTTTTTAATTTTTCATGTAGTTTAAGGGCATTGCCTGATCTATTTTATATGAAAATTATTTCTGACAGCTGCCAGTGGGTGTATGTTACCTTACCTGGCAAGCTATCTTAAAAAGATTTACATCATTAAAGTTTTCATCGTAAATTATTCATAATGGAAATTTGTGATTTAATGTCATATTATTTTTGTTGTTTACAGAGATATTCATTATCACCTAAAGTGACTGATGATGAAATATATTTCTTCCGTAAACAAATTTTACCACAGAAGGTAGGTGTAATCTTTTAATCTGGTACAGACCCTGCTAACTCATTAATCTTTATATACAGGTAGATTTCTAGATAAAGAGGTGTTTAACAGTTATTTCAGTAAGAAAGTATTTATCAGTCTGTAGAATATTTGTAAATGATATTATGTCTTTTCTTTCAAGGCGTCCCAAGAAAAGGTTGGAAATTAAGCCTTCTTGTTTTTTTTGTTGATTATAATTATTTTTGAACTACTGTTAGATTATATCAAGGCACATTTTTACTAACCAATTTTAAATGTTTCTAATATTCTTGTTTTGTCTATTAACATCTAGATCATAAGTTTTTATATTTATCAAACAATGAAAGAAGGGAAATTATTTGATAAATCTTCTCATAGGAACAACTGAGGTGTATCTGTTAGGGATCCACTAGCTTTAAGCACATACTGATCAATTGTTTAGATGACCTAAATAGTGTTCATAGCTCACCCTCAAAATTTGAGACAGTGTATATCCATGATTACACACAACTGAAATTTTTTTGAGACTTCTAACCATGTTGTGAATATTTAGGTACTTGATAATCAAATCTTATCCTTCTTATAATACTAAACAATGATGACCAGTTTCTATTATTAATATGAAATAACATTTATTTTTCATAATTGAATACACTTCTAGTACTTCTGAAATCTATATATGATATTCAAGGCCAAAATCCAACTTGAAATAGGCAAAAATTCTGAAATTGTGTCTGAAAGCTTAAACAATCAATTTTGTCAATTTGTCATTGTAGGAACCATCTCCATTATTAATCAAAGCATCAGAAGATTTATTGGGTGATGCTGATGACTCTCAAGATGGTAAAAGTGATCTTGCTCTGTCCTTAGATGAAAATTCACAAACACCATCTGAAAAACCAAAAAAGGTATTTTCTTAAAGTACATAAATCCACAGTCTATTGTAGAAAATGAAAGATATGCCAAGCTTGTTTCAGCTGTCAACTCTTGAGTTCAATTCTGCTGGCAGGATATTTTGGTGAATAACAGGCATGATACACATATAACTTAATAGTACTCAAAAACACGAAAGTTTCAATTAGTGAATGTTAACATGGAAATAGTTAACAGACAATCCACAATAAATTACTAGTTTTATTAATATCATGTTATCTGACAAGTTTGAAGAAAACGTGTTATATTTTGTGTATAAGCCTATATCGCAAAATATATTTATATAACCCAATCTAATCCTTTACATCATGATACACATGATCAGTAATACCTAGCATCAGTATAAAAAATTAACTCAAGGTTTCTTGTAAAGTCAATTTAGTCCAATCAATCTGTATTTCAACTTGTATTGTAATTGTGATTTTGAACAATGTGATATTGAGTATTTTTTTTAATAGAGACAATCAGTGAAAAGACAACCAAGTGGTTACATAGTGTATGCTGGTGAAATGAGAAAACAGATCACACATGAAAATCCTGAAGCAACATTCGGTGAAATAAGTCGGCTTGTTGGTACAAGAGTAAGTATTATTTATAAATTCTAAACCTCCAACTACCCGTTGCTATCTATTTGGCTTAACTTGTAAAGCAACCTGCAACATTACTGATTGAATTTACCATATACTCTGTGTAATCCTACATACACTGGGATACTCTGTGTAATCCTACATACACTGGGATACTCTGTGTAATCCTACATACACTGGGATACTCTGTGTAATCCTACATACACTGGGATACTCTGTGTAATCCTACATACACTGGGATTGTAAAACAATGTCAGATTATCAAGAGTGTCAGAGTAGGACATGTTATAATATATATTCTAGTGACCTTGATAAGATTCTACAGTACCTTTATAATAATAAGACAGTAATACAAAAACAATTTAATTGTATACATTATTATTATTATTATTATTTATCTACGCTTTTTATATACACTCACATGAAATGGGGGGACCTATATTGTCATCACTCATGTCTGTCCGTCCACAATTGCTTGTAAACACTCTAGAAGACACAATTCTAGAAGGATTTTGAGTGTTCGTAATCACCCAAGGGTAAAATCTATTGAATATTTCATACTAGTAATTGTTACTGTACTGTTAAATATTTGTATTTAAAATCAAAGTTGTCAGTGGGTGTATTAGAACATTTGTTACTTATTACATTTCATTTAAAACTTGTATTTGATAGTGGAGAGCTCTTCCAAGAGAAGATAAAGAAAAATATGAGGAAAGAGCTAAAGTGTTAGCAGCTCAACAAGCTGTGAAACAACAAGAAGCTGATAAAGCCTTTAATGATACACTGAATCGTTCTCAGAGTCCGTGGTCTGAATCTGGACATATATCACCTGGATCTAGTGGAAGACCAAATACTCCAGGTTAGTAATATCAATATATCTTACCTATATTGTAATATTTTAATTAATAATAATAATTTACCTGTTAATAGACTCATCCACTTCAATATTTTTATAGTGACAGTATGCAAAATAAATAAAAAAAAATACACGAACTAGGTCACCACTAGGTCACCACTACCTCGAACTAAAATAAGTTGAATTTCAAGTTTTTATCTTATTTTAATGAAATTGGGTGTGATTATATATATTGATGAGATCTTGGTCAAGTTTGAATTTGACGATTTTTAGATGAATGGTTTTAAAGTTACTGCCCTTGTTTTAATAAAAAAGTGTCAAACTTTGTTTGTGAATAAAGACTACAGTTATCATCTGATTTGAATCGAATTTGTTTTGATCATTTATATTGATAAGATCTTTGTTAAGTCTTTTCGTTAAACAGATTTTGAGTTATGACCCTTGACTTGGTAAAAAAGCGTCAAAGTGTGATCAGAAATACAAAATATTTTTAAAGATATTTGCCATATTTGACATCTTTTTAGAAATTTATATAACTTGATATTTCTTTCATTAGTGAACATAAGACAAGAAGATATTTTATAGTTTATATTTGATTGAAACTTTATATTTTATTTTTAATTTAATATTGTATTTGTATTTCTATTGTGTTGTAACCACCTGTTTTTATACGCTCACATGTGGACGTATATTGTTGTTGCCATGTCCGTCAGTCCGTCATTGAGTTATTGCCCTTTGTTTATGAAGACAATAGAGACAACAGTATTCATGTGTTTTTTATGAAATGTGGTGTGATCATTTATGTTGATGAGATCTGTTTTTGTGGAATTTCTCAGCATAAATAACTGGCAGTAAATAAATATATATATCATTGAATTCAAACTAATATGAGAAAATTCATACTTTAGTCATTAAAGACTGTTTTATCATTTCTTACAGATGCCAGTGGGTGTATGTTACTTTACCTGGCAAGCTATCTTTCTATTTCTTAGAACTTTTTTTCTGCATGTAGCATGGTGTGATTTAGTTGTTTATTTTATTTTATTTTGTGTATTAGGTAACTTTCCACAACAAGGTTTTACACAGCCTCAATTCACTGCAGGTTCATTCCCTGCAGGTTTTACTCCTTCCTCAGCAATGAATCCTCAAGCTAATTTCATGATGCCAAGTGGTGCAGTTAACATGCAAGGTAGAGTAGCCTCCCTTTATTCTGATCAGCACAAGTACATTAAGATCATGTTTTTGAAACTGAAAAGTATAGAGAAATACAAGTTTGGAATTAAAAATTATTTATGTTATAAATAATACTTTTATACCCCTGCATTCTAATGTCTTTCTTAAATTAGCAGGTGAACACAATGGGCACAGTTTTTATCTGAGTTTTATACACCCACATGAAATTGGGGGGTATATTGGTGTCACCTATATCTGTCCGTCCAGGCAAAATTCTTGACAATTTTTGACAAAACTATGTGTGAGTGTTCGTAATCACCCAAGAATGAACCCAATTGAAAATAAAAAAAAAATAAAAATATTAAGTATGAGTTACTGTTCTTGAAAACGCATTCAATTTTTAGCTTGTTCTAGAAGGCACTATTCTTGACAGATTTTAACAAAAGTTAGTGTGAGTGGTTTTTATTACCCAAGAATAAACTCCTATCAAAAATAAAAATATTTAAAGAGTTTTTGTCGCTGTCATTGAATTATTAGCTTAGAAACATTTAAAGACATGATTCTTGCTGAAGTTTGGCAAAACTTTGTAATTCAGTGTTGCCCCAAAAAGAAGTGTATGACTGAAGGTTGAATATTTCATACTGGTAATTGTTAATATACTGCCAAATATTTTTATTTAAAATCAAAGCTGTCAGCATATATTACCTTGCCTGACAATCTATCTTAATAATTTCATGTTATTTGTTGTACTCTATGCATGTATTGTTTTGGTGATTTGATTTTTCTTAAGGCATGTTATATGGAAATATTAATGGAGGTATATCACAGCCTTTACATCATATGTTTATGCCATCCAATTCACATGAGACAACATCAGCTTCACCATGTGGTTCTAGTTTAATATGTTCCTATCCCATTCTACCACCCAGTCCAAATTCAAACATATATCAAACTAGCTGTTTAGCTGGTGCTCAAGGTACCTACTGTAGATTTTGAATAGTAGCTATCTTTTTAAAATATATATAGACATAGTATTATTTTAACAACTTGTAAAAATGGGTAGATTCCAGAATATAATATATAGGTAGTATGAATTAGATTTGCTTAAAGATCAACAGTTTGCTGTTGTAATCAGTTTAGTTTAGGTATAAGTTATTAAGATCTATATATATATATATATATGTCAAGATTGATGCCACCATTAAATTTCTCTTAATATTCACTTAATAGAGTTATCACTCTTTACATAAACACTCTAGAAGGCACAATTCTTGATGGATTTTGACCTTATTGCCCTTGTTCTAGAAAAGGTGTTCAATTTTTAGCATGTAAACACTCCAATCTTGACAGATTTAGATGAAACTAGGTATGAGTGTTAGTAATCACCCTGCTCAAAGGATCATAATGAATGTAGAATGTGTCAAGTGATTTCAGTCAATTTATTAGGAAAAGTAAAAAGAAAATGTAGCTATATATATTGTGTAATTTTAATTAATTTTTGCCTATAGAAAGATCAAAATAATATTTTTGTCTTTAGCTTATATAGTTTATGTTAGTGATATTCTTGTATTATCAATGTCTGAGAAATACTGAATCTTCACTAGAGAGAATATTACCTAGAGTATCAGATTAAACTAATATAACGCTTACTGAATAGACATTGTTAAATTACCTCAAACTAGAAATGTCACTTTTTATTTCTCTACGAGTTATCTTTACTTCAACACTTTTACTTACGTTTACATTATGTTCCCATCATGTTCCCATCGGCCACAGCAATCACAGTTCAGGCCATCTCAGGGAAATCAGGATAAGGTGTACAGTATAGGAAAACCTGACAGACGTTAATTGCCGTGGATGCCGGGCGGAAACTGTCAATAAATTTGCTATGGAAGTCATAATAGGCTGTAGTAAAACTGAATCAATATTTTAGAACATGAAAAGGGTAAAGAGTGATGTTGTGGCTGCCATGAACATAGTGTTTAATGTAGCATCAAATAAATTGTTTCTGTTTTTGAGACTTAAGGTATGATGGTGAACATAACCCTTTAACCTTGACCTTGACCAAATATATATAACTCAAAGCTAAAGAGAATGGTGAAATTATTTTACCCACCCCCCTCCCCCTATTACTGATACAAAGACACTGGTATATATATATATATTGTTGTTTATACATTTTTCAGGCCAGACATTAGTAGCAGCTGCCCCACCAAGACCACCCTCACCAATGTTTGTTTCTGTACCACCAAGAACTCAACGTCTTTTACATTCTGAAGCATATCTTAAGTAATATGACATTTTTTATCTATGTGAAGAGACTATGACTGACAATTAGTAATATCATGTATTATAGCACCATGTTATGAAAGGATATTCTCATTATGTTTCTTTAAGAATTGTGGTAATAACTAGGAATAGGGTGGCTGACGGAGCTCTGCAAATTCCACTATTTTAAATTGTCTGCACAGTTAGAAGCTGATTTTGGAAAATAAACTAATTTATTATAAAATATAAAATAATTTATTGTTGGGGTGGAAGAGATAATTTATTCAGTATTCAAACTGTGTATTTAAGGTATATAGAAGGTTTAAATGCTGAAAGCAGAACAATAGGTGACTGGGATAAACAATTGACTTGCAAGCCAGACAATACTCCAGTACCAAATGAAGCCAGGTTACCAACCCAATGGTTGTCACAGGGAGCAGGATATCATGGTAGTGTCACCAATGCCTTGTGGGCTTTAAGGAACCACATGTTGAAAGACACATTAGCTGTAGCAAGAGCATTGCCATATGAAGCATTATAGGTATCTGATATTTTTGATTGGATGATGGAAATCTTTTACTTGCTAAGAATGCAGAATCAAACAGGAATGAAAAATTGGACAATCTAAATACTTCACAATGATTTAAACAAAATAATCATAATCACAAGTCTTTTCACCAGATCAAGATAGCTTTTCAAGAGGGGACCAAGTTTTAAAGGGAGTGGAAATATGTCAGTCTACATTCCTTATGAGCACAATAAATTAACAATTAATTATGTGAATGAGGCATCAGTTTATGTCTGAATTTTATGAAATTTGGTGTGCATGATTCTATCTACAAGATCTTGAACAAGTTAAAATCAAATTTCTTTGCCTCTAAGTTGAATCAATATCAAGATAGTTATATCCTAATATGTTCAAATTATTAATATTCTCTTCTTTCAGGTGGCAGCAGTAGTTTAAAATTTTTCCTTTCACACCAAATTGGTGAAATATTTGCAATATCATTTTGCACATCTGACCAATGTCCCTTTTATCAGTACAGTTTTCATAGATATTATATGTTGTAATCTCTTAGTACTCAGATTTATTGGTTTTACTATATATATATTTATATTGTGTAGCTAGTATGTTTGATTAAAGTCTTTTAAAGGAAGTTTGTATTATAACTTTTTTACATGCCCAAATCTATTCACATTTCTTGTAGACGAGATAGAGGCTAGAGTTTTTATCAGATCACAATAAAACTTGGTATTCATGTATATATTGATGAGATCTCGATCAAGTTTGAATTTGACTCGTTTTGGTTGAACATTTTTTGAGTTATTACCCTTGACTTAGTAAATCCATATCATATCGTGACTAAAGGACTAATTTTTCTCATATTAAAGAAATTTTATTAGTTTGAATTCAATGATATATATATATCTACTGTGTTTATAAGCCAATTGAGGACGGACATGATTACAATATACATCATTTTTCATGTGGGCATATAATAATTACTTCAAATAGAAACTCAACCCATCAACAAAATAGAAACAAACTAGGCAATTGTTTACAGTTTATTTCAATAATTTTGCTCGCCCTTGTCTGGTGGCAAGAAGAGCTTTTCTTTCCATAACTTGTCTATTTAGAACAATAGGTTCTTGTGGCATGCCTCGAGCTAAATTCCAGTTATCTTTTCTTGCTTGTAATTTCTTTATTTGTCTGTTTGAGGGATTTTTATTCTTCCTGGAGAATTTTAAGTTCAATTTGAACTTTTGATCAACCTGAAAAAGAGAAGATCCCATGAAACAAGTTAAAATATTTTTAATAGTTACCATCTTCACAATTACAAACAGCATCTAATATATTGATTGCAATGGCCACCTTTCTCTTTTTACCTTACCAATATATTGATTGTAATGGTCACCTTTCTCTTTTTACCTTACCAATATATTGATTGCAATGGCCACCTTTCTCTTTTTACCTTACCAATATATTGATTGTAATGGTCACCTTTCTCTTTTTACCTTACCAATATATTGATTGCAATGGCCACCTTTCTCTTTTTACCTTACCAATATATTGATTGCAATGGCCACCTTTCTCTTTTTACCTTACTAATATATTGATTGCAATGGCCACCTTTCTCTTTTTACCTTACCAATATATTGATTGCAATGGCCACCTTTCTCTTTTTACCTTACCAATATATTGATTGCAATGGCCACCTTTCTCTTTTTACCGAAGTTTGCGAATATAGTAATTTTATTTGATTGCAAACTACCGAATACAGACAGAGCCCTGATCCCTAGACAGATAGTCTGTACTCCATAAGACATAATCTATTTGTTGACGGCTCTAATGGCTCTATTCTCAAACAGACAATCCAATAAAATTTGCTGAATCATGGTCACAGTAATACAGGCACAAGGTATTATGGTCACAGTAATACAGGCACCATGTATTATTGTCACAAGGTATTATCGTAACAGTAGAAGGTATGGTCGACCACGAAACCTTTCATCTGATTCGAACTTCACCGAGATCTCATTAACATATACATCATCAACTATAAACTGTAGTGTAGAGAAATGTGAACTGACGGCAATATACGTCCACATTTCAATATAGGCATATAACAAAGGTGATTCGAAGAAGATGGAAATAAATGGTAAATATATTTTGATTATCAATAGGGTTCATCCTTTGGTGATCTTAACCAATTTCACCACGATTTGTCAAAATCCATCAAGAATTGTACCCTATGGAGTGTTTTGGACAGACACATTTCGTTTGGGTTTCCCACAGAAAAACATTCAGAAGTTTAAAGCATTACTACTTACCCCTTTCATATCTTGGGTGTATTTCCTTTTTACTTTGTGAATACCATTTCTATGATCTTTTCTATCTAAAAAAATAATAAAAAAAATAACCATAACTGAAGTTTCAGCTGAAAATCGTATTATTTTTGATTGATATAAATGTAGTAGAGGTTAGGTTTGACAATTTCAGCTTATCACCAGAAAAGTCGCACTGTTCATCTTTTTGTAGCAATTGTCACTGTCGAAAATTCCATAAACGCATCTTTTCACCACAACTGAAATCCCTGAAAGTCGTGTCAAAATAACGTCAACAGTCAGTCAACTTGTCTAACCTTCATCCACGTGTTTGGGGTGATGTCACCTAGATGTATGACGTGTTTAAAGCAAAGACGTTGATTGGCTAATGTAAATATATATAAGGGGCATGGCTTTGTGCTCTTGAAACATGTTGGACTTAGGACTACTTTGTTATTTCTATAGTTAGTGCTTACACGAAGTTTTTGTGAATCTATAAGTTTGAACAGCTATAACATTTCCATGTTTTGAAAATCCCTCTGTTGATAATAATTTTTGTAATGGAAATCAAACATTCATATCTACGGCGGCCATTGTCCTTTTAAGACGTATTTTTCAATACGATTTCTTCACTCATTTAATTGAATAATGTATTAATTATTAGATTTAGCGTTCCTCAAGAGGCATCAAGAATATAATGCATTAAATGAATTGAATATAGATTAAAAGTGTTTCATTTGACCAAGAATTGATGACAACCCTGGTTATTTATAGATATATATACTAGTATATTCTATTATATAATTATATTACCCTCAAAAATGTTAAAGTTTAAACGAACCCTGGCATCCTTAAACAAAATATATTAATAGTGAGAGATTTTGTAAGAACTTACTATTGTGATGCTGGGAAGCATTCTTAGACTTTGCCATATTCCTGTTAAGAGGTTATTCTGTAACCTGTAAAATAAATGTTTATCTAATAATATTAAATAACTTGCCAGACAAAGTAATATACGCCCATTAGCAGCTTTGATTTTAAATAAAAATATTAAGCAGTACAGTAACAATCACCAGAATGAAATATTCAACCTTCAGTCATACACTTATTTCAAACTTTTTGCGGCGATACTGAATAATATTACCAAGTTTCATCAAATTCTGTCATCATAAATGATGATACTAAATTTCATTTAAATCGGATGAAAACTGTAGTCTCTATTGTGTTCACAAACAAATTTAGATGCGTTCTTCCTAAGTCTAGGGCAATAACTCAAAAAACGTTCATCAAAGGTTTGTCAATTTCGTTCTGGACCAAAATCTCATGATCACAACAAATTTCATTTAAATCGGATAAAAACTGTAGCCCTCCATCGTGTTCACAGGTCAATTGTGGACGGACAGACCATTGACAATATACGGCCACATAATGTGGGCGTATAAATAGGGAACAGAGTGTGTTATTATATGTTATAAAATGTGGTCCAAGTTTGTTGTGAAAAGTGGTTCGACTTTGTTATGGTCCGATTCGTCTTGCAATGTACCGGAGGTTGTCAAGATACACAATTTTTACTTATAGAGCAAGAAGGCGGGAGTGTAAGTTTCATACATAGCCGAAATAACAATTTATTCTAACATGATTCAAAACAAATACAGTCCGAATCGTCGCGACACCTTCGGCTTCAATCATGTAGACGTCCATTTTTCTAAACAAACCTCGACACATGCTTAAAAATAAACAGTTTAGACTAATTTCTTCTGTTGAAAATGTTGTTTTAGATATAATGAATATAAATACTACATTTTTTATCCATATTCAAGTATTATAAAGCTTAAATTACCCCGATGTCGGCGGATAATACTAACGTGAACATAAAGCAACTAACCTATAAGAAATTGGCAATGGTAGAGGATCAGGGGAGGTAATTCTCGTCACAGGTTCTCTGTCTATTTCCGGTTTCCCCAGAAGGACTCAGACCACTAATACTTTTTATATAAATGTAGTCCGTCAACGAGTTGAATGAGTTTATGTATTATTTATTATATATATCTATGGTTTGACATCATTGGTTATATAATATAGAGGGTCTAACACATGACATCAGCCCTATATATAGGCCTACAATACAGAGCTTTGAACTTAACGCGATGCCATCTTGGGAAGTGACGACGACAATAAACGACCAGATTATAATGTGGGTGTATAGAAATAGGATAGGCTATAATATCTGAACAAAAATCGACGTATTTTTGAAAAATCAAAATGGTAACTCGCCAAAGTATCACGTCCGGCCCGGATTTACTTTATCGTTTTTTGTGTCAAAACAATGGCTACCAATCAGCATAAAGTTTCGTTGATATATATCATGAGTAATTGGTTGAGTTATAGGAAAGTTCGCGATAGACTAGGCCAGAGTGCTCACACTTGCCGATCGAGTCGATAACGATGAATATTAGGGCGAATAATATCAAACACGTTCGATATTGTCACAAAGTTGTCATTACAGAAGATCTACAATATTTTGAAGAGTTGCTCTAACTACTGCGGCTAAGCTGTTTTCAATGTGTACATTTGGAAATAAAAAAAATTGACATTTCGAAACACACAAAGTTCAATCTGTTCAGGGATTAATTTTAAATGATAGATTACATTTCTATGGTTATTTTTCAATCCAGTTTATATTTTCATTTATTTCAGTTCCATTCACATCTTTCCACTTTTTAAAATCTATAATGACCGTTCAATTTCTAACGCGGGCGTCTTTGATGATGAATTTGTTTGATTCTGTGACAATGGTGGGCGTAAAACTCTGGATTTATGACCTAATCAAATGTCAAAAAAAAACAATTAAACAATAGGTTTAAAAGATCATCATTAATTATAAAACGACGGTAAACACAAAAGAAGATCCAGTCATTCAATGTAGAAAGGTTGTTTAACTCTAGATCAATGAAACAGTGAATATATTTTGAATATTCTAATCAGATAGAAAAGAAGTTAAAGTTTCAAATTCCACCATTCGTATTTTCATTATAAAACCTGGCAATGGAGTATATAGGCAATGGAGTATATAGGCAATGGAGTATATAGGCCATGAAGTATATAGGCAATAGAGTATATAGGCAATGGAGTATATAGGCCATGAAGTATATAGGCAATGGAGTATATAGGCCATGAAGTATATAGGCAATGGAGTATATAGGCAATGGAGTATATAGGCAATGGAGTATATAGGCAATGGAGTATATAGGCAATGGAGTATATAGGCAATGGAGTATATAGGCAATGGAGTATATAGGCAATGGAGTATATAGGCAATGGAGTATATAGGCAATGGAGTATATAGGCAATGGAGTATATAGGCAATGGAGTATATAGGCCATGGAGTATATAGGCCATGGAGTATATAGGCAATGGAGTATATAGGCAATGAAGTATATAGGCAATGGAGTATATAGGCAATGGAGTATATAGGCAATGGAGTATATAGGCCATGGAGTATATAGGCCATGGAGTATATAGGCCATGGAGTATATAGGCAATGGAGTATATAGGCAATGGAGTATATAGGCAATGGAGTATATAGGCAATGGAGTATATAGGCAATGGAGTATATAGGCAATAGAGTATATAGGCCATGAAGTATATAGGCAATGGAGTATATAGGCAATGGAGTATATAGGCCATGGAGTATATAGGCAATGGAGTATATAGGCAATGAAGTATATAGGCAATGGAGTATATAGGCAATGGAGTATATAGGCCATGAAGTATATAGGCAATGGAGTATATAGGCCATGAAGTATATAGGCAATGGAGTATATAGGCAATGGAGTATATAGGCAATGGAGTATATAGGCAATAGAGTATATAGGCCATGAAGTATATAGGCAATGGAGTATATAGGCAATGGAGTATATAGGCCATGGAGTATATAGGCAATGGAGTATATAGGCAATGAAGTATATAGGCAATGGAGTATATAGGCAATGGAGTATATAGGCAATGGAGTATATAGGCAATAGAGTATATAGGCAATAGAGTATATAGGCAATGAAGTAAGAAACAAAAACAAAGTCTTTAATAAACGAAATAATTACGAAAGAAGAAAGATGAAAAGATTAATATTTTTTTTTGTTTGTTTTTGAAAGAAAATTATTATATTAAAGAAATAAGTTGATTAGTGCTTTGTTACTTTGTTACTGAATACTGAAACTATTTGATCTATCAATTATAAAACACCTTTAATTAATTAGGTGTATATTGAAAAAGAAAAATGATTATGATAAAAAACTAAAACTATGGGTTAGTAAAACAAATTGTTGCTGATATTTCTATTTAAGTGCAAGTATTAGCAATTTCTCACAATTACCAGCGTAGTTGAAATATATTTTGCTTGCTTCCAATCAAATAATTCGACCGAGACGGTCGTAAAGTAGTATAATGGTGGTTTATAAATTAGGGAGGAGTCAAAAACCAATGAAACGTTGAAAGCAACCACCCATGAGAGAAGTGAATAGAGAAAGCGGTGATTTATAACAATACATGAGATGGTCTAATGTATTGAAATGATCTCAAATCTCTATAGGCGATCTAATCAATAGCACATTCAGACATTTTTCACCTGGTTGTGTTGAAGTCATCTTCATTGATAACAGAGTTCATAAGGAAGTTAATTCAAATTTTCACCAGTGTCCACCATTTTGGTGTCATTTGTTAATAAGTTGAAGTTGGTGTATTATTATAGGTTTAATAGTGTGAAGGTTTCAGTGTTTAAACCATTACTATCTTTTTAAATAAAAGTATATTATGGATTATATCTGCAGAAACAGAAACGAATAAACCAAGAAAGACAAGATACAACTGATGTCCAAGATAAGAAAAGACGATAGAGCAAGATGAAGATTCCACGACAAAATGATTTGGAGAATGATAAAAATTTAGTAAGCGTACACGTTTGTTAAACAATATTTTTTGGGAGAGCACCAAAATAGCCCTTTGTGCTATTCTCATATTGCAATTGTCACCAATACTACGAAACTATATCTGGTATGACTATTGTTTGGTAAACACAGTTTGCAACACCCCCAGAAAATTAGATGACAGGATGTTTGTAAGAACCGTGACACTGTAGTTTCAGATTATCATCAGTAAAAAAACCTTTTTATTATTTAGACAAGGAAACATGTAGCAGAGAGAAACAGAAGAGCGAAAATCAATTGTTATTTAGAAGAAATAGAAAAACTGATTACTCCCTCTCTAAGTCAGGTAGCTAAATATTGTTTTATAAAGTTTGAAGATGTCTATTGCTTTTCGTCCGTTTGATTTTTGTAAACATACTAAAGGCTAGCGTTTTGCTTGATATTGTCTTGGAAATTACAGGGATTATTTCGTAAAGAAGAACCCTATTTATTTCCAAGAGAAATTTCAATCTGAAACGGAGTTACGATATTGTACAGAACGGAGTTTCCTAAGTTTTTATACGCGCACATGGAAAAGTGGACGTATATATTGCAGTCACCCCTGTCCGTCGTTCCATCAGTTCATATTTCTAGTAAACACATTACAGGCTAGAGTTTTTATCCTATCTAAATGAAACTTAGTATGTATGTATATATTGATGAGATCTCGGTCAAGTTCAAATTAGGCTCTTTTTGATACCAGGTTTTGGGGTTATTGCCCATGACATGCTCATCAAATTAGCTTATAAACACGATAGGGATACAGTTTTTATTCGATCATGAACTACGTATGTATGTATTGTTAAGATCTTGGTCGAGTTCGAATTTGGCTCATTTGGATGAAAAGATTTTGATTTATTTCCCTTGGCATAGTAAAAACGCATCAAATTTGGCGTGTGAACAAGATAGAGGCTACAGTATTTATCTGACCCTGATGATATTTATATATATATATATACCAAATAATTTACCAACAGAATTCATATGTTTTGTAGTTTACAGCCAATACCAAACTAGAAAAAGCTGAAGTTTTAGAAAGAACAGTAGAATATATTAAACAGAATAAAACGTCGGGTATGTTATATAATCTACTCAATGTAATAAGATAATAATAATATACTGTTCGTGGAGCAATTAATTTTATATCTGGAGGGGATATGGGGTATGGTATGTACATGAAGTAATATTTTGTTGCAATAAACACATACCTTGTAATTCCAGTCCCCCTAGTGTCAGAAACAAATAAGTCCATTACCTCAACAATAAGACGTGTATATTCTTGTTAAAATCACTCTCTTACCATGAATAAGTAAATAATCAGATATATTAGTTAAATTCCTTAAATTCAGAACAAAGCATGTTGTCTGAGATCTGTTTGTGTTTTTAAGAGTAGAATGTTAAATTTCAGAGCTAAACATACAACAGAACTATGTTCGAGGTTTCTTAGAATGTATTAGAAGTATACAGGCGTTTTTAGTGACCATGAAAGTATCAGAGAGCGATGTTAGACATATTTTTCATGGCTGTTTGTCTAGTGTTCGCAATCGCCTTCAAAAGTCAAGTTCAGAACACCAAGCATCATCTGATATTAACATTATGACAATCAATAACCTTAATCGACTGAGAAACATGGAATCTCAAAGACTGAGATTTTCAAACAAACCAAGAACACTGAAACAAAATGAAAACATAACGACTGAAACAACAGACAAGACTTCTAGCAGCCTGGGCCAAAGTTCATCAAAATCGTGTTGGGATATTCACCCAGATCAAGAGGTGAATAAATTGAAAAAAATGAAAAAAACTCCAGATTCAGCATTTGGTGTTTTGAAAGAAGTTGTTTCAAATAACCAAGAGAACTTTTCTAGATGTAAAGATAAGAAGACAGATCTAGGTCGTATATTGAAAAACGATGAGAAAATACTTTGTAATGACAATGAGTGTGAGAATGAGGGTGTTTTTATTCAAATAAATGAAGAAAATATTAAGCCTGATATAAATTATGACGATCCGATGTGGCGACCGTGGTGAAAGAGGTGTTGTGCATCACCATGACTGAGTTTACGTGGATTTTAGAAACAGAAATTGAGATTTTGGAGTGTAGGAGGGTTGTCAACACGCACCCAATATGTGTGTTGGGTAAACTGTGTCAAGAACACATGATATCATAATTATTTATCAATATTTTTACCTTCATAATAAAATATTATTATACTATTATTCAGGCTAATAATTTGATTGTAACATCGCTCCTCTTAGTCTACCAGCAACGACAATTAACAATGAGTCTCCTACATCTCCTTGGAGATACCTGTCAAGTATTACCATTATATCAAAAACTACATTAAAAGATATTTTTTATTCTACTATCTATATCAGTTGTATGTTATTGTATTATATCAATTATAACGTGGAAATTGTGTATTATTAATTAATTTGGATTGAGTTTAATTCTACAAGGTGTCGTTTTAGTTAGTTTGTACCATTCTCATTTCACATACAAAAATCTGTAATACCAATAAACACTAGACAGTGTGACAGCGAGAGTGACTTTGAATTTCCTAAACTAGTGTCGACAAATAGCCATTGTTAAATTATTTGTTGTATAAAGGAGGTTTATTGTCATGGACCTTTCCTTCCACCCGTACTGTATTACATTGCTTAAATTCCGAATAATTCTCTTGTCGAATACTGACCACTGTAGACAAATTCACTAATTAGATTGTTAAAATAGATTATGTGATAGAAGACATGTTGTTTATTGAATATATTGTTGGGAGCCGCGATGGCTTAGTGAGTTAGACGCTTGCTTGCTAACCTGAAGGTCCAGGGATCAATCCCGGCATAGGTCGAGATAATACCTTCCGATTTATCAACACAGTTTCCCCCTGTCAGTGATGCAGGTAAGAGGGGCTGACATGGAAAAAGCGTCTAGTCGTTCGGATGGGACAATAAACCGAGGCCCCGTGTGCTACAGAATGTGCTCGTTTAAGATCCCTCGACAGTTGGAAATCGAAAAAGAGCAGGCTAATGCCGCTGTCCTGGCAAAATTTCCCTCATTTCCTTTTCAATCAGATTAATTTAGGTTTACGACTGATAAATGCGATTAAAATAATGATTATAGGATTGATCATGCAATTGTCAGGTTTTATTTTGAACATTTTGAAATATTTTACGATTAAATATTAATAAATAAATACTATTTCTTTAAAACAATATAGAAATATACTCGGTGACCAAACTGAAATTAAATTCTTTTTACGTATATTTGGTAGGGCTAAATAGATTAGTTTTAATACGTCCACAAAGACACCAATCTGTCAACAAACATCGGGAAACAAAAACTATGGTATATCTGTGTTGGATTTAGGTTTTACTACCGGGGAAGAAGAAAGGAAGGAAGAATTATCTTGATGGTGAGGTAAAAGGTATAACAAGTACTAGATTAAAAGACAATCCGGTTAAAGCTATCATGTTTTTTTGTAAAGTAAGATAGAAAATCAACGTGACAATTCTGTTTAAGTTATCAGTTCGTATATCAAACAAAAATTGTTGTAAGAAGTAATCAAAAATGAAATGAATGGAGTTTTAAAAAAAATCACAACAAATTTCGTCAAAATCCGTTAAGAATTGTGTTACTTATAATTTTATTTCTTGAAAGTGAAAGAGCATGGGTACAAAAGATGTTAACACTATTTTTCATGTAACTTTACGTATGGTTTGCCATATAGGTAAGGCTTGAAGTCAATATTTCCTTCTTGAACTACTGTAAATTACCGACCGCTCGGTTTAACAGTTGTTCTGTTTGTATTGTCAGTATAGTGTAAGAACGAAACGTGAGACAGGCTTGTAAATAATGAACAGTATCTGTCATTGTAAAACCGAATCTTGTTAATCTCCGGAAAGTGGCAGATTATCGCGCTATTTGGTACAAAGAATGCTATAATACTGTAAGAGATTCCGATGTGTTTTATAAAAAGGATGCCTTTTGCCATTTACGTGGCTTTGTTATGTTACAATTGGTCTACTATGAAGGTTCACTAACACACTGAACATATCATTAAGTTTGCCGAAACAACGCCCACCTTGTCATGTTGCTACGTGATTCAAACACCATAAAAAGATCTCTTGCCATGGAATCACATGTTGAACAAGCAAGAGTTCTGGTGGGGATATACCGGTTCAAAAAGGTTTTGAATATATTGTGGCGAGTCTTCAGATGACAGGGCAAGATACGTTAGTGATGTATATTGTATTTTAGTCAATATAAGGTGTGGGTGTGTAGAAAATTACGTAAATGTCGTTCATACTCTACCGAGCTGTGCTGGGTAACACCTCTTTATAGAATGGTTAAAACTCTTTAGTTCGAATTGTATTATTTGTAATCGAATTTCAACCCAGTCGTCAAGTTGCTCTGTAAACAATAGGAAATCGCCTTGTTGAGATCAGGCTTTTCTTGTAATATGTAACTTAGTGTAGCTTTGTTTGGAGGTTGTTTGTTACAATTGATTTTAAACATCAAGAATTGTTTTAAAGATGTGCAGTGTTGACTTAGTACAACGAAAAAGTCAAAACATTCATCGATTTCGACGACAATGTTCAGTAGCCAATAAAGACTTTTCTTAGCAATAACTTCAGGTAATGATTAAAATCTTATCATTCCAGGTAAAAAAAACATCGTTTATTTATATAAAAAAACTGTATAATAACTAGAGAAATATTTTTGCCTATCTGTTGAGGGAAATAATGCTAGCCTGATGATATATGTGAGGATTTTGATAATTCATGTTGATGATTTTTGAAATTTTGATGTTGATTATAATTGTTATCAATGACATTGATGATAGCAAATTGATGATAGCAAATTGATGATAGCAAGTGTGCGATCTTCCTACGCTGTTCAGTCGAGAGTGGCCAAATGTATTGTAAGGGTTGACGAAGGGTCCGAGGAACGTCCGTGATTTCACTTACCCATGCCATGGTCCATTGGTCGGTATAAATAAAAGGGCCGATTTAGTACGACTAGAGTCGATTCATGACGATCAGAATCGATTCAGGACGATTAGGGGCGTTTCAGGACGACAATTGGGTCGATCAAAAAATTTAATTCATCGTGGAAAATCTGGTTCAGATCGAGCTGGCTAAAAAAAACCAGCAACCGATCACTTTTCTGTACCTTTCCCTGCAGATCTTCCCCCGAATGTGAAAGGCGGTGATCGATAATGCTCGCAGGTAAACAATTTTTTTGCAAAAATGAGGCCGATCGACCAAAAAATAGATCGAGTAATTTCGGGGGAAATAGGGGTATAACGTTTTGTATGAGTTAAAACACGTTGAAATACGCTGCCATACGTCGAAGTACGGCGAAGTCGACGAATCATTTGTGCATTGTGCACTTATAAATACGCTTTGAGTATAACAGCATAGTACGTCGATAATTTTATACAAGTAAAGTGTTGAAAGGTAGCCATATTACTACTACTCTACAGGCGTGCTACAACCTACATCAGTATACACAAAACTTACTTATAACGTATCCAAGAACGGCAGCGTTTTCGGTAATTTTTTCATAAGCGGTATACGCTTGTCTAATCGTGTGACAGGGCCATTAGAAAGATTGTCGTCAATGTGGCGGAATCGATGACAACAATAATGATTATTATTGATTAAAAATTACAAGTAAATCTAAAAGACTATAATTTGTTCTGATGTAAGTGGCAAGGATGACGTATTTTTAATTAAGGTATGGTTTACTGCAACAGATTACATTTCAATAAATATTTTTCTAGAGAGACATCCGTACAAAGCTCTGACTAATCCGACAGGAGTCTACTTAATTGTGAGATAAAATTCTTATGATGTTTCATTTGCCAATACTTTTCAATTGATATGTGTTTGAAATGAAAAAAGGATCATTTTTTTGATACAACTAAAATTCCGTAAATACATTTTGTTATTTTGTTATTTTGTTGAAACAAAGTTAGAATTGCTCTGTTCCTTCAAATATTTATATAATTGTCGATGGGAAACGTTTCATTGTTTTTTTGGGGAATAAACCTTATGGATTCCCTCCATTTGGGCACCTTGCAATCTGTCCGTGGCTGTTCGCAAACCGAATAAAGAACCCGGATAAGACTTGTACCTCCGAATAAAGAACCTGGATAAGATTTGTACCTTCGAAAAAAGAACCTGGATAAGACTTGTACCTCCGAATAAAGAACCTGGATAAGACTTGTACCTCCGAATAAAGAACCTGGATAAGACTTGTACCTCCGAATAAAGAACCTGGATAAGACTTGTACCTCCGAATAAAGAACCTGGATAAGATTTGTACCTTCGAAAAAAGAACCTGGATAAGACTTGTACCTCCGAATAAAGAACCTGGATAAGACTTGTACCTTCGAATAAAGAACCTGGATAAGACTTGTACCTCCGAATAAAGAACCTGGATAAGACTTGTACCTCCGAATAAAGAACCTGGATAAGACTTGTACCTTCGAATAAAGAACCTGGATAAGACTTGTACCTCCGAATAAAGAACCTGGATAAGACTTGTACCTCCGAATAAAGAACCTGGATAAGACTTGTACCTCCGAATAAAGAACCTGGATAAGACTTGTACCTCCGAATAAAGAACCTGGATAAGACTTGTACCTCCGAATAAAGAACCTGGATAAGACTTGTACCTCCGAATAAAGTACCTGTCAATTGATGGAAGGGTATTATTAAAATTGTGCCAAAACTGTTTGTCTATCGTGCCTGATATCTTGTTTTTCTTATAATTTTACTTTTCAACATGATGATAAAAACCGTTTTCAAAATTAATAATAAATCTGAGTATCCTTTTTTGCCGCTCAAAATATTCTGTTCTAAAGGTTCTTGTACTTAAAGTTGTGTATGACAGGTGCCTTGGTCCGTTATGCACAGATATCTCACATGAGGCTACCACGAATCCCAATTAAGAATAAGTGGAGATGTGAGGAGATATTGAGTCGATCACGTCCTCTCAATAACCAAACAATGTTACATATCACTCCTCGATAAAAATATGAGATGTTGGCATACCTTACATCTTGAGATGGTCGTCTTGCCTTTCATCTTCATTGTTTATTTCAGTTGTTTTATTTGATTACGACTCACCACCATGTTCTTTCTCGCAAAATATATCACTTTAAGGAATGCTCCAAAACAAGTATGCACTTAAGTTGAGAATCCAACAAAGGGAGGTTTGTAAAGAAGGTCTCCAAGGATATAAACTGGAATGTATAAAACCTACAAATATCTGTTATAATTCTAAAACCAGTAGCAAGTTTAATCAAATATTAACTGTGATATAATAAGAACCGAGCTGTTTTTTCAGCAATAACGATATGTCATTTTTGTAGCATACCTTAACATCTGGGCATCTTCATTACATTTTAAAATAGCTTGAAAATTTACAGTTGATTAAAAATGAACTCAGCTTTGTTATATGTGTCTGCTATATTCAACAGCTGTTATAAGGGTAGATATAGTTTTGTTATATATATTCAATATATATTCTGCAGTTGCATAATCTGCGAAAGAGATCAGTTTATCACCTAACTCTCCTGGAATATCTATATTCAGACGACTGCATCACAAACCTAGATGCATGCTGGGCTATGTTTCATACAATTTAAACTGATAAAACCTTGTATTTAAGAAATACAGTAATCAGATTGGTTAATAAATCCAGTGACTTAACAATGAAATGAGTGTTAGGTATGATGCGTTTCGGGAGATATGACAAAGTTTGAAGTGGTTTTCAATTGAATGGTAAAAACACTCATAAATCTTATAACTGCGTAAAATTAGAAAACAAAACGTTGCATTAATAAATTGTTTAATTAATAGATCATGTAGGCTACCAAATATCATGACCGTTTAGTATTTTATATCTAATACAAATGCATGGACACGCTAAAAAATTAAATACACCCAACTGACCCAATTTCTTTAAACCAGAATAGCTGAAAGGTCATCTGGAACATAACCTAGACATCAATCTGGAATTCTCCAAAACAAATTACTTCACAAGGTCATGTGTATTGGTGAAAGATTATCTCCAACAAGGGCAATAAATACTTCAAATAGTTTTGTAAATGAATTATTGGCAAGTAATCTAAGACATTGATAGTTAGGCCATTGTAACATTGACAGAAGTTTTGTGAGTGTGGTATGTTGTTTCTAGTTAAACTATAAGGTATACGCTTTGCTGGCGGTATATCAACAAATATTATCCGGAATGACGAGTTTTGTTTTAGATGTTATTATTTGAAGGTCGCGATCAGATTATCAATAATACTAATCTTCATTGATACTGGTCTGAGGGAAATAACCATAATAGTTTTGGAAATAAAAGAATTACAATGGCAACTAGACCTGTTTAACACAGATCTAGCTTCCATGCAAGTTTACATCATCTGCATTTATATTTCGTAAAACATGAATGCGGCTAGACTTGTCAATGTTTGAAAACCATATTTCCAGATTGAAAAAAGGGCTTCTAGTTTTTCCATCTTATATTTCAAAACATTTTGGATTAAAAATGTAGTCTACATTAAATTTTTACGTTTTTCTTTTGGCATTATTCAAGATTGTTTCCACTTTTTCCGTAAATTTTCGGAAATTTTTGTTTTGTTTTGAATCATAATTGATACTTTGGTCTGTACCTATCAAGTTCCATGAAAATAATTAAAAATTAATAAAGTTAGAATATTGAACAAAATTCAGAACAAAAAGTTATGGAAAAATTGTTCCAGTCTACACAGAATAATTTATTTAAAAGTTAATTTCGCGATCTGAAGTGTCTGACACACGGCACATTAGAATTTTATGGTAAAATTATAACACGTAAGTGAAAATTTGTGTTTGGAGCGTTCACATGGTTTCAAATTTTTACCTTTAATTTTTCAAATGAATTTCTCAGAACACATATTTCAACAATTTTTGTTTTATAAAACATAATTTTTATTCGTGAAATTTCATTAAAGCTATTATCAACAACCATGAACAATATTTGACTCTAATATTGACTTTATGACGTTCTTCCTGCACTGACCTAGAAAAATACAAGAATTTGGTTTGAATCAACAATAACTTTATTGATTTGGGGAAGAAAGATCAACTTTATAATGAACTTGATTTTCAAGATTACGTCCCATATTATCTTGATGAGTTTCTTTATCAAAATTCTGATTTCGTTAACATGCACTGTAACAGTATAGTAGTGATAAACCGAGAAAACAGAAAACTTATTTGATAAGAAATGCAAACTGTTGTGTATCTAATATATAAGTACACAATTGCACTAAGAAATTTCACCTCAAAATTCTGTAATTGTGTAATGAAAAATAGTGATAAAATGTTTTCTGATTCAAGCCAAAGTCTAGAAGTAAGGTAAACTATAGAAATAAACAATTAATATTTTATAAAGAAAATAGACTTGTATAATTTGATTTTTTATCATATTTATTCTTACGGCAATTGCTATAACTGCTTTCTCAAGATTGTAAATTAATCTATGAGGGCCAGATCAATTTGTCATTGAAGTCAGTTTTATCTATCATAACCTACTGTTTAACCAACTTGACTGTAGATCAGCAGATATGATATTTAAATTTTCAGTCAGAGTTTGATATATTTTGTTATTTATTTTATTGTATTTTGTCAGTCATATACACCCCAGTCTTGTCTTGATTTGACCTGATTTCTATTGAATAGGTATTATGTCTAATTGACCTGATTTCTATTGAATAGATATTATCTCTAATTGACCTGATTTCTATTGAATAGATATTATCTCTAATTGACCTGATTTCTATTGAATAGGTATTATCTCTAATTGACCTGATTTCTATTGAATAGATATTATCTCTAATTGACCTGATTTCTATTGAATAGGTATTATCTCTAATTGACCTGATTTCTATTGAATAGGTATTATCTCTAATTGACCTGATTTCTATTGAATAGGTATTATCTCTAATTGACCTGATTATTTTGTGTGAATTTTAAGAATCATAAAATAAGGACTATAAAATTCCTCGCAATGTTTAACTACCGTAGTTCTCTTTTTATTAAATTGTAGACAAACTTGGGATTGTATTTTCATGTTAAGTTGTTAGAATATATTTTCTGACGGATAATAAAATATTATTTAGTCGACTTCTTTCCCCTTGTCAGGTTGACCTATTGAAATATTTTACAAGAATTATCTAAGACTCTGGAGGATTATTATTTTTCTCTTCTCAACATTAAAACGGGTGCAGTATTTTAATCATTGACTAGCGAACGTCAAGTATTTAATTTGTTTATCTTTTATCGGCTTAAGATCTCGTCTGACAAAATGAAAAGCTCAAGAAATCCTTTTGTACTTCTTCTTATCAATATAGGTTTATCAACACACAATGAATTTTAGAAAAATAAAACCCGAAAAGTAAAAATAAAAAAACCCAAAAGACAAGTATTTTGGTAACGTCCCGGAGTGCCACAAAAATTTTACAGACATCATTTGAATATATACCAAGACCATAATAGATGCTGCACTGAGTTTTACTGCATTTCTCGTAGGCGATCCGATTTCTAACAGTGTCAGCAATCCATCAGTATAGCATATAGCATATGTATGATTTTGTAAATTATCAATAAATATTGTTTAAACAAAAAAAAAAAAAAAAAAAAAAAAAAAAAAAAGTGGCCAATGGTTTGACGATCTGTCTGTGTCCCTATGCTTAAATTTGATGATGTTTGTGTTGTAACTCAGGGTTCACAACTGTGACCCAGAACGCAATCGGTTTTATCAATTGAATGTCATAAACTGAGCCACTTTTGTAAAGTCACAAAGCAAAATAAGAATTTTGATTTTTCACGATAATGTCTGATTAATCCAGAACTTATTTATCTGTTCAGTATATTTCATAATATATCAAAATGAAATGAGGTTTGTTAAATGTATTACACTGTTTTTATCGATTTTTTTTCTGAACTAAATGTTAAATCATGGTTTCAAAAAGTTGGCCTGGCTCATCTTTGTAAATTTGCCAAAACCAGTTAGATGTCTAATACAACAACGATAGTTTCTAATGATGTGAAAAGCCGTCTCACAAATGTTTACTCTTACAATCCGAAAGTTCCTATATGGTAAGCTAAAGGCCAAATGGAAATCAGAACAGTAGGGTAGAAGACAAGTTTGAGATTAGTCAAATCCATTTCAAGTGCAAATATATATATTTATAAAATAAACCAGTCCAAACGAAGTCTGTTGTCATATTATAATAATCATTTAAACAAACAGTAGATCACCAGTATGGAGATTTTGTTCCGAAAAGACCTCGACCAACCTGAATACAATACGATATCGAAGGATACATTTGAACAAGAAATAAACAAATAAATGAGCAATATTTGTCAAGTATAAAAGGCCACTTTGTTACAGTTTGGTGTATCAGTTCCACAATGGATACGATGGTGTAAATATACAGTTACTTGCTAGTGATGTTCTAATTCTTGACCAAGACACAAATCGGGAGTCTTTTAAAACAGTTGTGATTCTATTAGTATTAATTAACTCTTTATTATTATAGAAATGGATATTTTAATCAAATCAATGGTTTTCCTGGCTGCCATTATGTGTCTGCAAAAAGGTATTTATTTTTTCTTAAACATTGCTCAATTGATAAAAAAACAAAATAGGTTATAAAGTGTTATAAGGAATTTAAATATTATGAAACTCAAGCGACGTGGGTAACAGACTATATATCTTGCTCGTCATCATTTCTTGAGGCGGGATCTCGTTGATTAGTGAAGAACCCAGTGAGATCTATCGCAGCCACTATACCGATATCAAGAAATGTACGGACAACTGCAATAAACAGGTTTCATACAAAATAAAACATGAGTAAGAGGCCGTCACAAGGAAAAAGCTGCTACTGGTTAGGAAAATTGGCCCACAATTCGCACAATCGCGAAACACTGGAATCGCGAAACATTGGGATCGCGAAACATTGGAATCGCATAAGGACTTAAACAAGTGTCGTAACCTTTCCAAGAACGATAAAAAAGCGCATAGTAAAAAGAGTAACACATGCAAGACCAACAGACGTTTGTTAGAAAATTGGCATGGTACTACAGATACAAGTGTAGAAAACCTCTTGGCATATTAATTCAGTCTTAAAAATATAACTAGAAGCCTTCGCCTTACGACTTAATAAGCTATCGATATCAATTAGCGATGAACCTATAGGTCTTAAATGTGGCAAAAAACCTTTGTGTCATTTTGACGTTGATGTTTCCGCCCTGGTCAATAGAACCTTTCAATTTAAAAATATGAATTAAGTTTGTATCCTGAATAATTTGTGTTCCGTTCACGTTGACACGGTCAAACGGAAAAATGTTCGTGACCTTGAGCTAATGTAAATTTGTCAAATTGAGTATATAGAAGGATATTGATATTCAGTGGAGGCTGCATATTTGACTTAATAATCGATTATCGCATATAAAAACATGGACAGACACTTTCTTTTAGTTTAGTAAAGATTGTGTTAGAAAGAATGATATTTTTTCTCTGAAATTATAAAAAAGAGGTCGGGCATATGTCCTCGCTCATTCCTAAACAACAAACACATTTTCAAATGAAATACATCAGAGTCAGGATTTTGAGTGGGGAATCTCCAATCCACTAAACAAATTTTAAAAATGAGATTTTATTCGATTGCATCTTATGAATGAATTGAAGCCGTCATAAAATCGTAAAGTCTGTCAAGAATTGTGAAAACTGAAAATTAAACGCTTTTTCAAGAACAAGGGAAATAACTCATACTTAATATTTTTTGATTCCGCTGATATTCAAGAACAAGGGTAATGACCCATACTAATTATTTTTCCGATTTTTTTATTTTCAATAGTGCTCATCCTTGGGTGATTACAAACAATCATACCAAGTTTCGTCAAAATCCGCCAAGAATTAAGCCCACTAGAGTGTTTACAAGCAATTGGAACATTGGTGACGCCAATATACGCCCTAATTATATGTAGGCACATAAAAATGAGTCTTGTCGATCAATGGTTCGATCTTAATGACTTGACCCCTTTGAATATCTAACTCAGTGTAAACGTGGTCTTTATGAGATCCTACTTACCCATATATCCTGGCCTGTTAAAAAGTTTAATTTCCTTGAAATTGTTGAAGGTCTAGGCACATCCCTGACGCTGGATCAAGTTCTCTGTGACAAAAAGTGGCCATATCACCATCAACTGCACGACAGGCTTCATATGGTCCACCATTATAAATACTAGATATTACAGCTGGTTTATCCACAGCTACATTGTCTTTATCTACAAACAGCAAATTAAGAGCTAAATTTGAGAGATTCAAAGTTATTATGTAATAATTATATATGAAATTAAAATATTAACTCACATACCTTCAGTTCTATAGAATATATTATTATCTTACATACCTTCAGTTCTAGAGAATATATTATTATCTCACATACCTTCAGTTCTAGAGAATATATTATTATCTCACATACCTTCAGTTCTAGAGAATATATTATTATCTTACATACCTTCAGTTCTAGAGAATATATTATTATCTCACATACCTTCAGTTCTAGAGAATATATTATTATCTCTCATACCTTCAGTTCTAGAGAATATATTATTATCTCACATACCTTCAGTTCTAGAGAATATATTATTATCTTACATACCTTCAGTTCTAGAGAATATATCATTATCTTACATACCTTCAGTTCTAGAGAATATATTATTATCTCACATACCTTCAGTTCTAGAGAATATATTATTATCTTACATACCTTCAGTTCTAGAGAATATATTATTATCTCACACACCTTCAGTTCTAGAGAATATATTATTATCTTACATACCTTCAGTTCTAGAGAATATATTATTATCTCACACACCTTCAGTTCTAGAGAATATATTATTATCTTACATACCTTCAGTTCTAGAGAATATATCATTATCTTACATACCTTCAGTTCTAGAGAATATATTATTATCTTACATACCTTCAGTTCTAGAGAATATATTATTATCTTACATACCTTCAGTTCTAGAGAATATATTATTATCTCACATACCTTCAGTTCTAGAGAATATATCATTATCTTACATACCTTCAGTTCTAGAGAATATATTATTATCTTACATACCTTCAGTTCTAGAGAATATATTATTATCTCACATACCTTCAGTTCTAGAGAATATATTATTATCTTACATACCTTCAGTTCTAGAGAATATATTATTATCTTACATACCTTCAGTTCTAGAGAATATATTGTTATCTTACACACCTTCAGTTCTAGAGAATATATTATTATCTTACATACCTTCAGTTCTAGAGAATATATTATTATCTTACATACCTTCAGTTCTAGAGAATATATTATTATCTTACATACCTTCAGTTCTAGAGAATATATTGTTATCTTACATACCTTCAGTTCTAGAGAATATATTATTATCTCACATACCTTCAGTTCTAGAGAATATATTATTATCTTACATACCTTCAGTTCTAGAGAATATATTATTATCTTACATACCTTCAGTTCTAGAGAATATATTATTATCTTACATACCTTCAGTTCTAGAGAATACATCATTATATTACATACCTTCAGTTCTAGAGAATATATTATTATCTTACATACCTTCAGTTCTAGAGAATATATTATTATCTTACATACCTTCAGTTCTAGAGAATACATCATTATATTACATACCTTCAGTTCTAGAGAATATATTATTATCTTACATACCTTCAGTTCTAGAGAATATATTATTATCTTACATACCTTCAGTTCTAGAGAATATATTATTATCTTACATACCTTCAGTTCTAGAGAATATATTATTATCTCACATACCTTCAGTTCTAGAGAATATATTATTATCTTACATACCTTCAGTTCTAGAGAATATATTATTATCTTACATACCTTCAGTTCTAGAGAATATATTATATCTACA
>NW_008708609.1:178094-179240 GCF_000327385.1 Lottia gigantea | reverse complement strand
CAAGAAAACTGAAATCAGAAACAATGATTGAAACAAAACATTGAAAATATTGAAAATAATGAAAATATTGAAAACATTTTTGAGAATCAAAGGGTTAAATGATAAAGTGATAAACAGGTTTACCTGATCTGATTTAAAGGAATATAATACAAAAGTATCGTGAACAGCAAAATATCTTTTCATCCAACTCCTACCCTTATCAGCAGACATATTTAAATAGGAGGCAATTAGACTTGCATCACTGGCTTTAACCTGTAGGTAAAATACAACAAAACAATATAAATACATATTATAACAAATAAATACATGTTATACCAAATAAATACATGTTATAACAAATAAATACATGTTATAACAAATAAATACATATCATAACAAATAAATACATATTATAACAAATAAATACATATTATAACAAATAAATACATATTATAACAAATAAATACATATTATAACAAATAAATACATATTATAACAAATAAATACATGTTATACCAAATATATACATGTTATAACAAATAAATACATATCATAACAAATAAATACATATTATAACAAATAAATACATATTATAACAAATAAATACATATTATAACAAATAAATACATGTTATACCAAATAAATACATATTATAACAAATAAATACATGTTATACCAAATATATACATGTTATAACAAATAAATACATATTATAACAAATAAATACATATTATAACAAATAAATACATGTTATAACAAATAAATACATGTTATAACAAATAAATACATATTATAACAAATAAATACATATTATAACAAATAAATACATATTATAACAAATAAATACATATCATAACAAATAAATACATATTATAACAAATAAATACACATTATAATACTTACATCTAGAATATTGTGTTTTTTCGGTGAGGAATCATTTGTGGGTGAATCTGGCGAATCCAATGTTTGGTGAACTATCAAATTATAACATTTCTGACAAACTTTTTCTATCTTATTATCGAGATATTCTAATGGTGCCTTTTTACAACATTTACTACAAATAACCTGTAACAGAGATTATAGACTGAACAGTAGAAACTAGACTGGAGCTTATCTCTTACTCTGTAACAGAGATTATAAACTGAACAGTAAAAACTAGACTGGAGC
>NW_008708609.1:149693-150922 GCF_000327385.1 Lottia gigantea | reverse complement strand
TCAATAACAATATGAAGGGAAGTAAATGATGAACACAGGTCAGACAAATCGTTAAATCTTCAAACCAGATGGCTAGAATTGGCGGGAAATGTTAAGATCATTATACTAAACATTCCTGGTTCAGATCAAAACTAAACAATTCTATATAAACATACAGGTTATCATTCTTTATCATTCCAATATCAAACTCTAGCCCTACCACTATCTCATGGTGGGGCATTGTTTACTCTAACCCTACCAGTATCTCATGGTGGGGCATTGTTTACACTAGCCCTACCAGTATCTCATGGTGGGTCATTGTTTACTCTAGCCCTACCACTATCTCATGGTGGGTCATTGTTTACTCTAGCCCTACCAGTATCTCATGGTGGGGCATTGTTTACTCTAGCCCTACCACTATCTCATGGTGGGGCATTGTTTACTCTAGCCCTACCACTATCTCATGGTGGGGCATTGTTTACACTAGCTCTACCACTATCTCATGGTGGGTCATTGTTTACTCTAGCCCTACCACCATCTCATGGTGGGTCATTTTTTAATCCAGCCCTACCATTATCTGATTGTGGGTCATTATTTTATTGACACTACCAGTGTTTCATGGTGAGTCGTTGTTTATTTTAGCCCTACAAGTGTTTCATGGTGAGTCGTTGTTTATTTTAGCCCTACCAGTGTTTCATGGTGAGTCGTTGTTTATTTTAGCCCTACAAGTTTTTCATGGTGAGTCGTTGTTTATTTTAGCCCTACAAGTGTCTCATGGTGAGTCGTTGTTTATTTTAGCCCTACAAGTGTCTCATGGTGAGTCGTTGTTTATTTTAGCCCTACCAGTGTTTCATGGTGAGTCGTTGTTTATTTTAGCCCTACCAGTGTTTCATGGTGAGTCGTTGTTTATTTTAGCCCTACCAGTGTTTCATGGTGAGTCGTTGTTTATTTTAGCCCTACCAGTGTTTCATGGTGAGTCGTTGTTTATTTTAGCCCTACCAGTGTTTCATGGTGAGTCGTTGTTTATTTTAGCCCTACCAGTGTTTCATGGTGAGTTGTTGTTTATTTTAGCCCTACAAGTGTCTCATGGTGAGTCGTTGTTTATTTTAGCCCTACCAGTGTTTCATGGTGAGTCGTTGTTTATTTTAGCCCTACCAGTGTTTCATGCTGAGTCGTTGTTTATTTTAGCCCTACCAGTGTTTCATGGTGAGTCGTTGTTTATTTAACACTACCAGTGTCTCATGGTGAGT
>NW_008708609.1:71196-149643 GCF_000327385.1 Lottia gigantea | reverse complement strand
TCTAGGCACATCCCTGACGCTGGATCAAGTTCTCTGTGACAAAAAGTGGCCATATCACCATCAACTGCACGACAGGCTTCATATGGTCCACCATTATAAATACTAGATATTACAGCTGGTTTATCCACAGCTACATTGTCTTTATCTACAAACAGCAAATTAAGAGCTAAATTTGAGAGATTCAAAGATATTACGTAATAATTATATATGAAATTAAAATATTATCTCACATACCTTCAGTTCTATAGAATATATTATTATCTTACATACCTTCAGTTCTAGAGAATATATTATTATCTCACATACCTTCAGTTCTAGAGAATATATTATTATCTCACATACCTTCAGTTCTAGAGAATATATTATTATCTTACATACCTTCAGTTCTAGAGAATATATTATTATCTCACATACCTTCAGTTCTAGAGAATATATCATTATCTCACACACCTTCAGTTCTAGAGAATATATTATTATCTTACATACCTTCAGGAAAAGGTTTGTAGGTTACCATTCCATTATCCACAGTAGAAGCAAAATCAGCCGGTAAACGTCCATAAAGATAGCATCTTCTATTTACAGTATGAAACATGAATGAATAACAAGTATCCGATCGCTTACACAAAACTGCACAATACACCGTACTTGAAACATCCAACGACAAATAAAAGTTGGGTATAAGTTTGTCTCTACGGTATAATGTAAAGGCTTTAATGCTCTAAGTTGCATATTTTACTCGAATAAAAAAGTTGATGCAGAAAATTACAATCGCAAGATTCATAATGACATGCTAGTAATTTGTACATGTTATCTTGTTCATCAGAAAGATTTTGTCTGAGAGAAAAACAGCACAATTTAGAAAAAAACAAGAAAGTCTTGTTTAAAGATGACCCCCCGCGTTGCCTGAACATGTTTATTTTCAATAGCTAACCGGCTAATACTTCTTTAAGGGAAAAAAACAAATGCGATGCAAATCTTATAACTGAATTCAGTGGATTCCTTACTTCGTACACCTTCCACCGATTGGACTACCGAGGCTTGACTGTACAGTAATGATGAGCGTATCAATCTTTATACAAATTCAAAATGTGATTATTGAATCTGTTCAATGTAACTATGTTCATCGAGTTAATTGATTAATTGACCAAAATGTCTCCTCAGTACCTCACGGTTGGTAAAGCCATGTTGAATGATTATATATTTTAGGATCAAATGACCACCTGTATTAAGATAGCGATAGAAGCTTAAGTGTTTGTATGGCCAAAGATTCTTTTTGTCTACTATATTTGAAATATTCAAGATCATTTATAATCTAATTTCAGGGTTCTCTGCCTTAGAGTGTCCTCCAGTCAGAAACCAATTGTTGATGGCTGATCCTGAAGACTGTAGAAAGTATTACCATTGTTTGCCTGGTGGTCGAGTTTACATTAAGACATGTCCTAAGGGGTTAGTCTTTGACGCAAAGCAGAAAGTATGTGTCTGGGACTCATATTCATCTTGTCTTACGCAGCATCAGAAGGATGAACTCGAGGATAATTCCATCGTTGATGTCCCAAAAAATAAAAGGTTACCCGTAAAGACAATAAAGACAACAAAACCCCAAAAACAGAACCGAAAAATGAGCTCTACAAGACGATCAACAACAACTCGACGACCTAGAAAAACACATAGAACTACAACAAAACCATCAACTTCAACAATAAAACCCACAACAATCGGAGTCAACCAAAAACCACATGAGCTCATCTATGAAGAAGATAACAACCTCGGAGACTATCCCGATATGGCCTTTGAAGACAATACACTAAGTTTAAATAAAACTGAAGATAGAAACGAAACTGTAGTAGGGAATGGTTTGGTTGATGGCGAACAAGTATCTTCTGATGATACTGAAGCTATAGTTAGTAACATTCATGACAATCCAAGTAACAGCCCAGTTGGAAACTTTGATGACTACAGTAGCTTCCTATTCTTCCCCAATAGACGATTAGTCAAAAGAGAAACCCGTAAGTTAAAATTTATACTTTTTTTTAAAGAACGACGAACTGTTGCGCTGTTTGGAATGTTATGAATACACATTATCTGGATAATCGTATCTACGGTGGCCATTCTCGCTACGCCTGACAATAACCTCGTATACAGATGGAAGAAATTCTCCGCGTTACTAAATATAGTTTGTCAAATGTTAGCTCTCTCTCTTGAAGACTCTATCCTCGTAGACAGGAGACGTCTGGGTGTCAGAGACTAGTCAGATGTCAACAATGAAGGACGAAAGTAGTCCAATTTATCCGCCAGCTGGATTTTCTGGAGTGATGCATAATGATTCCGAAGTCTAAACAGACAATCTATGACGCGATTATGATCTGTTCTTTGCATGCTGACCTATCAATAATATAACGTTAGAAAACTATTTTTTTCTTTCTACAGGACGTGAACCAGCAACGTATGCTTACAAGATTGCCTGTCCCAATGCCTTCGCTTATGTAGTAGAACCAGACAACTGTGATACCTTTTATCACTGTAACAACTGGAAACCATTTGTCAAGCGGTGTCCACCTGGTCTGTATTTCGATGCCACTAATTATGTATGTAACTGGCCACACAATGTGAACTGTTATGAAGGTAAACGTACAGACAGCTTATTTTCATTTAATCAAATGAGAAGTGAAAAATTCAGCAAGCATGTGGTTAAACCTCAAATAATGGTGGCAGAGAACAAATCCGGTAAAGTTGGATATAGATTCAACCCAACTACCCCAAAAAATCCCAAAACAACCAGAGTTACAACCAAACCACCACCATCAATCACCCCCAAAGATAGAATGACACCAAGTCCCGAAACTAAAGGAACGTCTACAATAGAAACAACTAAATCAAATGATATACAAAATGAGTTCACTGCCATTGAAAATATTGATGTCGAAGAAGGTGCCACTATATTTGGGAAAATGAAATCAGATACAAGCCCCTCTACAAAAGCACCATTGAACAAGAAACCTACCACAGAAGAATCAAATCCGAAAAGCACTCTGGTTAATAAATATAGTATATCAAATAGCATGGATCAAGACAATCTGTACCTCTTCGGAAAAAACCCTTTCAGCAAACCATGGATGATTGAGACACATTCAGAGGAACCAAGCGTTCAACCAACGTTGTTGTCCAAAATCAGTTTCAGGAACACAGATCGATACACAACTGACAACCATCGTATGAACCCTTTCACAAAACCGAGTTACGAAAAATATGAAACTATGAGAAGTAGAAATATAGAGACGAAGAAATCAATGGATGGGGATAAGGAGATCGATCGACCATCTATAATTTTAGTAGATAATACCCACATTGGTGATATCAAACACCAAACCACTCGATCTAGAAATGTTAAGGATATTTATGGTAGAATAAAGAAAGTCCCCGGGCAAACTTACAGAATGGACGAATCCAGTCCAAAATCTCTCACGGATATCACAACTGTCCGGACTTCGTCTGTCGATTATTCAGCGACCACAGACAATGTTGAAATGACCACAGCATCCTTTGAAGCTACAACAGTAAATAATATCAAATCCAACGAATCTGTAACTAATTCTTCCGACACAAGCGAAAGTCCAACGTATGAAAACAGTTTGGAGGCTACAACTACAGATTCGTCCATCCAGACAGAGAAGAGTTTGATGAGAAATAAGATGAAAATTCGTAAAGCTTTAGCAGATCTAGAACCTTCTAAATATGCTGCTCAAAATCTCACACGTGTTAACAATACCATTACAACGACAGGGAATTCAACAGATAAAAGCGATTCCGGAAATACAACAGACGCATTAGTTGAGGTTATTACTAACAAACCCGAATTTACTACCGAAAAAGGTGAAAGTCCCGACGATATCAAGACATCGGACAATATCAAGACATCGGACAATATCAAGAAATCTATAAACAGCTTTTATACGACCACTATGACCATTGTTACTGATGATCAAGAACAGAATACAACCACATCAAAAACTACTGACATAACTGTTTCTGAAAACTACACGAATGTTGACAATTCAACAGTCAGTGGTAATGATACTACATCTGTCAACATTAGTAGTTTTCGGGCAAATTTAGAAGATCTTATCCATACCTATCATGCTAATTTTGAAGGAATAAGTTTTAAATCCGCGGTCGCTGACGAGGAAGGTACTAGTAGCGATGAAAGTGATAGCAGTAGTGAAAGTAAGGAAGATACCGACACTGAAGACGAAGATTATAATGGTGATACAGAAAACATCATAGAGGGTGCGTCCTTTGTCGCTGGTATAAACAAATCAGACACTGTAAACTCGACTTCGGTTTCTTCCACGAAGAATGCGTCAGATACAACCTTTTTTGGTGCCAATAAAAATGTAACCGAAGCTGAATATTCCACAAATTCTTCTTCAAATGCAATCAGCACAATGGAATCGTCGAAAACAGGAAATGTTACCATTCAACAGCAGGGTAATTCTACACTAAAAGAATCATTCACAGCCAGAATAGATAACGAGACTGTCACTGCGTCTTCAAGAGCTGTGATGACTAACAAATTCACAGAAGAATCTAAAGCGGTTACTGACCGCAGTGCCATGATGGTGGAAAACAAACAGGAGATGAAGGAGGCCGAAATAGATAGCTACATGGTCAAAAAGATGAACAGAGGACATCAGCCCAAACAAACCGAGTTGACACCCAGCGATAACATGGTGGATTCGGATCTCAACGACACACCGGCTCAAGGAAGGGACAAGTTATATGAGAAGAAGACCGAAAAATGGGTTCTATTTGACAATGTTAAGAGAGAATTTCATCGCAAAAACAAGGCGAAATATAACCATGGATACGAAAATAATGAAACAATGGATGATAAAGCTGCTGTAGTTGAAGAAGAAATCATCCGAAGTAACAACCAGGACTATTTAGATAATAGTATCGTTGGTTTCACTGACGGTGAATCTTCAGGTGATATTGATAGTTATAGAAATGCCATTATGATCGACAATACTGACAGTGAAACCAAGCTTTTACAGTATTTGTCTACAGAAGTGGAAAGCAGAGATGATCTGAAAAATAACAATTATTTTGATGCTCCTGTTCCTTATAAAAGAGAATTAAACATTAATTCCGAAGCTGCTGATTCTATCAACGTATCAGAAAAATCTACTGAAAATATTCAAATAACGACACCTAAACATACCAGCCCAACATCAAAACTTACAACATCATCATCGGTTGGCAATGAGTCTGTCCTTCCATACAACATGTCCCTAACAAATCAAACATCTACAATAGATGATGCTACAAATATTACAATGGAAAACGGAACAAGCAACAATTCACATATTACAAACGCAACACTTGATCAGAAATTATCAGTTCAGAATAACACAAACTCTACAAAGATTCCTGAGGCTGTGTCTCAAACTAAAGATTCTGTGAATGCAGTAACAGAAATATCTAATTCAAACGTCACTAAGATAAATGCGTCGGACTCGAAAGCCACCATGAGACTAACCAAATCAGCCGAGAAGATCGAACAGGCTAGTTTTGTTAGTAATGTGGAGGTGGAATCAATAGATGGAAAAGACACACCAAATAAAAAATCGTTTATATCTCTTAGTGATCTTATTAAATGGTATTTGAGGCACTGGAAGAATTATTCGCAATTTAAAGATGGAAATCAGTTGGAAGGGGACCATTCTAACGCTTCATAATATGATTGATTTTGCTGAAGGCTTGAATATTATGATAATTATTTTTTTATTAATATTTCCCATTATGCCTAGCTTTGGTTTGTATCTTTTTTTCGGTGACAATTTTAGTCATGACCCTAATCTGTTCATTTTTAACTCATATTGTCATATTTTGTTTGATTTTTCTAGATTTGTAATATTGATGTTGTTCTTTTATAAAAGAAATATTTGCATTTGACCTCTGTTAGGTAATTATTTTGGTTTAACATGGATGTTGTATAACATTCCATTGCTTTTTTTCTAAATAATTTTTCCTTTGTCTTTTTTGGCGTTTTGCGCTAATTGTTTGTGATTCATTCACAGTTTTGAACCTAATGATGTGCATTAAAGTGCGTTGAAAGGGGTTATATTATTGGATAGGTTATTGTTACGGTAGCCGTAAATTGAATTAAATTTTCTATAGTTACGGCGAAGAGTTTTCTGTGCATGCTAAAAATCCTGCCGTAGCTTTAATGAGAGCTAATGTTTACAGCTTTCGTAACAATAGTCACTTCCTATTTTATTGTTTAATAATTTTTACTGTATATTTATACTTTTTGCTTATTTTTCTACTTTGCTTTTGCTTTTATTATATAATATTTTGCGATATTTTGTTTCTTGGTTAAATTTTGAGTGAATATGATAGAAGAAAAATAATTAAATTTCTAATATCATGAAAGGTGTATGCATACCGCATGATTTTTCAAATGAATTTCTTTTGTACGAATTATGATTATGGTTTTTTTTTTTAGAAGTAAAGTCACATAATTTGAATTTTTTAAACTGTTAAAGGGCCATTCTGGTTTTTGTGAAATTGTAGCGAATCTAAACGTGATAATCTTTCACTATCTACAATCTAAACGTGACAATCTTTCATTGTCTAGAATCTAAACGTGATAATCTTTCATTGTCTAGAATCTAAACGTGATAATCTTTCATTGTCTAGAATCTAAACGTGATAATCTTTCATTGTCTAGAATCTAAACGTGATAATCTTTCATTGTCTAGAATCTAAACGTGATAATCTTTCATTGTCTAGAATCTAAACGTGATAATCTTTCATTGTCTACAATCTAAACGTGATAATCTTTCATTGTTTAGGAATCTAAACGTGATAATCTTTCATTGTCTAGAATCTAAACGTGATAATCTTTCACTATCTACAATCTAAACGTGATAATCTTTCACTATCTACAATCTAAACGTGATAATCTTTCATTGTCTAAAATCTAAACGTGATAATCGGTCACTATCTACAATCTAAACGTGATAATCTTTCATTGTCTACAATCTAAACGTGATAATCTTTCACTATCTACAATCTAAACGTGATAATCTTTCACTATCTACAATCTAAACGTGATAATCTTTCATTGTCTAGAATCTAAACGTGATAATCTTTCATTGTCTACAGTCAAAACGTGATAATCTTTCACTATCTACAATCTAAACGTGATAATCTTTCACTATCTACAATCTAAACGTGATAATCTTTCACTATCTACAATCTAAACGTGATAATCGGTCACTATTTACAATCAAAAGAAATAACTTTTTGATAACAAAACTAAAGTTAAAATAATCATTAGTTAAGTTTTCAAGAATAAATATCTTTACTTGTCATCATGGTCAGTGCTTTCAGTAGAGTTTTTATGAACTTCTTCACTCTTAATAGACCTATTATCTAGAATCAAAATATGTGATTGAATATTAAGTGATATAACTAATTTCGAAACAAATCTTGTGTCCTGTATATCTAATTTCTGTTCATTTTTCTCTATATTATTTAGATTATTTATATATGGTAGAGATATAGAGAAAGGTGTATCAATTTATATTATTAGTTTTTTGGGGGTAGGATTATCTCCCTAAAGATAAAGGTAATTGATAAAGATTATAAATTTTGTTGTAGGATAAATTTTCTGAATCAAAAAAATATTGTTGAAATTTTTCAGAATTTGAAAATTGTTGTTGAGTTTTGAAAATATTTCTCAAGTTCGAATTTGTTTGCTTTATTTCTGAATTTTTAAATTATTTACATTTTGGTTCCTCTTATGACTTTTGTGGAGAGGATTAGAACTATTATCCTGAGTGGATTTGTACAAATTGGTTCTGGGTTAACCTAGGTAAACTTATCCTGAAAACACTTCAAAGAGCTATTGAGTTCATATCTTAGTATCAAACAATCTAATTGAAGCTCAAATTGAGTCGACCGACCGTAATAGATTCTTAGCTTTCAGAAACATTCAACAATAATTGAGCGTTCAAGTCAATAAATCCATAGATTCGTTTTGAATAACAATGGTTAATTCATTGGCAGCAATCTTAGAATTTGACTGAAGCTGAAGTTCGAGAAGCTGTGAAAATATCCACATACTCTCCACTTCTTCAAACAAAATTCATCCTAAAAAAAACAACTTTAAAAACAATCTGATACAGTCATTATGAATCTTCAAGGTTTATGAAAGTAAAATATTTCCAAGCACTATTATTAGTCACTTTATAGTAAATTATGATTTAGTATTGGCGAATTTCTTTGTATTTAAAGTTTGTCTAGTCTGATTACAGATCTCTTAATAATATCTGAATAATTCCAATATCTTATTTTATCAAGATCTCTAAATATCAGACACACTGTTTGATTTTATATTGATCATAATCAAGTAAGAAATTATAAATGTAATATATTGCATATTATATATTCTAGATATTTTCCTAGATCTTAACTTTACTATATTTTGTTTCAAGCTTAAATTTATTATATTTCTATTATAACATGCTGTTTCTTGGACAATAAAAGGTTTGGCTTCAACATGTCCTTTTTTTTAATGTTGGGATACAAACTGTTTTAAATTATGTGGTTCTTTTTCTGAACAGGGTTAAGAAGTCTTGGAATGAATATCATAAGTAGAAAACTTGTGGGTACGTTTCAATTCTAAGATTGATTAAATATCTAATTTGTGTTGGTATGTCCTAACTTAACATACTAACTTGAAAATTCAACATACTAACTTGAAAATTCAACATACTAACTTGAAAATTAAAAAAAAAAAAAATGAATGGCCCTAATAGGTTTCCGTACATAATACCTTGAAAATAACATTGATGTCAATATAGAACACTATCAAACTTTAAATTTGACTTTGTTGATATAAATATGATATTAGACAATATTTATAATATCTCATATAATTTACACAAATATAAAACAAACAGTAGCAAAAACAGTTTCATAAATTATCTCAAAAAGCAACATAATATAATTCATATTAAATTCTATATAAAATATGTCAAAATAATTAAGCAGTTAAAATTCATTGTTTAATTCTGTTAAAAACATGAAATATTTTTTTTAGCTAACATGACTGGTGTTGTAAGAAATTACTTATTCTTATATCAGTCATACTCGAATTTCTGACATAGAATATTCATAGAAATTATTAAATAGCGATGCAATGTACTTACCTGCATCAAATACAAAAAAAAAACACATCTAATATCATAATTAAAAATATATTAGAGTGAAAAATATTCAAGTTTTTTTTATCTCAGTATTATTTTGTCACTTCATAGTAATCCACATTATAAAATCTTTTTTATCTGGAGTAAGAAGTTAGTCTTACATTGACAGGAATATTGAGATAATCTATGTACATATAATTACCTATTTCATCCAACATTTTTTAATTAGCACAATTTCTCTCATAAAATAACCTCTATACCTATTAGATATTTTAAATCACATCAGTTCAGTTAAACTAAGATTGCTTTGTAATCCAGATAATAGCAATCAACTTGTACAGAGAATGTGTTTAAAATGTGAAATTTCAGGTTGTATTATAGTTTATCTATCATCTCTTATAAACTCATTAGCACTTTAAACAAAATATTACAAAAATTAGAATAAATTAGCATAAATTATGAATGCAATTATCATAAGGTAATGTAATACTATGGACAATGATAATTAGTTTGCATGATACAACTTATATGTTAATTTATGTACATAAGAATAATATTATGTGGTTTTGATTTTTTGACACTAATAACATCCATTCACTAATATAATTAGTTTACATGGTGAATATCTAAAATAATACAAAACATACAATAACAAGCATCACAACCATATAGCTTGTCCACAGTTCATTATGTCTAAAACACTTATTGGATATTTTATTAGAACCCAAGAAATACATCAGAGTGATTGATCAATAAAATCAGATTTAACTCTCATTATGTTCTCACATTCAATTTTATACTGGAATAGACCCATCTTTTATCAATGTTAGGAAAATTAATCTGATTAAAAAATTAGAAACTTTCTTTATTACACAGACTAAGAAATCCTAGAAATCCTTGTCTTTGAGTAAAATGACTGCTTTTGAAATGAAAATTAAGTTGATTAAGAATCAATATATTTAAAGACTAAAAACCATTTAAATTCAAAAACATTAATAATTAAATAAACAATATAACATTTTAGTAGTTTAACCTTCAGATATAAAAATATCATATTATATAATTTATTTATTTCTGTTTATTTCTAGTAATAATACTGGCAAATTAATTCTTAAAGCAAAATCGAGACATATACTATATATATATATAAACAGATTTATTACAGAATCATCACGTAGAATCTTTCGAGTGAGATAACTCCACTGTTTTTGAATTGTCAACAGATTTTTTTCGTGTTTTCTCTGTTTTTTTACTGGACGTTTTAGTGTTTCCGGCACTGTTATCAGTAATGTCTTCACTGTGATCAGACTTCACATTCTTACTGATAGTTTGATCAGAACAGTTAGTTTTAACACTTCCTGATATATTGTCTGTAGATATATCACTATTATTATTATTATTATTATTATATGTGTCACTACTAGCACCTCCACTACTTGCACTACTTGTAGATTGTGATGAAAATCTTTGTGTGATATCTGGAAGTTCTGCTTTGACAACTTTTTCCAAGATACTGTACCATCTGAAATAGAAAAAATAAAAATCACACTTTATACTCTTCCCTCTTCTTTTAGTATTTATTGATCTAATGAATATTCATCAATTTATTATATCATTAAAACACAATATCTGTACAATACCTGTCATGACCGTGTTAATACATCAATTCCTCAATGACTACAGAGTAGTCCACCATCAAATTTTTTAATATCATTCTAAAAGGGTCAGATAAATTAGAGGGCTTCAATCCTGCATTTCATTTATTTTGAAAAGTATTTTTTCAATATATTATATGTTTACAATAAAATCATGCATATTTCCATGCCCAAATGATAGCAGTTAAATTTTTTCCAGTAAAAATAAGAGATTGAAACTTACTTTTTGGTATGTAATTTATGATCAGCTTCAAAATAATAATTTTTCTTCAATGATTTGTTAGAAATTTTAAATATATTGCTTTTATCATGAAGATTTTTCACCATTTCAACTTGGTAACCAGGTAATGCCAATGCTGTTAAGGCACTATAATCCTGAAAACATTAGATTTACTTTAAAATTATGGGAGTTTATTTTCATGAAATTTTATAACTAAAGTATTTATATAACTTTATCACAAGAAAACTGAAATCAGAAACAATGATTGAAACAAAACATTGAAAATATTGAAAATAATGAAAATATTGAAAACATTTTTGAGAATCAAAGGGTTAAATGATAAAGTGATAAACAGGTTTACCTGATCTGATTTAAAGGAATATAATACAAAAGTATCGTGAACAGCAAAATATCTTTTCATCCAACTCCTACCCTTATCAGCAGACATATTTAAATAGGAGGCAATTAGACTTGCATCACTGGCTTTAACCTGTAGGTAAAATACAACAAAACAATATAAATACATATTATAACAAATAAATACATGTTATACCAAATAAATACATGTTATAACAAATAAATACATGTTATAACAAATAAATACATATCATAACAAATAAATACATATTATAACAAATAAATACATATTATAACAAATAAATACATATTATAACAAATAAATACATATTATAACAAATAAATACATATTATAACAAATAAATACATGTTATACCAAATATATACATGTTATAACAAATAAATACATATCATAACAAATAAATACATATTATAACAAATAAATACATATTATAACAAATAAATACATATTATAACAAATAAATACATGTTATACCAAATAAATACATATTATAACAAATAAATACATGTTATAACAAATAAATACATATTATAACAAATAAATACATGTTATAACAAATAAGTACATATTATAACAAATAAATACATATTATAACAAATAAATACATGTTATAACAAATAAATACATATTATAACAAATAAATACATATGATAACAAATAAATACATATTATAACAAATAAATACATATTATAATACTTACATCTAGAATATTGTGTTTTTTCGGTGAGGAATCATTTGTGGGTGAATCTGGCGAATCCAATGTTTGGTGAACTATCAAATTATAACATTTCTGACAAACTTTTTCTATCTTATTATCGAGATATTCTAATGGTGCCTTTTTACAACATTTACTACAAATAACCTGTAACAGAGATTATAAACTGAACAGTAAAAACTAGACTGGAGCTTATCTCTTACTCTGTAACAGAGATTATAAACTGAACAGTAAAAACTAGACTGGAGCTTATCTCTTACTCTGTAACAGAGATTATAAACTGAACAGTAAAAACTAGACTGGAGCTTATCTCTTACTCTGTAACAGAGATTATAAACTGAACAGTAAAAACTAGACTGGAGCTTATCTCTTACTCTGTAACAGACATTATAAACTGAACAGTAAAAACTAGACTGGAGCTTATCTCTTACTCTGTAACAGAGATTATAAACTGAACAGTAAAAACTAGACTGGAGCTTATCTCTTACTCTGTAACAGAGATTATAAACTGAACAGTAAAAACTAGACTGCAGCTGATCTCTTACTCTCCTAACTTTACCACTAAAAAACTTACCCAACCACAGCCACGACAATGATGTCTACGTCGGAATGTTGTAAATGATGCATCACACCTCATACATATAGTAGCTGATTCATCTGGTATCCATCTTGGTGCTCTTTCACCTATATTACCTTCTGTTAACTATAATATAAACAAATACAATTTATAAATACAACTAATATCAATATCAATATAGTTAATATTTACTACCAACATGTTTCAATTACATAGTTTCAAGGTGTCTGGTTATTATGCCTTGAAATTACCGAATAGAAACATGTTTGTAGTAAATATTAACTATCTTAATGGTGTTATTGATCTACTTTAACTATATTCTACTTTTGTTAGACCTCTTAATGTAATTTTATATAAATATATATATATATATTCTAGAAGTTATTGTTTTAGGATATCCTCAATAATAGCTGATTGTGAGAATGATATTAACAGTCAGAAAGTGTACAGTCCATCTTTACTGAATTGTATGAGAACAGAATGTCAATATTGTATTCTAGAAAATGATTCAGATGGATGAATTGGTATGTATCAGGTGGTAAAACAAATATCATGTTGATTATTTTCATGTGACTTACCCCTGATTCTAGATTGGTAATAGATTGTTGTTTGTCTCGAATTCTTTTCTTCTTTTCTTTTAAATCATCTACTGCCTTCTTCAAAGACTGAAAATACATATTAAAATGCAGTCAACTAAAAACATTTCTTTTTCTATTCAATCAACCAAAGAATATCTCAACTAAATATCAGATAATATGCACAATTTTTACTGATTTTCCACCATGTTAGTTTTATATTAGCACAGTCGATTTTGGCCTTCACATCTGTAAAAAAAAATAGAGTTGAAAACAGACAAAAAAAAAACACTACTTACCGCATACCAGGTTACTTCCCCTTCTTGTGTTTGCCTGGTAAAATAAAACCAAGAAATAGTCAAAGTATCAATAAAAATATTTCATGTTTGACATGGAAAATATCATAAATGTGTTACTTTTGACATTTCAGGTTCTCTCAAATAATCACATGGTTTCATAAATTTTATATCATCTTTAGTCTAGTTATTTAACAATCTTAAACACTGTTTCGGCTTTAAAAATAAACCCTTTAAACAAGTTTCTTCCCTTGAAATAGTTATTATATAGTTATTATATAGTTATTATACTATATAGTTAATATATAGTTATTATATAGTTATTATATTATATAGTTATTAACTTATATATTTATTATATAGTTATTATATAGTTATTATATTATATAGTTATTATATAGTTATTATATATTATATAGTTATTATATAGTTATTATACTATATAGTTAATATATAGTTATTATATAGTTATTATATAGTTATTATATTATATAGTTATTATATTATATAGTTATTATATAGTTATCATATTATATAGTTATTATATAGTTATTATTTTATATAGTTATTATATAGTTATTATATAGTTATTATATTATATAGTTATTATATTATATAGTTATTATATAGTTATTATATTATATAGTTATCAATATTATAGTGAATTATTGACACCTGATGTCACTCTAATATGATAATTCACCTTGATCTTACAAGTACCATCGAATGAAAACCACAACTTTCAGTGTAGAGAATATACAAGCAGATATTCTTGGGTGTGATTCTATATTAAATTAATGATATAAATATACTTACTCATCTAAAATCTCTATTGTTTTCTGTTTACTTAGTAAATTAAATGTACCAGATATACTCAGATTATCACCATCTTTAGTCTAGAAATAAAAAACAGTTTATATCTTACTTTTTATGTTAATAAAGATTGGACACTCCATGCAGTGTGCAGTATTAAAAATGATATTAGACAGTGGACTGTCAGGGTATTTTTAATGTGGACATTCTATTTGATCATAGTCATCCTTCTCATAAAATTGGAGTATATATAAATATTATGAGTTTATCAAGTAGAGTTAATTAAATATTGTTATTACCTCCATGCTCTCTATATCCATCTGGGCTTTCACTTTATATGCTCCTAACATTGGTTCACTACATATTAATAATAAATCATTGAACTGAAAGTAGAAATATCATATATTAAGATGACATTCACCAATCCTCAACAGTTTGAGTTGAATTTGTTTGGGTAATGAATAATAATTGTTGTGTCTTTTTGGGTAAGATACTTTATTTCTGGTATTTAATAATGTAAGTAATAATATATATATATTGAATATTATATTAACACTAGGTTATGTAATGATATATTATATTATTAGTTTGATTCTTATCAATGTTTTTATTATCTTTATAGTAACACTTGTAGTTCAAAACACTTGATCACATGACAACCCTGACTAATTTTCTACAAACTATGGCTGCCATTTATTGCTGTGATAGAGTGCTAGCGATAATTTCATGGTAGACTGTTTGGTAATATAGTCCTTATCTTTATAAAATACAGTTATACTGTAACAAACAAATAGTAATATTAAACCGTTCAAAAGGTGTTCACAGCCATTTCTGAATGGACAAAGACTTGGACAATGGCTAAAAAAAAAAATACTTACTAAAAATAAATAACGTGAGAGCTTTTCTCCGCTTCTGGCCGCAATTTTGATAATTGGACCTTCTCGTATGAGCTCTCTAGTTGGTGAGATAAAATCTATATTTATACCACGTAAACTCTGATGTATTTCTAACAATTTGCGGAATTTTTCCTGAAAAGAAAATCTTAATTGAGCAAGACTTGACCAAGAATTATTATATTTTTCATAATTTAACTATCAACATTACATACATACATACATGGCCAAATTATTATTTTAGGATAGAAATTAAGATATTAAAATAGTAATTCAGGCTTGATTTAGTCTTACAGCCTTCTTCCCATAAGTAGGAATTACAGAACTTCATTTCTAGAAGCAAATATGATTTAAGAAGTTTAGAATGAGTGTTCTTACTATTTTTTTCATTGCTTCATTAGCATGACTTGCTGCTTTAGTGACAAGATCTAGGGCAGCTGAAAAAAAACCATTAATATTTCAATGTTATATTTGTTATACACAATTCATAAAGTCTGTCTTAAAATCTTAATAAATTTCATCGTATTTTTTTTTTATTAGAGTGATATTAACATTGAAAACATTATTCAATCTGATTTATTTTCCTACTCATTTTGTAACACAAATATAATAACTTGAGGATTTGAACTAACAGAAGGTCAAATATCTTGTCATTGAACTCTCCCAGAATAGCTATAACCATTAGCTGGATCCACTAAATCAACCAAGATCATCTTATTTATTCAATGTAACTACTGTTACTTGTCATGTAATACAACCTTGACATTGCAACTTTTATTTCAAATATATTTCACTTACCCTGAGCATCTTTTAAATCAGCAGAATTTTCAGGTAAATGTTTGATATAGTCTGTAATAATAAAGATAAAGATGTGATAAAGTTAAATGAACATATTAATAGCTAACATATTATACACAGATAGTTGGGTGTTTCATGAACACACAAGAATTAAACTACAAATTAATCATACTCTGCTTCTTGAAACGTAAAAACCAACTGTACAGAGAAACAGAGAGAGAGAGACAGAGAGACAGACAGAGAGACAGACAGAGAGAAAGAGAGAGAGACAGAGAGAGAGAGAGACAGACAGAGAGACAGAGAGAGAGAAACAGAGAGAGACAGAGACAGACAGAGACAGAAACAGAGAGAGACAGAGACAGACAGACAGACAGACAGAGACAGAGATAGAGACAGAGAAAAAGAGAGACAGAGAGAAAGAGAGAGAGACAGAGAGAGAGAGACAGACAGAGAGAAAGAGAGAGACAGAGACAGAGAGAGAGAAACAGAGACAGACAGACAGAGACAGAGAAACAGAGAGAGACAGAGACAGACAGACAGAGACAGAGAGAGAAACAGAGACAGAGAAACAGAGAGACAGAGAGAAAGAGAGAGAGAAAGAGAGAGAGACAGAGAGAGAGAGAGACAGACAGAGAGAAAGAGACAGAGACAGAGACAGAGAGACAGACAGAGACAGAGAAAGAGAAACAGAGAGAGACAGAGACAGAGAGACAGACAGACAGAGACAGAGAGAGAGAAACAGAGACAGAGAAACAGAGAGAAACAGAGAGAGACAGAGAGACAGCAGAGAGACAGAGACAGAGACATAGACAGACAGAGACAGACAGAAACAGACAGAGACAGAGAGACAGACAGGGAGAAACAAAGAGAGACACAGAGACAGACAGACAGACAGACAGAGAAACAGAGAGAGACAGAGAGAAACAGACAGAGACAGAGAGAGATAGACAGAGACAGCCAGAGAGAGAGACAGAGACAGAGTGACTGCAGAGACAGAGACAGATTCAGAGAGACAGACAGAGAGACAGACAGAGAGAAACAGAGAGAGACAGAGACAGAGAAACAGACAGACAGACAGAGAAAAACAGAGAGACAGAGAGAGAGACAGAGAGACAGCAGAGAGACAGTAAGACAGAGACAGAGACAGAGACAGAGACAGAGACAGAGACAGAGAGACAGACAGAAACAGAGAAACAGAGAAACAGAGAGAGACTAGATATTTATTTCAATCACTCATAATGAACGACTCAAAAGTTATCTGATCTAATACAAATGGTAAAATAATTTCATAGACTGGTTCTCAGTTTGAAAGGAACAAGGCCAAAAACTTTTTCTTCCATTAAGACTACACCTACACAGTCTCTAAAAACAAATTTCTTACCTTTGAGCAATAATTCATATCTTGGTACTCGTTGTATAGGTCCTAACATATGATGTTGTAAAGTTAAATTAGCACATTCTGGTAGTTTCTGAAATTTTGCAAACAGAAGAACTTACAAATGAAGTTAGTGGTTCTAAAAATAAATTTTTATTTGAAATCTGAATCAAGCAGCAGGGGTAGGGATAACGAAACACAATTTTATTTCTACTACTAATAATACTGTATCTAATGATGACAATGTGTAGCCAACACAAGGAGAGAGAAATGAACACCATACTTGTTATCATGAGACACATACTCTCGTCTTAAAACCTTCCAAATATGTCCAGAAGTTTTGTATTTACCTGAACTTCACGTATAATACTGGAAAACTTGGATGATTTCTGTAGCCAATAATTTATCAAGTTCATAGAATTATCAAAATTCTTCACATAATCTGTATACAGTTTTAAAAATGGAGCATTTCTTTTCATCAAATCACCTATTCTTGGATCATTTTCCCTACAATATTATAATTTTCATCATCAATATTATAATTTTCATCATCAATATTATAATTTTCATCATCAATATTATAATTTTCATCATCAATATTATAATTTTCATCATCAATATTTCTAACAAATCATAGCAGCAAATAAATGAAAGGTAATACCAGGTTAAAGGCAATGTATAGAAACTAATAATGGCTCTGATCCACATAAAAACACAGCTTTTTACAACCCCTTAAATCTTCTAATATCCATTCCCCAAAACAACTTACCATTTATCTATCCTCTCCTGTAACTGAGGTAATAAAAAATCATGATGGAATTGATAAATAGTTTTTATATTGGAAAACATTTGGTTGACAGCATCCTGTGGCATAAATGGAACATTTTGATTTTCTTGGACAACTTTAAAATGGAACACCTAAAAATAAAAATAAAACGTGTCTGTTGTGTATTTGACCATGAAGTGAATATGTTAAGCTAGGAAGTGTACAATATAGGAAATTATTCCAGACTAGCAACTATAACCTGTCTGTTCTGTATTTGACCATGAAGTGAATGTGTTAAGCTAGGAAGTGTACAATATAGGAAATTATACCAGACTAGCAACTATAACCTGTCTGTTCTGTATTTGACCATGAAGTGAATATGTTAAGCTTGGAAGTGTACAATATAGGAAATTATACCAGACTAGCAACTATAACCTGTCTGTTCTGTATTCTTATTATCTAGAGCATATATACTTCTCTTCTGTCTATTAACCTCACTGATCCTAGACACTAGAATTGGAGATTGAAATCTGAACTATCTTACAGACAAATCTGGAATATTTTCTTGGACTTCAGAATACAGATTGCTTTTATGTAGTATGGCTTACAACACCTTGAACTTACTTGATCAAGAAGGTGAAGTCTTTCAACATATGATTTCTCTGTCTTATATAATTCTTCTGCTATACATTGTAGTTTATCTTTAGGTTGTATTTCACACAGTGATTCCAACTGAAACAAATATAAATAATAAACTGAATTACTAATGATAACATCTAGGTTAGGTATACTGTTCACCCTTACCTCCATCAAGCTGTTCACTCTTACCTCCCTCTAGCTGTTCACCCTTACCTCCCTCTAGCTGTTCACCCTTACCTCCATCAAGCTGTTCACCCTTACCTCCATCAAGCATGTATTTTTTAACAAATGTTTGTAGCTTTTCCATTTACCAAATAAGGTAGATTTAATATTCAACAAAAATAGTATTTTCTATAATTACCTTCAGATTAAAAACTCAAATATATTTCCAATGGGAAACTGAATCTTATAAAGAAAGTATTCTTGGTTCAACTCAGACAATATAAACTTACCTTGTCTTCTTGAACTTCCGACAATTTTTCTTCCAAAACATCACTATCACTGTCATCATCAAATTCACTTTCGTCTGAATCAGACCAACTTTCATCAAATAACTCTGCTGGACTCATTGGTTGACTTGCTAAACTTTCAGATCTTTGTAAAATAGCTGTTACAGCTGTAGCTTTAATATCAATGTTTTCAGGTTTCTGTTTTTTCACACGAGCTGATTTACTGGGTTCAGTGTCGTCTGAATGATCTACACTATTTTTCCGAGAACTATTTTTCTTTTTCTTGTGAAAACTTTGGGACATTTTATCACTCTTTTCATTGTTAAGTTTCACATTGAGCGCTTTAAGATCAATATCAGATTTAGATTGAGTAAGATTTGCCTGTACCACTTCCTTCAATTCACTTTCAGACACTTCACAACCTAAAGACAATAATTGTTCTTTACTTTCAGGAGACAACTCATGATGAAGTCCATTAATTTGTTCCACTAAAGCCCGAACATATCCTTTTGATAAAACATTTTCTGTGAACTCATCATCTTTTTGACTGAAGTATGTTTTAAGCCAACTTTCTGTCCGTTCTAAAACTTGTTTTTGTTTGACTCCGTTTGATGAACTTGGAGAACTAGGTGTTGAATGTGAGGCTCCAGTTTCATGAAATGGAAATTTACTTCCTTTTCTGCTGAGTTCTGGACTTGCTTCAGATTCAGATAGTTTGGAATAATCATGTAAACGCTGTTTAACTAAACCTGATATCACTGGGGACGTTGGTGTGGACCAAACTTTAGATGATTTAGAGGGGGAACTTAATGAACCTGTAGCTGTCTGATATACTTCTGTATCAGATTTATCATTCAAATCTGAATCACTTTCAATATTTATAGTACTTTCACCAGCAGACAGAAAATAGTCTGAGTTGGAAACATCTGATTCAGAGAACCTTTCTCCTTCACCACTGTCTATATCATCACTAAATTCAGCATTCTGGTTCACCACACCACTTTTATTGGATTTTGATTTGGTTTTCTGACGAACTCCAGTTATAATACGATTAATAAACTTGGGTTTGCTTGGAGCTGAAATATATCAATAAATATAACATGAGTTATAACTGAAAATATAACAAATTTCTTAATATCATCTATTATGTTAGTCCATATTCTCTTTACATACAAATATCGTAGTCAACCTAAATTCAATCTTAATAGTTAATACACTATCAGAGTTTATAATAATATTTATCAAAGATAATTATTTATATAGGCATTATAACAATATTTAGATATTAAAATTCCATTCTTAAAACTGATATATAATTATTGTAACATTAAACAAGCAGTAACAAAGAAATTTAAATCATTATAATCATAGACTAATATCAACTCTGCTATATTTCATTATAATCATAGACTAATATCAACTCTGCTATATTTCATTATAATCATAGACTAATATCAACTCTGCTATATTTCATTATAATCATAGACTAATATCAACTCTGCTATATTTCATTATAATCATAGACTAATATCAACTCTGCTATATTTCAAACTACAACTGATCAATATGAATATGTCTGAATCAACTTTCATTCTGTATGACAATAATCATACCAGAAAATTCAATGAATATCATTAGAATAGGAACTAGTGAATCATCAAATAATAATGACCAGAATAAAACCAGAGAATATGAGCTTCTATCCTGAATCATCATGACACATCACAGTTGTACAACTAGCAGCCTAGCATAACAAATAGAGAATTGAAATTCAGATTTTAGCTAGTCTTCCAACTTTATTATGCCATGAAGTGTGCCATGTAAATAGAACTGCCTCAAAACTCTTCCAATCAAGAATTTTTTTTTGATCAAGATCGATATGCCTAGGTTGATTGTTTCAGATAGATTCAGATAACAACTGTGGAGAATTTTGTACCATATTGTCATAAATTTGATATATTTAAATATAATCTGCCCTGATGATATCTTGTTCACTAGATAATAGATAAGTTTGAACTATATATTATATTATTACAACTCTTCTAGTTATTTCTCAATGGTGTGTGAAATCAACATAAACATGGTTGGTATAAAATGCCCACAGAGAAACAATTTCAAGGTAAATTCGGGAATGAAGATATTAATATTTAAGATTGATGTACATTAGCTGTTGTATACAAATACATTGCAGCAAGAAAACTCTAATGTGGCATATTTTCTCTCTCTAACCACTCCTAAGATTTTACTATTACACCAACCCCAAGTTGACCAGTGGTCAGCTTAGTAGAGATAAATACTGTTGATATCTGTCTACTATCTTGATTGTTAATTGTAGCACAGATAAAATATTACTTATAGTCTTAAATTATCTATTTTAACAGTAGGCTACTCAGAGTTTCATGTTTTGAAATGTGAAATATTTTGACCTGTCTATTGTAGTTTGACAAGTATTTTGGAGAAAAGCTTGGATTATTGTGAAACAAAAAATATAATTCGTCATTTTTTTCTTATGCAGTCATGCATTTCTTATCAAGAACAGACCAATATATTTTCTTGTTTTACCAAATGTTTCTGTACGTAAGAAAGAATAAAAACTATTGGACAAAATTCCCACCTGAAAACTTTCAAAATTTATTTACTAGTATGATGAAAGTTACAATTTTGAACATCTTAGTTTTGCACTGAAAGGGGGTTGGTAAGTGCCATTTGATTCTATGGAGGTAGTGATATTTCAACTATCATATGTAACAAGAATGCCGATTGGTTAAATGGTGACATGTGATCTGTAAAGGGAGGTTATTAATGATTAGAAACAGTTAGATGTGATTAATATTGTACAATGTTGCTACAGAACATGATTGTGTACATAGAAAACCATCATCTTATAATCTAATTTATATTAAACAACCAAGTAAAGCTTGTATCTGCTGGTGCAGGAATATATTGGCTCTTGTTATAATACAATGTCCAGAAATTTCTTCAGTCAAAAAGTGAATTACAACTCACCCTATCTTCTGCAAATTTCCACAAAACTCTATAGTATTTTACTAAATCACAAATTGTATATTATATATTATCTAACATTCATCCAAGCAACAAATAATATATTAGCATTTCAAAAACATCTCACTTCAAATTGTTTCCTTGCTATTGTACCTGAATCCTTGCATAATCAAATCTTCTATTGATGTTTCTCAAAGAAACTGACGGAAGATTAGGTAGGTCACAGATTAGGTAGGTCACGTTCAATTCAACCAAACAAATTATTCTGAGTCACTTTCATAATCTATTGTTTAAAGTGACATTCTGCTTTTTTGTAAAATGTTTTCATAACCAAAAACCTCGTAAATTATACCAGAAAATATTTCTAAAATATGCTATTTATATCTATATATCTTCTCGTTCAAACTGAATTTGTTTGAAATGTTTGAAGATGTTATTAACAATTACAAGGAAGTTGGTGAGGCTAAAATTATAGGTCACAATATACATCTTACCTTATACGTTCTAAATTAGGAGAAATTATTATCATCAAAGATCTTTTGAAATGTGAATAGACAGTGAATTAATATCAATAATATTAGTCATTTATATTTTTTACTTCCTGTTTGAATGAGAACCAACCTGACTATCAAGTAACAAAAAAGTACCACATTTAAGCCCCTGATATTTTTTGACCATCATTAAAGATGCAATTAAGCAAGCAATTTAAAATGTTAGCTGAATACATGCCAGATTGTGATATCTGAGATAGAACGTTCACATGACAACTACTCATGAATCAATTTACCAGTTTCAGATCTTCAATTAACATTCCAGGTGTTTTGTATAGAACAATATACATGTAAAGGACCATATGACATGCTAGTGACTAAAACCCTAGTTTTCAACCCTTGTTTTTCCATTTCTTCTATTATCAACTTGATTGCATGAGAACAAACCCAACTGAAGAAGCTATATTAAAATTTAGTTGACTTACTATCTCCTGGTTCCTCCATTAGATAAGAAATATCATAAACCACCTAATCAGACGTCAAAATATTTTGATCTACTACCAAGTTAGTGACTAATAATTTTTTCTATGTAACTTAAGCCCAAGCCAAATTTTCCTTATTGCCTTTATTAAGTTTCAATTAAAAGTGAGATTGTGCCCAACTAGGATAATAAATTCAACTATAGTAATAATAACCTGTGACATATTGCATTACATTGCCAATATTACACCACTGTTATTCTCTTTAAGTGACATAAACTTATAAATATTTATTTTACCAGTTGAGTTCCTTTTCTCCTTTTCAACATAATATTTCAAGGTTATTATTATAAAAAAACATCTCAGCTTGTTGAAAATTAGACTGCTGTCACTTCTGATTGCAGGTACGAGAATCTGATATGGAAAACGATGTCTGAAGAATTAATGGGACAAAAAAATTGACTTAACGGTGCACCTTCACTATCTGTTCGACCAATCATATCTTAGTTTTAGAAACAGGAACTTTTTAAGTAATAGTGTTCACAGCTTATCGTCGAAATTTGAATCTTCAAATCCATGTGTATTCATAATTATTCACGTTTGAAAGTTTAAAATTTGACTCGAATTTTAGTGAGACTATGTCATATATAGAAAACACATATATAGGAATAGACAGTGAAATTTCTAGTTAAGTACCACAATATATTTGGGGCTACTCTTCTCGCTAAATTTACCTTATTGCACACTGATTGACTTTATAATAATTTGGTGCAGAGAAGTACTTATTGGATACCAATTCTCCTTACTTATTTTCTAGTAAGTGTATTTAATGAGTAGTAGAACTATTAAACAAGTTATCAAGCTTCCTGAGGAGAATTTCAATCTTACAACTCAGAATTTTCAGATAACACAAATCTGAAAAGTTTTTATCATACCAGTATTAATAGTCAGAATTACTGTGTAAAGTTTACAGGAAATTCATATGGATATATTTGTATTTGTCAAAATACTAGATAGAACTCTGCAACTGGACTCATCAATTTAACATCCCTCTCTGAAAACCTAAATAAATAATATAGTTTGTTTGTTTACTAGCCTATATTCTTTAAATGAAAATGTTATAAACTGATATACTGTACTTTACCATTCACAATTCATTATCTGATCATCTTAATTCATTCATTTGCCAGTAAAGTCTGAATATAACTGTCGAATATCAAGCTTACAAAAATATTCATCCAATTACAATTACTTTATAAAACATCCAAAAATATTCAGCACCCACAATTTTCATACAATAGCCATCATTTTATTCAGACAATGAAAAAAAAATACAACCCAAACTTAAAGTTTTACGAGAAAATCAATATTTGTCTGGGAAGATCAAATCATTTAAATTATACAGGAAACAAAGAAAACTTCTACTTTTTAACAACAATGGTTAACAGAATAAAGAAAATGTCCACAACTCAGTAGCATTTATTTTTTACAGAAAGGTTCACTTACCAACGCAATTTGTCTAAATCCTAAAAACATGGGAATCAAACAGTAGCAAAGTACTACCACACAGAAACAGCAGACGGGTTGTGTGGATGATATCATCACAGTAATTCTAACAGTAATAAACCACAGTGAAATAGAAGCAGACCTCAGTGTCTGATACCAACATCAATTAACTCTCAGAATGAATCTACAGGTCAAAGGTCAAGCCATTCCCTGTTGAAAGTTCAAACCACTCTAGTGTAAAATATTTGACATTTGCTGGTGATTTTGTTTTAAAAATACAGGCCTGCAGTGAAAACAGTTAAGATGCTAAATATATAGGTTGATGTTTCTATTTTGGACACAAGTCAAACTGTTTGAAGATATTTTTATCCAGTAATATCCAGGCTAGGCCTTCTCTTTTCATATTAATGAGAAAGAAAGGTTATGATATAAGTACCATACTAGTCTGTCTATTCCAGATATAACCTTATAGTTTGAATACATGGCAACATTTGGATGGAACAATAAGTCTGAAGTAGATGCAAACAAAAGTAATTAGTGTGAAACATCGTTAAACCAAATAAAATGAAATGAAATGAAATGAAATGAAACGAAACGAAACGAAACGAAATGAAATGAAATGAAATGAAATAAAATTGACTAAATGTTTGTAGTCTGATTGTTTATATTTTAGGTCTAAATGGTCACTCATCAAGATAAGACAACTAACACTGGGTTAAAACTTCTGAGCTGTCAAATACTGTATTAATTTAGCATTAGTAATGTGGTTTAGCAGTGTCAGCTGATGATTACCAACAAACCGTAATCCAACTTTACACTGCTGGTATATTAAGCCATTTTACACTGCTGGTATATTAAGCCATTTTACACTGCTGGTATATTAAGCCATTTTACACTGCTGGTATATTAAGCCATTTTACACTGCTGGTATATTAAGCCATTTTACACTGCTGGTATATTAAGCCATTTTACACTGCTGGTATATTAAGCCATTTTACACTGCTGGTATATTAAGCCATTTTACACGACTGTGTTTGACAGAAACAACTTTAGTTATTACCTAAAAAATCAAATATCAACAAAAAAACATAGTGAAAGTTGTTAGCAAGGTGTAAACAATGTCAAACCTAAAAAAACTTATCAGATAATAAAATATACATTCAGGTCACATTGATAAACAAAGGCAAAACAAATTCAAAATCCTTGCACCAAAACCCTGAGAATGCCAATCAAAGTTCTGGTCCAGGGTACAAATATTGATACCACATACACATCATCCTCATCTTGTCCAAAAATATTATTAGTTTATGTTCAATTTCTGGAAGTGTAGAATTATCATGTGTTTATTGCCTCATTATCCATTGTTGAACCCAAAAACATTGTAAAATATATTACATGCCCTTCAAAGTTAAATTTTAGAATTCCATGATATTATAGATAAAAAAATCTAACTAAGAATAGAGGTTTAATAATAATGGCTTTAAATACATAAAACAATATCTTAAACATTTTAAAATGAAACTGACTAAGACTAATGTAGTTTATTCAAGTCAGTCAACAATAGTGAAATTGGCACGAATATGATATCTTTTATTTTCTTAAATAATTTCATAACAAGGAAGATTTTTATAAAACAGGAAGATAAAATTATAATCTATTATTCTAATAAACTAACAATATATTCTTCTAATAGTCAAACTTGTTTTTTAACAATCATATTATCCTACAACAATTTGACAGTTTATCAAATTTTATTTTCTTTTTTGCTTTGATCAGTGAAAACTGGACAATGCCAATCTATACCCCATATTAGTAAACAAAACATAACAAGGTTTTAATAACAGAAATATCAGTCTGCCATATAGAGGAGTAGATGAAAGATTCATCAGTTTGACCTACTAAAACTAATTGACAAACAAAATAAAATAAAGAAAAGATACTTTGAGTAATTTATTACCATTGTGATACATCAAAACCTTTTTCATCCCCTGTCATCTACTGTCCAGGTTAATATAATACAACTATAAAATTATAATTCAATAAAATAATATCCATACTAACAATAATCTGATTACCTTGTTTAAAATGATTTCATTGAATAGAAAGCTGTAAATATATATATCAACTATTTACCAACTTTAAACTATATGATAGAATGATAATAGTCCAATACATCCTGCTTTCTACATCTATCAACATTTACAACTTTACCGTATTAAAACCAATAAATTGGTGACTGACACAACAAGTTCAATATATATATTTATATACTAATATTTGAATAAGCAGGTTCATACCACATTAGATGAAATTTGGACAAGAAATTTGGTAATGTGCCCTGTGCAAATTCAACATTTCCATCAAATTCAGAATTTCATTGTATATGTCATGTCATAAAGCTCTGATATGAAGGAAAACAAAACAAAAATAAACAGTACGAAAAAACAAAGAACCTGTAACAATATATATAAATTCTGTTACAGATACAAAAAGAAAAATCTTGTTTATACTGAAAAAACATTCAACAGACTGACAAATTGTCTACTTTTCACTTTCATTAAGATTTTTTATTAAGTTATGTACGGTATATAAAATTATTGGTATAATATATTATTTAATAGTAAAATGTGTACCAGTATAGAGAGAAGTGTACCAGTATAGAGAGAAGTGTACCAGTACAGAGAGAAGTGTACAATATAATAGAGAGAAGTGTACAATATAATAGAGAGAAGTGTACAATATAGAGAGAAGAGTACAATTTAATACAGAGAAGTGTACAATATAATAGAGAGAAGTGTACAATATAATACAGAGAAGTGTACAAGTATAGAGTGAAGAGTACAATATAATACAGAGAAGTGTACAATATAATAGAGAGAAGTGTACAATATATAGAGAGAAGTGTACAATATAATAGAGAGAAGTGTACAAGTATAGAGGGAAGAGTACAATATAATAGAGAGAAGTGTACAAGTATAGAGAGAAGTGTACAAGTATAGAGAGAAGTGTACAATATAATAGAGAGAAGTGTACAATATAATAGAGAGAAGTGTACAATATAATAGAGAGAAGTGTACAAGTATACAGAGAAGTGTACAAGTATAGAGAGAAGTGTACAATATAATAGAGAGAAGTGTACAATATAATAGAGAGAAGTGTACAAGTATAGAGAGAAGAGTACAATATAATAGAGAGAAGTGTACAATATAATAGAGAGAAGTGTACAATATAAAGTCTATTAAAATAATATGGTAAGTGAACAATCTGAGACATAAAACTTTATAAATCTATTCAAAAATATAGACCTTAAACATCTTGTAAAGTTTACAATCAATTAAGGATTAAGAATTTAAGATTTCACATATTATATATTTGATTAGTGAACAAATAATACTTGTATAAATTAAAAGTAGAGGTGTTCTAATGATCCGGAAAAATTGATTAAAGACCCATAGCACTGAATCAACTGTACTAATACTTCTCATTAGAAATCTAATAAAACAAACAATAAAACATTGATTTTGTTTTGAAATCTAAAAATATATTTTAATTCATTATTAAAGAGGTTTATAAGGGACTATCTGCTTGGAATTGGAAAGGTATCTCATACTGTATAACATCCAAATACTAACATACCAATCTCATATAGATCTGATTTTATAGCCTAAAAACCTGATTAATATTATAAACAATGTAGAAATATCAAGGTATTGTATTAGTTTGTATGAAATAGTGAATAAAAGAAAATTAACTGTAAGGTATATTATCACAAAAGAGTATAATTTGAAAAAGTTTGATGTCCATGATCCAATGTTTTAAAAAAAAAGGAAAAATAGCCATCTAATGAATATTGTCACCAAACTATTGAGATATTTTCTTCCAATAAATTCTTCCTCAATAGACAATTAATAAGAAAATCAATATAATACTCAATAGAAATGTCTGTAAGCTTAACATCTCAATAAACCCTGATTTCTTTCTGCTTTCTAACTGTGGATTGAGTAGTCTATCAAAATAACCCTAGATACCGGTAGATAGTAACTCAGTTATTTGACTAAAATACTTATATTGATTATCTGTAACTCTCAGACAGGTTAAAAACATAGGACAGTTATAGGTTTTACTGTGAATTGAAATCTATAAATGATAGTAGTATAGTAGATATTATAAAATAATTCAAATTAGACCAAACTTTCATTTCCTTTTTTTATTAGTTTTTATTTTTAATATAGTCACTTCAGTTTGGGTCTAACGACAGCCTTAAACTCAATTTTGATTGATTGACAGAAGAAGACAGATTAAGAATCATTTTTGTTTTATGAAAAAGGCCCTAAAGTCAAATATTTCTACTTCACAAATTGTCAAAATCAGTGATGATTTGTAGGTTTTATAATCTTATCACAAATGTTCTTTACCCCAAAATTGTCAGAACTGGAGTTTTCCAATGTTTGTTATTTATCAGGGTTTCCCAGATTTAGATGAACACCATTTAACAAGCAGTACTAATAGTTACAGGAACAGTTCCACCATCTGTTACCTTAGTCTCAGAAACTATAAATTTATAGCCAAGTGTTCACAGCTCATCGTTCAAATTTATAGCCAAGTGTCCACAGCTCATCGTTCAAATTTTAGCCTTTAAATTCATCCAGAATTATCCATGTTTGAAAGATAAAATATTGAATTATCTTTTCTTGCCAAATATAGAAAAGACAAATAAAGAAATAGAGAGTGAAATTCCTAGTTTGAGGTATTTTTCAGGGGATTATGAGATTTTTGAACATTTCTTGTACTTCTAAAGACTACACAAGTCAACCCCCAAAATTATAAAATGGTTGAGACCCACAGACAAGTGGGTGTTAAGAAATTTGGTTCTCCTATGAATGGAATGGAGTGGATGAATGAATGAATGAATGATGAATGAATGAAAATTTATGCAATAGATGTAAAACAAGATCTGCAAGAAGTAAAAATCAATATAACTTGAGAGCCTACAAATAGATTTTAAATGATGAACAATAATACTGTTTTTATAATGTCTGAAACTCAATATGAACACTCACTAGCTATTATCAGACCTAATAATACTTATCATAACTTATACATCATCAAAATAGAGTTGAAAAAACACTCAAAATACTAAGCTACAAAAGACATCATTGCAAATATATATATACAAACCACTCATAGTAGCACATAATCCATACAAATTAATATATTCCCTATTTAATCCCTGTTAGTATCTTTCACTCTTTTGTTCCAATATGGAGGAATTTCCTGCTTCATTGACGTGTGACTCATTGATTCATTCTAATCTTACCCGCCATACATGTGCCTGACGAACGCTGCTGACTCGTGTCTCGATTGCACGTACAGAAGAGCATGCAAGACATACTTGTACCGCACACATTACTTTCAGTCTCTGTATGTCAGTACAATGTGAAGGCCATCCATCCAGCTTCACATAGACACTAAATCAATTGAGCCATATTTCATGTTTTATTTTCATAAATTATGAATGGGATTTGAAACCAATTAACTATTTTTTGAGTAAATATGATCATTGATTATATCTATAAAACAGTTAACAATCAAATTATTTATCTTATATTTAAATTTGTCATTATAAATGTATAAAAGACCTAAAATGACATTTATTGATTTTCTAAGGTTCATAATGTCTGAGGTGTTACTATGGTGATAAAATCAATCAATAATTTATGTTAATTTATGTTAATTTATTCGGTTGCTTCAGTGACCTGATTATTGCATGAATTATTGACTATTTGGGTTAGAAGATTATAAAGTAGCTCACTTTATTAGATAGTTGTATTGGAACTGAGCATTGATTTATTATAAAAATCTATTCTGTTTTTTTATCAAGAAAACTCAACTTGATATCATGTAAAGTCTGGTGAATTGTCTATGATTATAAGTGATGTTATAGATTGAAGTTGCAATAAGGTGCAAGAATTTAACAGCAATCACCAATTTTATCCCACATTGGTTGAGATTTCTTTTCAACTTGACACTTATTTAACCATGACAAAATCACAAGAGATAAATGGTTTATTAGTAATAAAGGTGGTCACTGAAACATCTACCAGGGTCCAGGGTATGAAGAAAGAGCAAGTTTGTTACCATAATTTTAATAAATTAACCATAATACCATTAGGTTAGTTAAACGTGGATATGTTTAACTTGGTCATAATTTTGTGCTTGAATCACACCAAAACTTTGTAACCTAAGCCAGTGCTTTCATGAGACTATGTTCTCATCACCTTCTAACACCAAAACATATGTTACTATGAAAAAATATTGGTGAAAAAAGAAAATTTGTTCAAAAACTTTTGTTAGGTATTTCCATTGGTTAGATTTACAGGTTGTTTTCTTACTATAACACCTCAATATATCCATATTAATAATCATGAGATTAGGTGATAAAATAACTGTACTTATATAATACATGTATCTGTTTACAAATCTATTTATAGTTTCTTATCACTAGTAATAAGTTGAAAAGATTAAATTTAACTGGTGTTTTTATATTTATAGTCACCACTGTAGGTTACAGCATGTTTGAAAGTTAACCAAGAAGATGTAGTAACTTTAACATTTATGAACATTGCTTTAATCCTGTGCCAGTGCTTTCTGTTGGATAGTAACTTGTTACCTTTCAACCACCATGATGACTAAAAACCTCTATCAGTTGGTTTATGATATAATAATTTTTTCGTTGCAATTGTTATGTTACGTAACCTTGTTTTCTTTTTGAAAGCTGTTTGAATATATAGATATAAATAACAAACTAGGATCTTATCCACAGCCTCTAACAGATATATATATATATATATGATGGCTCAAGACATGACAGAAAGGTTGAACTGTCTTTGAAGAAAATAAAACATTTCTCCATCACCTTTTCCCACTTCATTAAAGTCATCACTTGTATTGGAGATTTGAATGAAATAGAAATTTCTCTGACTAACTCCATACGTTAATAATGTACTTCAATAAACATATCCTAACTGAGTATGGTAGGTGTATATTATTTAACGCTACAGTGATCATCTCTACGTGAGAATTCAGGTAAACTGTCACACATACCTCAAACAGGTGAAAAATAAAAACACAGTAAAACCTGTAAAACAAACATTGAAGAATCATTTCACGGTAAGATAACTCATAACCCCTAAATTATTTTCAAAATATAGTTTATCTAAATTTGTCTTACCTGTAAATTTGGGAACTTTCAAGTTATGGTATAACTCCGGTATAGAGCGTGACCTTGGTTTCTGTTTGACCTCTGACCTCTCAATGTCACTATCATACCCCATAAATACTTCATTGTCAAACGCTTGGATTTCAGCCTCAGTAGATGGTAGGGGAAATCCATCATTTTCTTCTGAAATAACAAGAGAGAATATTCAACCGACTTTTCTAATAACTTTGTAACCTATCGTCATTTTACACACATAAAATAATTTTCAATTTAATTATTTTTAATCCCGATATGTACCTTAACTCACAGCCTGACAATAGTATAGTTATTATTTACTTTCCAAAAACAATAACTATAAATCTCATTACTAACTTATTATTTACATCGCAGTTTCTCTACCTCGACATTATTATCTTCATTCTAGACACTTGACCAATGATATTCTCTACCTCGACATTATTATCTTCATTCTAGACACTTGACCAATGATATTCTCTACCTCGACATTATTATCTTCATTCTAGACACTTGACCAATGATATTCTCTACCTCGACATTATTATCTTCATTCTAGACACTTGACCAGTGATATTCTCTACCTCGACATTATTATCTTCATTCTAGACACTTGACCAGTGATATTCTCTACCTCGACATTATTATCTTCATTCTAGACACTTGACCAATGATATTCTCTACCTCGACATTATTATCTTCATTCTAGACACTTGACCAATGATATTCTCTACCTCGACATTATTATCTTCATTCTAGACACTTGACCAATGATATTCTCTACCTCGACATTATTATCTTCATTCTAGACACTTGACCAATGATATTCTCTACCTCGACATTATTATCTTCATTCTAGACACTTGACCAATGATATTCTCTACCTCGACATTATTATCTTCATTCTAGACACTTGACCAATGATATTCTCTACCTCGACATTATTATCTTCATTCTAGACACTTGACCAATGATATTCGCAATATTTCAGTCAGTCCAGCTGTAAATGGGTGTTGAAAATTTGGGAGAAGCCAATGCCAAGTATCATGTGTCTTTCAATGGGTTGAATGTTAAATAGAATTCAGACCCATCTAAAATATAAGTCAAGTCGAACCTATTACCTTCATAATACGTATTTCTTTTCAAATAATTTATTTCATTCGTTAGTTCATTTTGTGAAGTCTATATGATTAAAGTATAGAGGTAAAGGGAGATAATCCGTTTGTTCATAATACATTTTATTTCAGACATTTTGCAATCACCTTCAATTCATATATAACAAAAGCTATAAATAAAACATTTCATATTATTTCAGTTTCTAAACAACGACCACAACATGATCACAGTATAATTTTCTACAGTATTTCTTGTATTGAAATTAATGTACTACAGACTGTGCACGTTAAAGAACCCTCGACAGTTGGAAATCGAAAAAGAGCAGGCATATGCCGCTGTCCTGGCAAGATTTCCCTCATCGCACCCTGCATGGCGTTGCCCGTCTTCATTAGCCAACATGGAAAAGTAGGACGTAAAACTCCATTCATTTGATTTTCATTTGTATTGAAATAAAGACTCTGAACGTCAATATAACGATGTGGACATTATCTTACATAATTTGGTGGTTTGTTTATCTTTTTGAAAAACATGATTTAAGTTAATGTATTGATACGATTACGCCATGTTTATTATTTTGTATTCTGAATTACAATTACGAAGTTTATGTATTTTATTTTTTTATTAATTTAATCCGAAAAAATTAAACAAGTCGTTAACAAACCACCGTATATCTGTGATGTCTCCTTAGATTCACCAAGATTCATTATATCTCAAGTCAGAAATATAATTCAACATTATTTGAACTTTCATCAGATTTACACCCATTCCATAATGAACACCGTCTAAACTCATTGCACCTTGGGTAAGTTTATAAGTGTCAAATATTGGTACATTATCTTTATTCAGCAAGGTCGTCAGTTTCTTCACAAATTTCTTTTCTTTTTCGGGGATTTTACTCTTCGTTTCTCTCAGAAGTCCAGAAACTGGGGGCATAGTCCATAACAACTTGGGCCATTTTGTCACCTTTTTAATCTGAATGGCAGGTTTCAAGTATTTTTCGTATATTAATTTAGTATCAAATTTATCATGATTTGCGATTCCAGTAATCACCAAACTTTTACTTTTCTGTGTTAAACTCTGAACAGCTGGGATAAATTGTTTTGCTAATCCGGCGTTGTAATATTCAAAAAAGGTTAAGTTCACTCGACCATTGCACAATTCACTGGTATAGGTTTCAGTTAACTCTCGACATTTCTCGAAGGTAAAACTATACAATCCTTTACATTTCTCTAATTGCTCTGAAATTAAAGAAAGAAGAAATTTTTTATTTGTTATTATTTGCTGATTTAAGAAAAACAATGAATTTACACTCAAAGTAAATCCAACTTACTCAAGAGAACTGATTATAGTATATATTTTAATTCATAAAATTCATAAAATAGAAAAGTATTATCACACAATTTATGCTTGATATAAAGAGAATTTCAAATAAGATTGTCAACATAGAGACTATAATATAAGAAATATGAGCAGGGCAGATTGTGAGCATGAGGTAAAGATTTAAACCGGATTGTGAGCATGAGGTAAAGATTTAAACCGGATTGTGAGTATGAGTTAAAGATTTAAACCGGATTGTGAGCATGAGGTAAAGATTTAAACCGGATTGTGAGTATGAGGTAAAGATTTAAACCGGATTGTGAGTATGAGGTAATGATTTAAACCGGATTGTGAGCATCAGGTATAGATTTAAACCGGATTGTGAGCATGAGGTAAAGATTTAAACCGGATTGTGAGTATGAGGTAATGATTTAAACCGGATTGTGAGCATCAGGTATAGATTTAAACCGGATTGTGAGCATCAGGTATAGATTTAAACCGGATTGTGAGCATCAGGTATAGATTTAAACCGGATTGTGAGTATGAGGTAATGATTTAAACCGGATTGTGAGCATGAGGTAAAGATTTAAACCGGATTGTGAGTATGAGGTATAGATTTAAACCGGATTGTGAGTATGAGGTAAAGATTTAAACCGGATTGTGAGTATGAGGTAATGATTTAAACCGGATTGTGAGCATCAGGTATAGATTTAAACCGGATTGTGAGTATGAGGTAATGATTTAAACCGGATTGTGAGTATGAGGTAATGATTTAAACCGGATTGTGAGCATCAGGTATAGATTTAAACCGGATTGTGAGCATGAGGTATAGATTTAAACCGGATTGTGAGTATGAGGTAAAGATTTAAACCGGATTGTGAGTATGAGGTAAAGAGACTTCAACTGAATTATGATGAAATATGAGTATAGAGGAAGATAAGTATTCTGATCTATGGTGGTACACGGACAAATTAATGTACTTACCTATCGGAGCGTTTTTTTTCAATGATCCCCAAATCATATCATGATTAAGAATTTTTTGAAAAGCAATATAGATTTGTCTCATGAGAGAATCACCACTTAACACCACCGTCATTCCATCAAATATCTTACAGGCCTCATTCCCTTTAAACAAACGAATTTTACAGTTGTGGTTGGAAGGAACCCAGTCGGAATATTCGGCATGAGCTTCTTGACGTAGATCCAAACAATCTTTACATTGGCACTCCTTCACTGTTTTTGCTACACACTTTTTGTTCATGCAACAAGGCGTCTTTCCTGTTGGCGAACATAACGCACGAAACATCCGATATACGACCTTTGGATCTTGGGCGAAACTGGCGTTTCCACATAACAGATCTTTTCTCTGGAGTGTATCTGGCAGACCCCAACCACCTCTATACGTCTTTAAAAAGTCGTTTATTTCACGTTCTTGATTCGGCGTCATTTTCCTTTGATGCCATTTACCTTCTAACATTTGCTGGATACCACCAGGGCAAGTTGGTGGGTCGAACAATGACTGGTATTTGATCGGTGACGTCACATTAACTAAGGGGGTAGTGACATAATTTATATTGTGATACCACCGAGTTGTGATGCTATAAATACATAGAATACCTAATACTGGTATTATCACTATATATACAGAGTTTTTCATCTCTTCTGAAAAAATAATTAGACATTTCTCATATAATAGAATGAATCATAATATAAGATAAGGTATCAAACGAGCAAAATTCAACAATATTGTCGGTAATCTAATTTTACCGGATTTCTAATAGTTAAAATAATGCATGCTTGAAGATAATAACTTTGAAATTTGAAACAATATTCAACAATAATATTGGTATTTTTGTTTCTGAGTGAAAAAATCTCGAAATATTACTTACCTTCAAGAACTGGCTAGCCGGTGACGATGGATATAAACGATACAGAATTACTCAAATGGCGTATTAAACGATTTAAACAGTATTAAAGATGCCCTGAGCGGGAAAGATATCAGTTATTATGAGAACGACTGAGATTATTGAACAGATAATAAACACCGCAAGCTACTTCACTAAAATGATATCATACAACTTGAAGATTCGATCATCGATCGATAAAATGAAATCGAGCTTTTAACCCTACCTAGCAGGTAATGGCTATATGTTTCGTTTTAGGGCTGGTAGGATGAAAAGTGAAATTGGACTATTTAGAAATTAGGACTGCAACAATGAATTGATGGAACACGATTCTTTCCTTCTTATCGATGCGCGTTTGATAAAAATAATCGTGATGTATCGGCATGATTAATTCTTAGAACCCTTTAATAACAAATGACAGAATTCTTGTGTTTATAAGAAACTGTGTCATTTTTTCCATTTTCCAAGTATGATTTTCACATCAAAATTTGCAAAAAATTCATAATTTTTTTTCACAATTCCTTACTTTAAAATGTTCTCAAGTGCTTAATAGTGACAAACTTGTTAGTAATTTTACACATTTCTACTATTTGTTTCTCGTTTCTTATCCAATAAATGAATCTCGATAATAATCGTAATAAATCGTAAGATGGTATCGAATCTCAACTTCACTATTTAAAATATATACAGACTTAAAACTTGATCTCTGAAAATTAAAAACCAGAGTCTTACCTTCAACCTGCGTTTTACATCGACGTAATCGCAGACACATAATTATTTTATTCAACTGTCTCATTCAATAACATTTTAATATTCAATCATCATGATAATTATTATCACGCTAGTCTTGTCTAATCTCATCTCCTCCGCTTTATAATGACAATTTCCGTGACTGTCTTGAACTGAATCATGTTATCACTCTGTCTTCACCAGAGACCCTAATATATTTGATGCATTGTACACAGGAGGTGTATTTTTCTACAAAGTTTTCATCATTTAAACATTTTCGACAGTCAAGATGGATGGGTAAATTGTCTGATTCTGGGTGATTGAATTATCCAATCCATTCTAGTAATATTCCAAAACTGATAGTCCAACTTTACATAATAGAAATATTTACAGGTTTTCACTAGATATACTAAACTAAGATAGAAGAGAGTGACTGACTATTGACGAGTAAAACTAGGAAAATGGCCGAAACTGACAAGTATGATAAATAGGTTTAGAGGTAAAGCTGACACCAATATGTCATATTACCTGTCGAAGTATAGACCTTAATTAAAATATTCACCTTAGATCACCCGATGTCGTTTAACTTTTAAACCGATTTTATTTCGGGACCGATACATCTACGACACCCTTGTAGTCCCGTCTTCATTTCTCAATATGATGTTTACCCATAAAGTGGGCCAAAAAGACCGGCGATTCACATCATTTTATGGGTGTAAAATATATATAGTTAGTCTTCATACTATTTGAATTGCATGAAAATCGCATAATCCCTTCAAATTTACTTAAAACTACAAATTTCACTTTATTTTTGTATATAATATACCTTTTCTATAATAATAAAATATTGTCACTGTATACATCAATTATAGAGCAATATATAGAAATATTATAACAGAACCTAATACTTGTTGTTACTCAGAGTTTCACCTGAGATATTCAGACAACAAACTTGACAACACTGTCTTTACTTTATATTACGGAGTATCAAGAAAAGACGAGTCGTCATTTCAACTTTCAAACATCGATAACACACACATGGATTTGAAAGGTTGAATTTTGATAGTGAGCTATAAACACTATTACTTTTTCACTAAACTATAAAGTTCCCGTTTCTGGGACTAAGGTACGATTGGTCAAACTTTAAATAACCGTTCCTAAAAAAGCACTGCCTAAATACGCTACTGAGCATCTTACAGTCTTATCGCGTTTATTGGATCTGTTCTTCATTGTAAATCCACAGATTATATTGCTAGTATAACTTTCTATAGTTCTAGAAGATTGATACCAAGACGAGATAATGGTACCGATTGATATTCCTGATGACTTGAAGTCATGTGTTAACAACTCGGAATAAACCGAGTCGGCGTTTTTGTAAAATCAAATATGACTATCCTACCTGCAAACCGTACAAGATCTTCTTCAGTAAAAGATCTTCTATTAACAGATGGAGCTCCAATCCTAGTTCGATAGCGAACATATCTTGTACATGGATGTTGAAATTCCTTCTGATTAAATTTTCGGTGTATTCTTTCCAATAAATGTTCTAAATGCTCATCAACTAAAATATATGAAACAAATATTTGTATTATTACTACATACAACAGAAGAGGAGTGAAAGAAATGAAATTTAAAATGGTCGAATGCACCCTCCGTCCCTGAGTTAAATTGAGAAGTGAAATTAGAGAACAAAAGAAGATCAGTATATATGAGCAAAAATGCGATGTGAAAACTACTAAACGGTTGGAAAGTTGAACGATACGTTTCACTGCTTCATATAGATAGTACAAACATAGTACTATTTCCAGTTAGTGATACGGTGTATAGAGACGAGTCTCAATGAAAGCACTGGCCTAGGTCACAGAGCAATAGATAAGTCTATTAATGATATACTAGAACAAGAACAAGTACAAGAAAGTAAATTAGCAATAAATTACAGCCATACACAAGAGATACAGATCTTTTTAATAAGATAGTTCTAACATGTACCATCATTAATCATCCTGGCCGCCATTACCATTTTTAACATCTGGTTCTAGAGAACTTGAAATTCCCTTACTTTGACAGAAATGGTTTTTAAACATAGTGCTGGCATATAAACGACCACTATATATTCAAGAAAATACATGTTGTCTGTGTTTTATAGTCTCTTACTTTAATCAAAAACATCTTCTTGATTAGTATTCCCAATTATTCTAGACTCCCAAACTTAGGATACCAAGTTGTACATTGTCCACAACAAGCAAATTGACATCACAGTGAATGCCTACAGAAATTATAGAAATCAAATAAAAAATAGTTCTTAGGTTGCGCATCATTTTAATGTCTGATAAATATCAAAACTGTATTTTATTTCTTTATATTTACTATATAGTATCCATGGAAACAAATGCACATCATGGGTGTATGTACAATTTACATTGCATCAAAAACCGTCAAGGTCAATAACAATATGAAGGGAAGTAAATGATGAACACAGGTCAGACAAATCGTTAAATCTTCAAACCAGATGGCTAGAATTGGCGGGAAATGTTAAGATCATTATACTAAACATTCCTGGTTCAGATCAAAACTAAACAATTCTATATAAACATACAGGTTATCATTCTTTATCATTCCAATATCAAACTCTAGCCCTACCACTATCTCATGGTGGGGCATTGTTTACTCTAACCCTACCAGTATCTCATGGTGGGGCATTGTTTACACTAGCCCTATCAGTATCTCATGGTGGGTCATTGTTTACTCTAGCCCTACCACTATCTCATGGTGGGTCATTGTTTACTCTAGCCCTACCAGTATCTCATGGTGGGGCATTGTTTACTCTAGCCCTACCACTATCTCATGGTGGGGCATTGTTTACTCTAGCCCTACCACTATCTCATGGTGGGGCATTGTTTACACTAGCTCTACCACTATCTCATGGTGGGTCATTGTTTACTCTAGCCCTACCACCATCTCATGGTGGGTCATTTTTTAATCCAGCCCTACCATTATCTGATTGTGGGTCATTATTTTATTGACACTACCAGTGTTTCATGGTGAGTCGTTGTTTATTTTAGCCCTACAAGTGTTTCATGGTGAGTCGTTGTTTATTTTAGCCCTACCAGTGTTTCATGGTGAGTCGTTGTTTATTTTAGCCCTACAAGTTTTTCATGGTGAGTCGTTGTTTATTTTAGCCCTACAAGTGTCTCATGGTGAGTCGTTGTTTATTTTAGCCCTACAAGTGTCTCATGGTGAGTCGTTGTTTATTTTAGCCCTACCAGTGTTTCATGGTGAGTCGTTGTTTATTTTAGCCCTACCAGTGTCTCATGGTGAGTCGTTGTTTATTTTAGCCCTACCAGTGTTTCATGGTGAGTCGTTGTTTATTTTAGCCCTACCAGTGTTTCATGCTGAGTCGTTGTTTATTTTAGCCCTACCAGTGTTTCATGGTGAGTCGTTGTTTATTTTAACACTACCAGTGTCTCATGGTGAGTCGTTGTTTATTTTAGCCCTACCAGTGTTTCATGGTGAGTCGTTGTTTATTTTAACACTACCAGTGTCTCATGGTGAGTCGTTGTTTATTTTAGCCCTACCAGTGTTTCATGGTGAGTCGTTGTTTATTTTAACACTACCAGTGTTTCATGGTGAGTCGTTGTTTTCTTTAACACTACCAGTGATTAGTCAATGCTGCGCATAATTTTGCCCACATTTTCCTATAATATTTATCTCTGAGTTAAATACAGACTTGTTTAAATGCATGTTTTTTAAATTATAATTTATCTTAAAGCGTATATCAATTACAACATATCGTAAATAGTTTATTTTCATATTTCTGTATACATGTGAAATATGCTTTAGGCATACTAAAATCAAGTTTAATTGAAAATCTCTCATAATATGGGGTATGCAATTTGTTTCAAATCTAGCTAATATATTGGTTTACAAATCTCTAACACATCTACTGCATGAAATCAGTCTAATGTATAGGTCAGTAGTGAGGCGTGAAGCAGGCTCTCTTTCGAGGAGTCAATTACTATACTACTTTTACTTTCGATTTTGTCAAACTTTGTACGAGATTTTGATTAACGGAATTATCTTATTAAATATAGACCAATCAAAATTAATCTGGAGAGTATGATGTGCTAGCTGTATCAGACGTCGATCATACTGACCCTAGGTCTAGATCCGTAATAAGTCGTTCCAGATGGAAATGACACATAGATAGTAATGACACGAATATCATGACCTGAATCAGCTTTAACAAATATTTTAGACCATAATATATTTCTATAGATGTTAACTTCTAAAGGAAGAAAATGACACTTACGTTTTAACTGACCCTTCAAATCAAACTGTCCTGGAATATGTTGTGTTATATCCTCTAGAGAAATATCCTGTCCCATCTTGTTCTCATTATCACATACTGTTAAAAATTTGATTCTAAAGATTGTTCAATCTGATTCCATATATCAATATACATAATTTATAAACAAGATTAAAATATATATATTATAAAATAGTTACCATTGTTAACAATATATCTATTCAAAGTTTATTTTAATATTACAATATGATTAATTTCTTCCAATCAACAAACTAGATCGTGATATTAAATATCAAAATATAATTCAGATAGCATAGTTCTTAGTATTAATCTACACTTTATACACACATTTCATTAAAATATATTGGAACTATACAGTGTTAATTTCATAAAATCGTACACCAAAGTTACCATCACAGTGAAAAAAGACTTGATGCCACGGAAAACAAACGAACTTATCCATCAAAAACTTATTCTAGCATCAAAAACTACTTCCATGAGAATTAAATATCTTATAAGTATAATAAAAATAGATTAGGTAAAATTATTTATAAAAGACACATAATCCGTCAATGATATTGCACAGAACGCACACACTCGACCTTAACCTAAAGACGCCCATGGCAAGCAGTCACCGCATTATCAAAACTGATTTCCGCTTAGAGACATCACTTCTCTTCCAATCACCTCATATCACTTGACGACTGAAATGAACAGTAATAAGGATGTTCTTGGTTATAACTTGAAAAACACAATCCATCACCTAGTTTATTCTACATTTCATCAACTCTATTTCCAGTTCTTAAACAAATTATGTTCCAAGAAAAAAACTCTCTAAAACACCAGCCGTTTCCGATCACAAACTTAGAGAATCGTCAATAAATGGCCAGGTTTCCATGGTAATAACTGAAATATGTAATTATAATAATGCCTCCTAAATTTCACCTCATTTTAACTCTACTTCCTTCTGACAGGTGTTGAACAAAGAGATGTTCTGGTGTTAGTTCCAGATAGACAGATAGAACACACCTATAGACCCCTGGCTTTACTGAAGTTATTAGAACACACCTTGTGTTAATTATTCCTGCTATTTAAAAGTAATTTAGTTTCAGACTAACAGATGTTGATGACCACTTCAAATACGTTTATATAATCTTCTGGTCTGTGAAAGTTTATAAAGGAAATGCCAACCATCAATCTTTGTTTAGAAGTCAAATAGAAATGCTGTTATAATCCTCGAGAATCGCTTAACGATTGTATTGTCAGATTAAAAAAAATAATCCACACAAAGTTTCACAACCGATTTTTAGATAGAAAATCATTTTACTTTTAAATGAGTAGTTTTCTTCCAATAATTGTTTCCATTTATAGGTATGGTCACAGATATCTTTTCTACATTAACTTTATGGATCAATTAAAATAAATCCATTCTTTCCATATAAACAAATCAAATGAACTATAAACGATTTTGACCAAAAATATAACAACAACTCACAGAAACATCGGAACAAAAACCAGAAATCCTGTTTTCAATTTTAACATCAACTTTCTAACTTTCGTTTAAAAAAAGAAACTGTACAGAAAAAAGATTTTATAGCTTAATGAACTACTATAAATTGAGGTTACACAAGCCATACATATAATTTACAGAATGTTTTTAAAGCAAAAAACATTCATGGCAGTTAATGAGTTCCAGACTTTTAGAGATTCCTGTAAACAGTTGCTTTTGAAATATCAACACTGCACCGACATCTTCTCCCCGTATCCAATTTCATAATATCAGACCCAAACGAAATTTGAAACACAAGTTTTATTGTTTTGTATTATTTTGGTATGAATATTATGTATAGAGATATCAGAGGTGAAAATAACTAGGATTCTAACTGACCACGACAAAGATATACATTTATACATTTATCTGTTATTCAAAATCGTTATACACAAAGAAATAATATAATCGTTCAAAAATACCAGTAGGGTTTTAACTCAGTTATCACCGTTAAACAATCAGTTGATATAATTAATAGTTAATGGTACCCCAATAAGCTGGTAAAGAAATTGTGTTGTTATTATGAGATATAAATATAAAGTATTATTATAAATATATACATCAATTAATACAACCTAGATATCATACCACAGTTCATCTCATCACAATATTTATCATGTATTTAAAACATATAAGATGAACTGAGCTTCCTTCAAAATGATGTTCAAAATACACACGATGGACACGTCTAACTCACTGAGCCACCGCGGCTCCCGGACACGTAATGGAAAATGATAAACAAAATCTTACTGTCACGTCGAAGTGTGGTGTAATAAGCTAGTTCCAGAATATCGAAACTAATGTCCATATTCATCTTGATACAATTATAGCATTACAAATAGATAAATTATACTTTATAATATCATAGTGTACTTCCTGAAATCTTATATAGACTTAAAGTTTATAAGTTATACATGAACTACTGATCTAGTTTCAATTGCCTTATAATACAATTGAATTTTAATCCCATTCAGTGCACCTTCATATAATGGGTCTTTACAATTTCATATACCCAGGAGTTAGTGAGAAAATATAACTATTACATATAATAATATTGTATTAGTGGGGTATATATTAGTGTTATGTTATTTCTGGAGAATGATAATTTCAGTGGATCGTTTGACTACATGGAGAGCAGCATCCAACTTGTATAGTTATTATATAGTCATATATAGATAACTCTATTGATATGGTGTAGTTAAAATGGGAGGCAAATCTATTATAGAACTTAATGTGGTCTGTAGTCTCTTCAAATGAAATGAAATGAATGGAGTTTTACGTCCTACTTTTCTGCACCATGTGGGCTAATGACGGGCAATGCCATGCAGGGTGCAATGAGGGAAATTTTGCCAGGACAGCGGCATTAGCCTGCTCTTTTTCGATTTCCAACTGTCGAGGGATCTTTAACGTGCACAGCCTGTAGCACACGGGGCCTCGGTTTATTGTCCCATCCGAACGACTAGACGCTTTTTCCATGTCAGCCCCTCTTACCTGCATCACTGACAGGGGGAAACTGTGTTGAAAAATCTGAAGGTATTATCTCGACCTATGCTGGGTTTGAATCCTGGACCTTCAGGTTAGCGAGCAAGCGTCTAACTCACTGAGCCACTGCGGCTCCCTCTAGTAATCTCTCCAAAAGTCAGTGGTCTATCATAAAGATCTTATAATAAGTCTCAAACAAGGATTTACAAACAAATCAAATTGTATATTTTGAAAGAATCTTAGTCAAATCTAGTATTATTAGGTAATGATTGTAGATAGAACTGGATCCATTCTGATTTTACAATATTCTAATAACAAATCTTAACAAACCTTCATCCTATAAAACATAGACAAAATATAGGATGATTATTTGAAGCACAATTTTATTCTTTTGATTCATGTGTTATACATTTTGCACATACAAATAGTACAGTATGAAGAAGTATTTTAGGCAAAATACACATTGCTATAATACTAATGAAGGTGATAAGATATAGGTGGGAAAGCCATAATATAATTTCAATCAATACAAAATTAAGAATATTTACTGTGAAAATTTCTAAATAAGCATAGCAACCTATGGGCAATATAAAACAAAAATATCTAATTCAAACTAATACTAGAATTTGCATATAAATATCAAAATTATTATTTAAAGGTAAAATATTAAGGCAGCTTTACGACCACCAATACTTGTTGTTTCTACTTAAACTCAAAATTTTTAAATATATGGCAATGTTATATCTACCAACCTAATGATGTGATCATTTATATATCTTGTGTCTGTCATAGATAAATAATCAGACATCATCAAATATTCAGACATCATTCAGACATCATCAAATATTCAGACATCAAATATTCAGACATCATCAAATAATCAGACATCATCAAATAATCAGACATCATCAAATAATCAGACATCATCAAATATTCAGACATCATCAAATAGTATGATTTTTTCTGTTTTTCTTTCTATATAACTCTGATAATGCTATTGTGTTTTGACAATCACATCCAACAGACTTTTGTTCATTTTTGACAGCACATGGTTACAAAGAAATATGATTCATGGCAGGTTTTTTTCATTTGAATATGATATGAATTCAAGTTTAAAATCTTTTTATATTAGTTGATGTTTTTAATTTAATGTATTTTAAAAATAATCTTTTGAAACAAGAGAGAAATCTCACAGTGAACTATTGAATGAAACAATGTTTATTTATTACTAGTATTATTACTTACTAGTTGATTATCAAAGAATTTTAAAAATCAGTGAATGAAGTGTTAAACTTACAATGTGTTTGATTAATTATCTATCAACAAAACACTGACAAAACTTTGCACATTGATCAATGAAGATTGGATGATGTTAAAAATTCAATCAGCAGAAGAAAATTGTAATGAATATGATAAAGGGTGAAATCATATTTACAAACACGTACATCATGATGTATTATACAAAATTAAAAAATAACCATGTTAATATTCTCTATAAACTACATAAAGCAACAGTTTCTCTTCTTCAAAATTACAAATCTAGCAAATTATTGAATCTAATTATCTGTTTGAAATATCTACTGTTTAATTTATATTATCAGTATTACTCAGAATTAAAGTCTAGTTCTCCTAATCTGTCAATTAATTACAATACACCACAGAAGTTAGGACTGATAAATCTTTCAGAATATAATAAACCATATTACATTCAGCTATATCATGTTGTAACCAGTTAGAACATATTATTAATGACCTTGTTAATTGATCACAGTCTAAATTTCCAAAGATTCCAATTTCCAAGATTGAATCTTACTACTGATAAAAACTACAGATAGTTGAAATTGAGTTTGTAAATCAAACATTGAAAAAACTGTATATTTTTATTATCCAAAATCTTATTTTAGTGTAAAATATAGAGATTCAAATACTTAAATGTTAAACTTTGAAGAAGAAAAAATACTTTGTTATAAAATCACTACAATACAAAAGCAAATAGGGTGAACTAATGTTAGACTGTTTATAATCAGTAAATGAAATATCTTTGGTAGTCTAATAATAACTTGAATAGAGTGCCCGGAATTCTTCATGATATATCATCTATAATATCATATAAAGATAAAAGTGATGTCATGGAAAGAAAGGATGTAATGAGAGAAATTAGACAGTGACAAAATCAGATCAGATTAAAAAAAAAATGTTATTTCTATAACTATTTCCAACTTGTTTCACCCTGTTTCTAACAAAAATCTCTAGAATATTGTTTCAGATAGAATCTAGGAATCAAGAAGATTATATTTCTGTATCAGGCACTCTACAAGTCAATTTGTCTAATTCTTCTACAGGTTCTAAATATATCCATTGCATAGTTCAAGTATAAAAACTTCTAATAGGTTGATAATAATATTAACAGATGTCAAATCAAATTAAGTCAATAATTAACATTAAGTTATGGTTATTTTAACATGTACATTTAATATTGATCATTATTACTATTTTGTTCAAAAATTAATCCATAGTAATAGTTTGATTTATTTTGTAATTTCCACATAATACACTTTACCTAAATCTCTTTTGAAACTGAAAGATTTATTATGATAATCTATAATATTTTATAACATATTTGATTAAACTTGAGATATTTCTATTATTTTAACTGTGTAAAAACAAGTAGATTACAGAAGATTAAAATTATGTGTTCAGTTTTAACATAGTCCCTATTTAAGCATCAAACATTAAGGCATTGCAAAATTAAACAAATAATACAACACAACAAAATATTCAGACTGCAACTTGAAATATATATACAAATAAACTGGTTTCTGTCTGTATTTGGGTATTTCCAATCTGACACAAAATAATTTAATTTAACAAAATGAACAGCCTAATTTTATAAGCTTATATATTTTGTCGGAAACATCAGTCAGTTTTGATAATATAGTTATAGTCTGTATAGTTAATATATAGACATCTAGTATATATATCAATATATAATATTATACCAATATCAACATAAATAATAACACAATCAAAATAATAAATGTATTGAGAACTAAATATATTATGAATAACAGATACTCTATAAATTATAACAGGAATGTCATGATAATTCGGGAGAAACTATTTATATTTGTGATTAAACCAAATGATCATAATCCAATCTACATGATTGAATAACTCTGACTGGATGGATCAAGGGATAATGATATATAAGCTAGCACACCCTTGAGAAATTAAGCTAGATCTTCATATATTATTGAAAGAGTTTAAACCACAAACAAAATAAAGTTGGATTAAAAAAAATACCAGATCTCTTCAAGTTTTTATGATGTTTTTCAAGATTTACTTTGAAAGAGTATTATATAATTCATGAATAATTGAAATAAAATATTATGTTAGTCAGAAAAGAGAGAAAGAAATTTGGCACAAAAAATAAAGAGAGGTAGAATAAATTTAAAGAAATTAATTTGAACTTAAACAAACATAATGAAAGTAATGGTGATGTAATGAAATTGTCAAGTTTTAAATGTACAAGATGAAAAGAAATATGACTCTAACATAAAACTGAATTCTATCTGAATTATGAATAAGATGTAGAGTTCTCATAAAAATATTATAAAAGGCAAGCAAAAAAAAAATAACCATGAATTTGAGATTCTTGTATATTATGTCTCTATTCTCTGGTTTTCATGATTTAATATTGAAATATAAACATCATACACATCCTGACTAGAATATATCAAAGCTTACCATCATTTTTAAAATTATTTCAACAGAAGAAAAATTGCTAATTTATTTATATGGCAACTGTAAATAATAAAAAAATATCATGGTACTAAAAAAATTACTAAATTTGTCAAAGTTAATAATAGTTTTGGAGAAATTTTCAGTGATCACTTACACAACAACCAAAGCACAACCAATCTTAACCCACTGTTAGTTCTTATCATTAACAACATTTATAAGCTTATCATATTCACAGCATATATCATTAACAATATAGTTCACAACCATTAATAATAATAATAATAACTACTAATAATTAGTTTCTTGTTATCTTAGTCTCTTAATTATATTTTACTTGGTGAGTCTACCCAGTAATACTATATTTTACTTGGTGAGTCTACCCAGTAATACTATATTTTACTTGGTGAGTCTACCCAGTAATACTATATTTTACTTGGTGAGTCTACCCAGTAATACTATATTTTACTTGGTGAGTCTACCCAGCAATACAGATACTATATTTTACTTGGTGAGTCTACCCAGTAATACTATATTTTACTTGGTGAGTCTACCCAGCAATACAGATACTATATTTTACTTGGTGAGTCTACCCAGTAATACTATATTTTACTTGGTGAGTCTACCCAGTAATACAGATACTATATTTTACATGGTGAGTCTACCCAGCAATACAGATATCATATTTTACTTGGTGAGTCTACCCAGTAATACTATATTTTACTTGGTGAGTCTACCCAGCAATACAGATACTATATTTTACTTGGTGAGTCTACCTAATAATACTATATTTTACTTGGTGAGTCTACCCAGCAAAACAGATACTATATTTTACTTGGTGAGTCTACCCAGTAATACTATATTTTACTTGGTGAGTCTACCCAGTAATACAGATACTATATTTTACTTGTTGAGTCTACCCAGCAAAACAGATACTATATTTTACTTGGTGAGTAAATCTTTACTATTCACTTCCTTGCTTTTGTTACCTTACTTTAAAATTTTCATCTGGTTAGAAAACGATTTATTAAGAGACTAGATGACGTAAAACTATGGAATTATTTACAGAAATAGTACTCGTAATATTCTTCTAAAGTAAACAAACAACAGTAATCATACCTGTAAACAAAAACATAACTAAACAAAAGTGTAAACAAAAAGACTTCAATATTAGCAAAATGTAGTGGAAAACTAAATTCAACACTAACTACATCTTGTCATTAATACAAGTTGTATTAAACAACCATCAGCAACAAACTACATATAAATATCTCCAGTTAAACCAACCAAAATATACCCTTTCTACACAACTTTCTCAATTGACAAACAGAGAGTTTGGTTGGTTATACCCAAAGCTACCATAGCTGTTATATATACTCCATATATATATAGTATTGAATATATAATAAATAATAGCACTGATTATATTGTATACAGAAATAACATGTTGGACCACTGTATTTCATCTTCTTTCACCATTATCCTAATTTTCTTATATATGTAGAGGAAGGTTTTCTTATCCATTGATTTACATATCTGTTTTTATGAAACAATTCATTTTATTCAGCTTTGCTAGTCATTTTTGTTCATATCAATAATGTTCATATCATTATTGTTCATATCAATAATTTTGTTCAGCTGTGTTCGTCAATAATGTTCATATCAATAATGTTCATATCAATGATATTGTTCAGATGTTGTTAATAAGGCCTTAAAAACTGATGTTATTTCCTCTTATCACATAACATAATTTATTCACCATAATTTCAATATTCAAATCACTATACTAATGTGGCCATAGTTGATGCTTGCTGGTCCCCTACTCCTTTTTGACCACCATATTCTCCTATAAATGAACCATCCTCATTAAATTTGGCAGGATCTACATCTCCATATTCTTCCATACTGTCTGTTTCATCACCTAATGGCATTTTCTCTGGATTATTATCAAATGAGTTACTTTGTCCAATACCATTTGTATCACTTAAAAAGAAAAATACCTTTGAAATAATCCAGGCTAATTCAACGTGTGATGTACCTAACAAACCCAACCAAATTACCATGTATGATTTATACACCAGGTCAAACCAATCAAATGATTTATCAATTACACTCAAATATCTACAGATCCTGTTAAGTGTAGTAACTTGCAGAAAGAACACAAAACTAAACTAGAGATGTATTCTAATTAGGATGAATAAGCTCATGGTGTAAAATATCCTCCAGAAAGTATCATGGATGTCAATACTCATGTAATCATTAAATATTGTGATTTATAAAATGAAATGAAAACTTCAACATACCTTTTATTTAATTCATTAAAATTCTCTACATCCTCTGGATTACTACCTCGTAATCTTTCTTTCTCTTGTACTATAATATATAATAATCATCATTATCAAATATAATACAATCTGTCTTATTTCCTTCAGGAACGTTTCTAACTAACCATGAAGATACTACAATGATTATTTCACTCTACAATATTTAGTATATAGAATCAAGGAGGGGTGTCATATCAAGTAAGATTAAGAACTTGGTAAGAAATTTAAGATTAAAGAAATGAAACAGAACTTACCATGATATTTATCACCTCTATTTCTCTTGACAATACAAACGATAATTAGTATTAGTAATAATATAGCAATAGCAACCATCATACCAATAAACCAACCAGCTGATAGTATACTTGATGATGCAGCTACAATAACAAACATAGTATATATTATAACCTTATATTATAACCTTATATTCCTGCTATTATTCAACTGTTTTAATTCTATACCTGTCTTAATACTAATTTCACCTTCAACTTTCAAACTAGTACTGATAGTCTGAGAATGAATTAGAGTTGATAATATCAAGTTTCTAACTAACATAGATCAATACATTGACTAATATATACTAAATAAATATTGTCTAATATCTTATTTTAATATTTATATCTAAGCTTCTACACTAACATATTATCTTATTATATATAATATACAATTAACATTTCTTTTAACAAATTTAAAATATAATAAAATCTATGAATGTACAGAGCTACTCAACCATCAAGATTTAACAAACAAGATAGTAATGTAAAATATTAAGTTTTAGGGAGATGGATGGGGAAAAATCAATACATAAATCAGACCTCATAACCTTGAAACACCAAATAAAATAGTAGGATTTTAGGAATTTTTAATGCTTGTTTCCTCATTAGAGATTCTTAGAGACACAATGCAACATCATTTAAATTATTTTAACAATTAAACAAGGCAAGAAAATAAAAACAAACAATCAAATAAACAAACAAAAAGTAAAAGTAGGAGCAAGGCATTGAAATATATATTATTAATAAACAATGTTAAAGAGGCTACACAAAGAAACTTCAAAATAACAATCTGTGACTTCTGTCTCTTAATAAACAAATGTTTTAGGTGCCACTGAGAAATTATTTTAGGTTGTTTAGTACAATCCTTTTTTCATGAACATTACCAGTACATCAAATTCATCTGCTCATAGTTTTGCCAAAACCGTAAAATCTTTTTAAATTTAAACAGTGAAAAGTTAGAAGTATTTATATTGTAGTTCAATGGAACAACATGATAATTTAATCATTTCATTCCTTCCATGGGGTTAAAAAGATCAGTGTAAATAACATTTAAAATTTGAATTGTGAGAATTTATTTAATTTCATAGGCTCCTTTTATCTTTATAAATATTTTCAATAAAAAAACAAAAGAATCAAATAATGCATGAAACTTTCAAAGTTAAATTTAAGATTATTTTGAACATACCTAGATATCCAACAAACCAGGGTTTATAATTTATACTATAGACAATGGATGTTGGGGCAGTTGGCTTTGAAGTATTCATACCTAATATACAACACATTGAAATAATCATTTATTATTAAATTACTCTACTAAATATAACCTCAGTCTCAAGACCTGATTAGTATTGAGTGTCCAAAACACTGCTCTAGACAAAAGGTATTTTTATCATTGGGAACTTTTCATTACATACATGATTTCAATTGTATAAAGAATTTAACTTTTCATGACTTCATTGATATTTATAACTTGTCTTTTCATGACTTCATTGATATTTATAACTTGTCTTTTCATGACTTTATTGATATTTATAACTTGTCTTTTCATGACTTCATTGATATTTATAACTTGTCTTTTCATGACTTCACTGATATCTATAACTTGTCTTTTCATGACTTCATTGATATTTATAACTTGTCTTTTCATGACTTCACTGATATTTAAAAGTTGTCTTTTGATCTGAGGGGTTTTATTTCATCCTATGACAACAAACTTTTCACTTGGTAGAATATTAAACCTGTAACACTTATCAATATGGTATATCTAATTAAGTGATTAGTAGATATATTGTTTAAGTTAAAAGGGATGATTTAGTATATTCTACATTCTAATCTACAATAAATGACAGTAATTTTGAAGGTTTTATTTTGTGACAACATTAATCAACCCAGATAAATGAAATAAAAACCTCCTCTGTATTTCCACTGTCTAATGATTCTGTGTTGTTTGATAAAGTGTTATTATGATAAAGTCGTGCCATTACAGGATACCAATAGCCTATCATAAAATCATATATTATTATATATCTGAATATTATACATTCAGTGATAATTTCATACCAAATCCTGTCCTATTTTCACCCCAAACAGAGAGAATCTATATTTAATAATATCCAAACAACCAAAGAGAAAGTCAGAAAAAAGACAACACACTTCAGCAGATTTTGAATAATATTAAAGCCACTACCACAAAACAACATAGAAATATCATGTACATCTATACATACCCACTCCTCCAGTTTTAAATGTTCTTTTTTCACTGGCCATTTGAGCAAAGTCAGCATCACCTTTCTGACCAGATTTAGCAACTATTCTAATTTCATATGTCATTCCAGATTCCAAGTTTTCTAGTACTTGCCAGGTATTCATAGTGGCATGTTCTGGATGTGTATTCCAGGAATCTAAACCTTAATTGGAAAGATGATATTTTAAGCAAAACTTTACTATTAGGTTCTAAGATAGAAATTTTTAGACAGTAAATATTACCCAATAATACAAGAGTTTCTGTAACTTATTAGCTTAGCTAAAATAAGATCTGTTTCTGAGACTGAAATATGATTTGTCAAAATGAATGGCCTGTCCCAGTAAGTCAAGAGGATAACAAAGGACAGTGGTGAATAACTTCATAAATTTGTGTACCTATAATATATTTTGGAATTATATGAGAGTCAACCAATCCTTAACCACAATATATAATATATAAAAAACATTAGATTGAGTACTGACCATATTTTCTATAATCTATAAAATATTTAGCTCCAACTCTCTGTCCTTTAACATGAGGTAGTTCCCAGGTCACATTAGCAGAGTCTGGTCTTGGAAGAATTTCTAATATTCTTGGTTTGGCTAGTGCTGTGAAATTATGATTGATAATAAAATAAATAATAGGTATATTTGTATAATATAACACTTACTGAAATCAGCTGTCAGTTCTTATATGAAACTTATATAATACAGTCACATCTTATGATGATATATAATACTATAATACCATACTAACTAGATTTATATTGAGTATATTATTACTAGAACTTCCCAATGAGAAATAAAGTAGATATACTTACGAATGCCTTTCTCAGCAGTTTTAACATCTATAAAATAAGCAGCACCTCGTCCTTGCTGTGTTCGACCCCACAAATATAATCTATAATTAGTTCCTGGTTCAAGACCACCTAAATATGTTCTTCTAGTTCTAGAATCTACTTTTTCAGCTATTTTAGTTTCTTCATACATGATTCCATTTACTAGAAGAGTAAGAGATATCTCTACATAAAGTCTTGGAACAAATCCACAAATGGGTATTTATTGTGATATTTATTGTGATATTTATTGTGATATTTATTGTGATATTTCTTTGAATATTGCATTTCAAGATTTCAAACTTAAGAAAAACCATAAATATCACAATAAATATCACAATAAATATCACAATAAATATCTATAAAATTCAACTCCCATCTTTGAGGAAAACATGAAAAAGGATGATGAAAACAGGAAAAAGGATGATGAAAACATGAAAAAGGATGATGAAAACATGAAAAAGGATGATGAAAACAGGAAAAAGGATGATGAAAACATGAAAAAGGATGATGAAAACATGAAAAAGGATGATGAAAACATGAAAAACACAGAGTTCAAGATAAATTGAAATCTACAAAAATAATATAGTGACTTCAACAACACCAAAAATAAATTATATATACAGACCTCTTTGATATCCTAAATCATAACCAGTAATAATACCATTTTTTTCTTTAGGTTCTCCCCAATGTAACGTGAAATGTGTTGATCCTACATTAACAGCTTCAAAATATCTTACTTTGGAGGGTACTGAAATAATAATTCATACATATATTTAATATATAATCCATTTTCTTATTTTCCTTTTTACAAGAATTATTTCTTACTTCACTGTAGACATTACTAATTAATTCTTTCTGAAACTAACACAGAATATATAAGACCATATTATAACCTACCTCCTTCTGGTGTAGAGAAGTTAACAATGTTACTACCATTGACAGATGTAAAGAATTCATTTGTAGTCACCACATCAGCTTCTAGATCAGAATATGAAGCTAAGTTTGGAACTTCAGCCTTGATCTTCTGTGTTTGTCTTCTTTGTCTGGTTCCATCAGCATTAGGGGTATGTGGTATAAATATTTCTTTAGTTGTTGATTCCCTCTGGTCTTTCTTCCAGATTCTAATCTATAAACAAACCAAATCAAATCAAACTTCATATTTAACACAAGAAAAAAAAACAAAGAACAATGTCTTTTTCTTCCAGATTCATTTTGTTTACTCTCTTGGAATCAATTTAATCTAAATAACTTTTCATATATCAAGTAATATTAATAATCACTTTAACCATTATCTCTCCTAGATTAAACTACAGTTTGTTTTTAACTACATCTTTTATACACAGATTTCTGATAATCTTGTTAATTTTTAAACTTTCATTTGTTAAAACAATGGTTTGATTCTTCTGAAGATATTTAGTCTGAACTACACTTGATGAAATATAAATATGTAAGTAATATCAACCAGTATGCTCAGTTATATTATCTAGATAGACTGAGGTAATCTTACTTTATAGCCCTTAAAAACACCCTGGATTACATCAGGATCATCATTAACAGGATCCCATTGAAAACCAGCACTAGTAGCAGTTACATTCTTTTCAGGATCTAATTCAAAGTTTTCTGGTGCTACAAGTGGTCCTAGAAAGACAATAAGTTTGAATTATTATTATTTTTTATTTAATCATGGTATAAAACACTACATTGACTTCAAACATTGGAAATTAAAAGAAATTTAACACCTACTGCTGACCAAACTCAATAATTCAAAACAGATTGTATTACTTAAATTGATCATTTATAGCAGTATATTCTTTTCTTGAGACCTTGGCCAGTGCTTCTATAGGAGAGAATCTTCTTTAACACCCAACACAATTCATCTTGCTTATTTCTTATTGGTCTGAAACTTATATCAGAAAAGTACATGGACAGAAAAAAGGGCATTTTCTGGGTTGCTTACTTGCTTGACCAGAATAACCAATAATTGAATCTGCATTTTTTAAAGGTTCTCCAACTTGGTTTTTAGCTTGTACAGTAACTATATAAGGTTTATAAACAGTATCTACTGGTATTTCTTTCCTGCTGACAGTAAAATCATCTATAATATAGGAATCTACAGTATCTTCCCCTTCTCTCTGAACAGTTACATTATAATAAAAACCATCAGCATTCAGATCTATCTCTTCCATTGGCTAAAATAAATCACAAATTGAGGTCAAGAAATGGACAGATGTACCGAATAACGGACATGGTTGATGTCAATATACGTATAAAAATCAGTGAAAGAGAAACAGAGTTTTCAATATGCTAGATCACTCCTTACCTTAAAGATTCACAGAAATATCACAATGAAATCATCTATTGATAATAAAGAAATATTACAACAGAACTTACCTCCCATTCTACAACCAGATAATTAGTTTTATCTCCTACAGTTTTAACACCTTCAGGATGATGATCTGGTCTAGCTACAGGTGTCTGACAGATCAACTGATTATGAACACTTGGTTCACCCTTCCCAATCCTATTCACTGCTCTTACTCGGAAATTATAATGAGCAAAGGGTGAAAGTTCAACTTCTGCTCTTCTTGCGTTGGCATTTGGACGAGAGGCAACTTTCCAATGATCAGGTGCATATGATGTGTTATACTCCATGATAAAGTTTTGTAGTGGAGAAAAGTTATCTTGTGATTGATCAAACACCCAGATTATAGTAGCTTGACGAGCTAAACATTCCAATAATGTAACATTAGTAGGTGGATCTGGTGGTGCTGAAATACAATTATTTTACTTTTTACTGCTTTGTCTCTAGGTACTCTCTGACAAACTATTTCACAGTGTTACATATAAATAGTTAGATCATTCTGTTAAACAAGATTTCTCCTAATGTTATTCTTTATATATTAGCTTTCAGCTCTTGATTACAAGTTTACACAAGTTTTAAATTTGAGCTCTAGTACTATGTGTATTGTGGCCTAGTTCAATCTTATGGAACATCTGACGTGACCCTATGACTGGTTTGTCAACTTGGAATCTATTATTGATGATGATGAGTCTATGATAACAATACTGTATTAATATATTACTTTTAAAATGTTCAGGTTTTGTCATCATAATGTAATCATGTTGTAGAAACACATCTTACTGACACTGAAATTAAACCTACCTTTAACTTTTAATGTAGCCCAAGCTCTATCTTCATCAAGACCATTAGAAGCAATACAAGTATAGTTTCCTGTATCTTGACTCATAGAATCTTTTATTATTAATTCCTCTGATTGCTGTATAACTCTGTCATTGTCTATAATCAGAGGCTGACCATTACGTAACCAGGTGTATCTTAATCTATGTTGTTCATTCGGATCTGTGAACGCTCGACATCTGAACACAGCATCGTTACCATTTACTGACTGTACATTGTTAGGTTCCTGAGATATTCTAGTTTTCTCTGAAATCATCAAAATAGCAGAGATATAAAGAGAAACTCTTAAATCTATCCAGCAGAAATACAAGATAACAGGTAAATATATTACATGAGTTAATAATTAAAATAGGTGCTGACAATATAAAACTGAATCATACTGGGTTTTACCTCTAACAACCAGAGTACCATTAGCTTGATCTTTACCAAATAAATTTCTAGCAAAACATCTGTAGTTTCCACTGTCTTTTTTTCTCACTCCCTACAAATAACAAGTATCATAAGATTAAAAATATATACCAAATACAAACAAGATAAATTATGACCCTACAATCTTTCTCTTTCACTATGTCAACAAAAAATCAAGGCTTCGTTTTACACTATTGGCAAGAGAATTTCAATTTTTCTTCAAAAAAATTTCAAATAAGCCATATGCCACTAAAAGTATTTGTACGAGTTAAACACCTGCTTCATTATAAAGATTGGGAATAAACTAAACTAAAACATACTTACAGCTATAACCAGGTCACCAATAGGTAATATTTTATAACGACCACCCGATAGTGGTTGATCTCCTTTAAACCAGGTAACAACAGGTGTTGGTTTACCTGCTGTTTGACATTTTATAGTCACTGATTTCTCTTCTGCTACCTTTAATAATGGTTCTGGACCGGCTTTCACTGCGGCAGGGATAGCTGGAATAACAAATATACATCAGATATCTAATAGTCATCCAACACTTAGTTTTAGTGGTATTGCAGGATCCACAGACGCCTGATTCAAAATTGGAATAAAGAAAATGAATGTTATCAGTGTCCCAGATACACATAAACATTTGTGGGAACATCTTTACAATCTCTTTAAGAGTCAATGAAAACGTAGAAGGTTTATTTTCAACAGTCACAGATTTATCTTTGAATCAAAGAAATATTTGTTCAAATTGCACAAGTCATTCTTTGTTTTATATTCTTAACAAATATCAAATAATTTTCAGTCTACAAATAGAAAATTTTGTCAGAATTGCAACATTAGTTTATCTGTTCTATATCAATATTAGAAATATTAAAACAGAATCTAAAAAAACATGTTGTTACTCAGAGTTTCACTCTCTGTGACCTTCAGACAACTGATCTAATTTTCAACCTGTGTCTTATTGTCACCCTAATGTTTAATGCCACTCCTAATCCCTAATTAATTCTTCCTATTGTTATATTTTTGTGTATATATATAACTTCTGGTACCATATTTCCTGAGTTCACCTGGAGATGTAGATTGTTGAAATGTCGTCTGATATAAAACTAACGAGTATTATACAATAAAATAGTGTAGAAGTTATATCACAGAGATAAATAATACTTACCTAATACATTGAGGTAAACATCTGCCCACAGAAAGCCATGTTTATTAGATACATTACATTGAATCACCTGACTGTCCATCTTCTGTAGGTCAGTAAATGTTAATTGACCTTTACGATAAGTTCTACGTGTTATATTAGCTGCTTCTATAGACATATAAAATAACAAATATTGTTTAATGTATTGAATACCTAGTAGTGGGCAATGGGCAAGGTGGAAAAGCTAGTATGAATAAATGTAAATTCAAAATAGTGTTGATATTCTTAAAGTTAATTGCCATAATTAGATTTTTAAATAAATTTCTATCATTTATTGTTTATGCCAGATTCTGGATTTTTGAATTTGATCTCAATGGACAATGATATAATACAATGTATCAGAAAATAAATGGTTAAATCATCTGTACTGTAGTATCATGATGTTTATATATTAAATACTTACGTTCTATAGGCTTTCCATTGATAAACCACTGAACTTTTGGTTCCGGACTGCCCTTTCCTTCACACAGAAATGTAGCATCTTCTTTTACACCAGCTTCAATATCCTGTGGTTTCTTAGTCCAGCGTGGCTTGGCTACAAAATTTAACATATATAATTGCGTTCTATTATACTTTAAGCAAGGAATCTTAAATGTTCAATGATATGATATAAATATATTCTTATAAGATAAAAGCCTGATTTGAATAGAATTGATAGTTATTTTGACTGAAATGCAGAATATTTGCAGTGAAAACACTTAGGTGTGTTGTGTTATCAAGAAGTTTGTCAACGTTTGATTCTTGTAGGTAATATTATTGTGGTAAAGTTAGTATTTACAGAATGATAAAACATATTTACCTTCAACAATCAGTCTGAATCTGTGTCTAATAGGATTTCGAGTTATACCATTAAAACCTGAACATTCATATTCTCCAGCATCACCATACTGTACTTTCTTTATAACAAATTCAAACTTTTCACTTGATTGTTTCATTCTATTATTATCAAACGCTAAACCTTCCATACGCTTCCACGTTATTCTTGGTTGAGGACTACAAAATAATAACACAAGATTGAGATTACAATACACAGATAAGGTTACAGAAGTGAATTTTATAACAGGAGTATACTGGGTATATAAATTTTATAACTGGAGTATATTGGGTATATAAATTTTATAACAGGAGTATACTGGGTATATAAATTTTATAACAGGAGTATATTGGGTATATAAATTTTATAACAGGAGTATACTGGGTATATAAATTTTAAAACAGGAGTATATTGGGTATATAAATTTTATAACAGGAGTATATTGGGTATATAAATTTTATAACAGGAGTATACTGGGTATATAAATTTTATAACAGGAGTATATTGGGTATATAAATTTTATAACAGGAGTGTATTGGGTATATAAATTTTATAACAGGAGTATATTGGGTATATAAATTTTATAACAGGAGTATACTTGGTATATAAATGTTATAACAGGAGTGTATTGGGTATATAAATTTTATAACTGGAGTATACTGGGTATATAAATTTTATAACAGGAGTATATTGGGTATATAAATTTTATAACAGGAGTATACTGGGTATATAAATTTTATAACAGGAGTATACTGGGTATATAAATTTTATAACAGGAGTATACTGGGTATATAAATTTTATAACAGGAGTATACTGGGTATATAAATTTTATAACAGGAGTATACTGGGTATATAAATTTTATAACAGGAGTATACTGGGTATATAAATTTTATAACAGGAGTATACTGGGTATATAAATTTTATAACAGGAGTATATTGCATGTATAAATATATTGTTGAATCAAATATAATAAATAATATCCTGGTCAGAATTTAAGGTAGAAGTCTATAAGTTTGGAGATAAGTTAAGGATATGAGAATATTAAATATATGAAGGCTATTATGTTTCCAGACTATATAGAAGCTGTTTATTATAATACAATATTGATTAAATAGAAATCAATATGTCTACTAATGGTAAATTACAGTCTACAGTTGATAACACTTCCCATAATCTCAATACTCTTTCAATCAAAATCAGGTCTCGTAGATACAAATATCAAGTCATGACTATAAGATTAGATTATCTATCTGCCATGTTTAAACATTTCCACAATTTTAATATCCTAAAACACGACCTTATAAAATGTTTGTAATACCATTACAGGCTATTTTAATCTTGCCTTATGGTGAGGGAACACAAACAGTCTTGGTTGATGATATTTGTGCCAACTGGTCTTGTCATGAGTTTTATTGACAGGCTGTAGATGATGGATGATGATGTTTTGTCTTGCAGAGGATAAAACAATCACTGACAAATATCAGACTAGTTTGATAATATCAATCCTCTCAGCAATGCGTTAATTTTGTCACGGAAGCACAGGCAAACATTTTTTATTACCCTTGTATGGATTGATTTTGATGTTCATGACATCATTGATTTTGAGGTTTAGATTGTGTATAAGATGATGCAATATAGAAGATAGAAGACAGGCTATTTATCTTGTCAATCAGTACTAAAATCTTCTCTAACATCTTTTCTTTACAGACTTCATTATGATAATTATGTAATATATTATTTAAACATACAGAATTTAATAACAGATACTTACTTGCCAGAGAAAATACATTTGAAGCGTACAGTTTTACCAACAAGTCCCATGACATCAGTATCAGAATGCCATAACATTTCAACAGGCATGTTAGAATCACGCACTAAAATATAGAAAAGTTGAATTTAAATTCATGATTTTAACAACTAAATATCAACACTATTCCAGAATGAAATGAGCTTCATTATATATCTGAATAATCATAGCAAACAAAATTTACAAATTTACATATAAACATAAAATCAAATAAAAGAAAATATAACAGATATAAATAGATTATTGTAAATTCAGAGAAAAGATTTGAACATTATTATCCACATAAAACCCCTTTGTTTTCAGTGCATATACTTTGCTATGCATAGAATACAATATATCAAAAAAAATACAGTATAAAGAAGAAGAAGCCTACAAAGACTCAAATTCTAAAAATTCATAAAATATCACAATTCTGTCATAAAATTGTTTTGTTGATTTGGTATATGTTTTGGTCCTGTCAGAAATAGTTAAAAAGAGCATGCTAAAAAGGCACATAACAAGATAAAGCTGATGCATGGAAGCCATTATGCATATGATTAGTAGGCGTTATAAAATGCTGGTTTAAGTTGAAGTAGAGTATGAAATGATGAAGCTTAAAAGAAAAGTAAAATATGAAAACCTGTCTGATTGAAGGTATTCTTATCCTTCCATACAACAAACACACAATTCATCAACCAACAATAAACACAGTGATTTTCAGTCTAAAAAATAATTTTCATTTCTCAATTTTTCTGTCATCTTTATTGCAAAATAAAATCATATCATATTGAGGTGTTGTTTGAGAGTTGTACATTTCCCTGAAGTGGCCAGAAGATCTCATTCAAGGCATCCATCAAATATACTTGAGGTTACTGTGAATGTATGAGAGTGTACCAAGATAGAAGTACTATATTGTCATGTTTGAAAATCACTAGTTACAATAATGTTAACCATGCTGTTTTTAAATTCAACACTCATTCAAAATATTGAAATTACAACTTTAAGATTTAAATTTAAAAGATAATTCTGGTCAGCATTCTTTACATCTCAAAACTCAACAAATGCTGTAAATATACTCATAAGCTATTCATCTCCATGCTGGGACTATTGGACGAAAAGGGACATATTCTGACTAGTAAGTAACCTCTTTCCAATTAGTTATGTTGAATTTTGTAGTTATTGATACACCAATGTATTTTATTGTTGATAATAAGCCATTTTATTCCAAATATATATTGTAAAACCATAATGTATATCAATAATTATAAGAATGTTGTGTAGGTTTTGAAAAAGAGATAATAGTCTAGTAAGGTAAAGGGGTAAGTAATCTAATGTTAAGGTGACTCCACACTGCCAAGGTTAACAGTTGTTTTTCTACTCCTGAAATTATAGTTTCAATCTCTAAGTTTTTATCTAAATTATTTGATAGATTTATCATCTATATTATCATCTACTATTTTAAATACCCAGATTATTTCTAGGAGGTATGTATCAAGAATTGAAAAAAATAACATTATATGTTGTTAGCTGAATTCAATTTAAATTCACAAGTTTCAGCAGATTCAAATATAATTTTCACATTTAGCCTTTTAAACTTCAAAATATTATCAGTAGAAATATTAATAATAGCCTATCAATTTACACCCAGACATCTGTGGTTCCTGCAATTCAACTAAATCTAAGTGTAGACATCACTAATTGCAAAATATCTCTTATCATATCTATAATGATTAATTAAAAAAACACTGTTTGTTTTTCTCAGACAATAGGCACTATTTAGAATTATTAAAAGAGATTGACACTATTTATATAAGGTATATTAATAAACTATAATATCTACTGAAAGCTACAATAATAATAATATTAATTGTCATAACTTCAGTCACCACCCATTACATGACAATTATTACACTTACTCTTAGCTGTATCTACAAATAAATAGCAAAATATAATTTAATAAAACTTGGTGCATAAATAATTAAAAATAAATAAACAAAGAGCAAACAAAGATAGATAATAAAAATAAATAGAAAATAACTAGAAATTTTAATTCTTATTTTACTTTATATATAAATATCTTCAAAAATTATATAAAACAAAAATAAAAACACAAGAATGTGCAATGAAACAAAAGACAAACAAAATGTGCAATAAAAATAATAAAATGTTTTTTTCAACTGTAATATTTTATAGATGTTTGAATGCACTAAATCATAATGTCTGTCTGTTTTAATCAAATACAATGGTTCATGCCAAACTCAATGAAAAGAAAATCAAAATAAAAATATTAATGATTGAAAATATACAGAAAGATAAACTTCAAATCTTAGAAATAAAGTTGGTAATAAGATAATTGTTCTAAAGGTGTAATTAAATAGGGTATCTAGTGTGGTGAAGTGTATAATACAGGGCTGGCAATTCAACAAATCATGTCCCCATCCTAGGAGTATTTTTAAATCTTGCACCTTATATATCATTGATTATCTTAATACCAGACTGAAACAATGAAATTATTCTGGGCTAGATCATTACTCTTTAATAACAATGAATACTGATTTGAAGTTTATTATATTAAATACACCAACAATAAATATAATAATTAATCATGACTTACTTCCTAATGGTTCAATAATCTTGTCTTCACCTTTACCAAATGATCTTAACTGTTCATTATTAGAAAAACATACATATTTATTTCCATCTTGAGCATCTTCTGGTTTAACATTAGTAATGTATAAATTACCTGTAATATCCAACAGAAATATTTACAGAATTTTACACAGATCAATTACAATGACATCATGATAATATTGGTCAAATCTCTACCACAGAATCAATAATGGTCTGAATACTTGCTGAAACATTTTTATATAATTTCATAGAGTGTTAGGGATAGAGATCTCTGTATTCTTTTAAAACTCAATAAATTCAAATCCTAAATAGATATTAAAATCTAGGTTTTATCAATATCACCATATTGTTGTTTTAAATAGTTTTAAATCTACCTGCGTAATCCATTGTTACCCGATCATCTAAATCAACAAAATCAAATAAATCCTGATTTTCAGACTCATAATCTGTATCATAATCTCCTTCATCCACTTTCTGATCTATAATCCAACTAATTTTAGCTGGTGGTACACTCACTGGGGGACCACAACTTAGTTTCAAGGAATGAGCTAGCAGTGGTCGTAATATTTCAGGATCTTCCACAGTTTTAAATGGATCCATTCTAGCCTGAAGGACATTTACTCTCACAGACAAACTGGTACCATGTGCATTGCGTGCTTGACACTGATACACTCCCTCATCACTACCATGAGCTGGTTTAATACGTAATGTTCCTACTCCTGAGATCAATGACATACGTCCATTAACTTCTTCAGATTCTAAATCTAACTCTTCTCCATCTTTAATCCATGAATATCTGATAATACAAATTATAGATCCATGTAAAAATTTGTCAGAGCAGGGGGGGAGTTTGAAACTTGTTGATTTTGTGTAGTAATTACTAATCAGTATCATATGTAACAACCCAGTATTTCTCAGCTATACCTGATTCCATATACTATTATCAATATTCAATACCTTTTCTTAATGGGGATATTTTCTACTAGATTATCCAGACTATCAGGTTCCAGGATATTATCTTTAAAAATACTTACACAGGTGTAGGATGACCTTCTGCAGCACATGGTATTTCTATAGATTCTTCTTCTTTATAATAGATATTTCTAGTTCTAAATACACTTTCATCTATCATAGGTGGTTTATATGATGCTGTATCTGATAAAATACAATAGATATTACAAAGTTTATTGAAAAGATAGGTTAGATTCAAACTGATCAGAACATTAGCTTATGTCAGAAATTACAGGCTGATTCAAACACGTTTTTACATAATCAACAACAATAGGTCTGGAGAAAAATTGAACTGGTCAAAGATCTTATCAATAGAAATATATACCTAAGTTTTTATTGTGTTTATAAACGGATTGTGCTGATAACTGAAGATTCCCAGTGGCATTTCTTTCAATCAATAGAAAGATGGGCGGAAAGAGAGCCACTAACATACTAACATGAGGCAAACAACACCAGGCATTGAAAAACTCAATGACATAAATTTTGGGGAATGTGGAATAGTAGCTTCTGTTATCTTCAGCAATTATTCAAGTTTTAGGCGACATTTGAAATCCATTGCCATGGCAACAAGTAATTCTCTCATTTTTTCTAATTCTGATAAAGTTTTATTTTTGAAAATCTATTACTATAATGTAAAATAATTTTGTGTAGGTATAATATATCATACTAATTAATAAGCAAATTATCTGGTATACCAGTTTATTTATAAATAGATGTACCTACCTGTTAGATTAATTAATGTTAGTAAAAACAGTACTAATGTATAGATTGGTATCATGATGAATGATAACTATAGTAATAGATGGTTGACTGTGGTCAACTAGTACTGGTCATCTGGTCAGTCTTAATTATCTTACATCCCTTCTTCTCTTTCACCTGAAATTATACACAATAACTTTTAAATCAAATCTAAATATTTTTATCTTGTGGGATATATGAATATTCTCAACAAATTGTTGGTCAAGATCTAGTGCCCACTTAACAGCAGACAAACTTTATTAGTTTATTTTTCCTAAAGACGATGGCTTCTGTCTACAGGTATATCTATGTAATAAATATTTATATATGTGACGAGAACTGGTTTGATATTTTTTGTCATGATGAATGAAAGCTATTAGTTTTTTAAAATTAAATTTCTCTAATGTAAAAATTGCAGAAATTAAGTCTGCCTGATAACTGATAAAGTCTGATCTTTTTTATGACTTAAAAACTGAATTGTTTAAAAAAAAGTCAGAGGGAGAGAATCAATGGGAGAGAATATCAAAGTCAAGTGTGTTACATGGTAATGCTTTCTGTTGAGTTTCTCTATTTCACAGAAAACAAACTGGATTCAACATGAACGTTTCTATATAGAGAGAATATCAGTATAAAATTTTAATTAAAAACATATATTTCTAATTATACTGAACTCTGTGAGTAGGAATTGCAGGAATACAGTATGAGAGACTATCAGGATATTTTGGTAGGATGATTGAGAGGTGAAAGGTCATAGTAAATATAAAAGGTTATAATAATAGAAAATATTATATTGATGAATGAAAAGATTCACATTCCATCTGACAGATTGGTATGATTTAAAATCACATTCCATCTGACAGATTGGTATGATTTAAAATCACATGCAATCTGACAGATTGGTATGATATAAAATCACATGAAATCTGACAGATTGGTATGATTTAAAATCACATTCCATCTGACAGATTGGTATGATTTAAAATCACATTCCATCTGACAGATTGGTATGATTTAAAATCACATTCCATCTGACAGATTGGTATGATTTAAAATCACATGAAATCTGACAGATTGGTATGATTTAAAATCACATTCCATCTGACAGAATGGTATGATATAAAATCACATTCCATCTGACAGATTGGTATGATTTAAAATCACATTCCATCTGACAGATTGGTATGATTTAAAATCACATGAAATCTGACAGATTGGTATGATATAAAATCACATTCCATCTGACAGATTGGTATGATTTAAAATCACATTCCATCTGACAGATTGGTATGATTTAAAATCACATGAAATCTGACAGATTGGTATGATTTAAAATCACATGAAATCTGACAGATTGGTATGATTTAAAATCACATTCCATCTCACAGATTGGTATGATTTAAAATCACATGAAATCTGAGAAACTTTTCAAAATTAACACATCTGATCTGATTAAAATATAACTTGATTAATATACTTCATTTCTACAGTTCAGAATAAGTGAATCAAATTAGGAAGTGAATATTTCCTTCTCAAAATTAATTAACTCATTCTATCATCTGATCTTATGGACAAATTTTATCACACAAGTCATGATGTACTAATATCATATAACATAATAAAAACAAATAATTGACAATGACTAATTGTATGATGACAGTCAGTTCAAATTTGAAATTTCAAAATACGTAATATTTACACTCGACTATGAAAATATTGAAAATGAAAACATGAACAATATTCAAACAGTAAAAATGAATACTGTTAGTAAATAATTCTTATTACTATTAATTATAGCACAAAAATCTCTGACAATAATATAGAAAATAGCCTATAACCACTCATAATTCAGTCATCTCAATTTCCCCATCAAAAACCTCATTGACTATCACAATAATTACTTGTACCCCACTCGGTGATAATTGGCAACGCTGAATGAGAGCACTTAACTTTATCTGTCTAGAAGACAAAGACTATTAAACGCCCAATTTGACAACAGTGGACAAATGTCAAGTAAACATTAGAGTGGACAGTGTCCGCAGTGGTCAGAGCAATGAATCTGAAGATTGATAATGGACAGTGATTAAGATGAGACCATTGTTTGCTGTTGACCACATCCATTTCTATTTTTCTACTAATTATCAATTCTATTATAGTCAGATGTTATTTTTCTCTTTGATGTGAAGCAGACAACATAAAATCTGTCTGTTGATCTGAAAGTTTTGTGTAGAAATGTTGGTTCATGACTAATTAGATTATCTTTTAGATTAAATCAAACTTTCATTATATCAAGTTCTTCAGCCATGAATAAAACACATTCTTTCAATAATTATAATTTTCTTATTGTTAGAGAAATGTTTGTTATATTTCATGCTTGGATAATTTCAATAAAACTCTAATAATTTTATAACAAGATAAGACTATTGTACCTAGTATAAAAATCTGTTCTGTTTAATGAATCTTGAAATCATGTTTCACAGAATATCTTAAAATCTGACACTTCATTTTGTAAAAAAAAAATTAATTTACTAACAAATCTAATATACATGCACAAAATTTCAACAAAATATCTTTGAAAGATTTTGAATACGTTCAAGGATATCGTTTTTTAATATCATTTCTCAGAATCTATGATTTTGTTGTTTCCGTTTAGAAATCATTCTCTTTCTATTGTTTTGTATTAAAATCATTGCATATATTCAAAACTCTATAGAAAACTTTCTCAATATAGAAACATCACTTTACCAGTATCCAAGGTGCAGTTTTAATCCAATCTGTATTATCCTACAGGCAATGTACATCAGAGACAATGAGAACATGAGAACATCAACCAAGTGAAGATGAAATGAAATCTGGGACAATATTAGTCATCAGTATCTTATAAAATGGTACTGATAACTTAAAGCAGTAATTAAATGTGCCACTGACAAAATGAATCACCCTATTTCAAAGCTGTTCTTCTCTTTCATTAGGATTGATACAAGTTAGTCAAAGCCTTCTCTTTTGAGTTCTCTTTCCTCTTCATCAGTTTAACTCAACTCTTTTCAGTTGAAATTAAAAGAAAATATTTTACTTCATTTAAATGTTTCCTGGTAACAAGAATAAGAAGAAATTATTTTAATTAGATCACATGATAGTCTCATATTTCAAAACTTTAATTTGGAATTTAACATCAGAAAATAAAGAAATAAACTCTTTGGTTGTACTTATAATACAAGTTACTCATTTACTTTCTCCAAACATGTATTTTGAAATTGTATAAGCAGCCTATTGTACAGTTAACATCTTCAACTAATATACAGTTATAATAAACTATTACAGTTAAATTTACTACAAACTCATACAGAATACAAAATTATAAAGAACATAGAAATTTAATAAGATAACAAGAATGATGAAAACATATCATTCAAACAATAAGTCTTAAACTTGACAAACAAACAAAGTCTTTAAGTATCAGAGATACACAACTAACTATTTATTATAGAAGAGAATGGAAGATTTCAGTTAACATTAACTAACATCAAACACCAGTATTATCATTGTAATATAATCATACTGGACTAGATGTAATCAACACCCTCTTTGTTCACATTCTCTAGAGATTTAGGGGTGTCCATATGTCATGAGATGTATTTTCCACCATTTAGGACTAGAGTGTTTTTGTACATTATCCAATTTTAAAATTGAAATATACTAATTATTTTTTCAACCACCATTATAGTATCATACTACTGTAACAATAGTTCAGACAGTAACATACTACTGTAACAATAGTTCAGATAGTATCATACTACTGTAACAATAGTTCAGATAGTATCATACTACTGTAACAATAGTTCAGACAGTATCATACTACTGTAACAATAGTTCAGACAGTATCATACTACTGTAACAATAGTTCAGATAGTATCATACTACTGTAACAATAGTTCAGATAGTATCATACTACTGTAACAATAGTTCAGATAGTATCATACTACTGTAACAATAGTTCAGATAGTAACATACTACTGTAACAATAGTTCAGACAGTATCATACTACTGTAACAATAGTTCAGATAGTAACATACTACTGTAACAATAGTTCAGACAGTATCATACTACTGTAACAATAGTTCAGATAGTATCATACTACTGTAACAATAGTTCAGACAGTATCATACTACTGTAACAATAGTTCAGATAGTATCATACTACTGTAACAATAGTTCAGATAGTAACATACTACTGTAACAATAGTTCAGACAGTATCATACTACTGTAACAATAGTAGTTCAGACAGTATCATACTACTGTAACAATAGTTCAGACAGTATCATACTACTGTAACAATAGTTCAGACAGTATCATACTACTGTAACAATAGTTCAGATAGTAACATACTACTGTAACAATAGTTCAGATAGTATCATACTACTGTAACAATAGTTCAGATAGTATCATACTACTGTAACAATAGTTCAGACAGTAACATACTACTGTAACAATAGTTCAGACAGTATCATACTACTGTAACAATAGTTCAGACAGTATCATACTACTGTAACAATAGTTCAGATTGTATCATACTACTGTAACAATAGTTCAGATAGTAACATACTACTGTAACAATAGTTCAGATAGTAACATACTACTGTAACAATAGTTCAGATAGTAACATACTACTGTAACAATAGTTCAGACAGTATCATACTACTGTAACAATAGTTCAGATAGTAACATACTACTGTAACAATAGTTCAGATAGTATCATACTACTGTAACAATAGTTCAGAAAGTACATGTAAATGTTTATATATATTCTCATTGAAACAACAAGAAGATTATTTACTATCTTTCATCTGTAACATGAGTGTCTTTCTATATTATAGAACAAACCAGAAATCATCAAAATACCAGTTATCAATCAGAACCTTAACAGTGTCTTTTATTGCCTTTAACTCAATGTCAAAAACAATGTCCCCTAACCTTGCCAACTCTGCCATGAGATCATAAAGCAAGAAATATCAGGGCCTGGTATAAGGTTGGAATAGATTGCTTTGTCTCTGTTAAAAAAGACCTTATTACCAATGTAAAGTAATATAAGGATGAAGGTAGAAATATTACTGATGAGAGACAGATAGTTCAGAGTTATAATAACAACAGATAGTTCAGAGTTATAATAACAACAGATAGTTCAGAGTTATAATAACAACAGATAGTTCAGAGTTATAATAACAACAGATAGTTCTGAGTTATAATAACAACAGATAGTTCAGTAAATGTCATATTGTAATTTATTCAGGTTATCTTTAATAATCATCACCTATTATATTTTCTACTCTATTATTTTAATCTTCTTTCTATTCATGAGTATATCTATAGGTCATAACAACTCCATATTCTAATCTCATTATTCTATGTAAATTAATATCTGTGAGAATTAGCTAAAAACAAAAAACTTTCATACTGTGTTATAATATTCACTAATTAATATCTCAGAATTCTATCTCTTATTCCACAGAAGAAGTCCTAATAATGGACTTTAATGATTTTGATTTCGTTTATATATTTATGAACCATACTGAGCTACTGAAGATGTGCAGCACCATGCAGTGTGCAATGAGAGGAATTCTTTTAGGTTACATCTTTGTTCTCTTCCAATATAATTTTGTTCCCTTTCTCCGATATTTTCAAAAGCTTTTTTATTTTATTAACAACCTATTCTATTTATCTAGAAAAATATCTATTAGACAAGTCAATCACTGCCTTAAAGACACCTTAATCTAATAAATAAGCATGTTTTCTTCTGTTTTCTCACTAACACACTAAGACAGTGGTCCATTAAAAAACACAATAAGACAGTGGTCCATTAAAAAACACAATAAGACAGTGGTCCATTAAAAAACACAATAAGACAGTGGTCCATTAAAAAACCTTTTTGTGTTGGCTATTGTTTAAGGTTTTATAGTCAGTCTGCCACCTTAATTAACTTAATTAACTTAATATGTAGTGTAATTCTGTTGTTAAAGTTGGTAGAAATATTTATAAAGAATACAGTAACACCTGACTTGAATAACAAAACAATCTTCAATCAATATCTTTCAATAAAAACACTTTTACAAAATACATCACTATTTTACAATTTATCATTGAGGCAGTGTGCGTGTGTACAGCTATGATGTGCAGCTATCTTAATACATGTGTGCAGTATTGACACCATTTGAATGGAGGTCAGAATAAACTGTGGAATAAAACTGAAGGAATCAATGATTGAATACAGTACAAGAACTAGATTGAGAGATCTTATATTGACTTGATGTTTACTGTAGGAAATCAATATAAACTTTATATTTCATCCCATTGTATTATTATTTTATCAATTTGTATTCAACCTGGTAAAATATGAATAATTAGAGTTTTATTAGTCTACTTCATTATAAAAATATCTGTTAAAATGTAATAGGCCTTCGTTTTACTCACTCTCACTCATGATTACTCATAGAAGTTGAGAAAAATATATTATATTTCATAATCAATTTAATGATGACTGTTTTCTACAGCTTGAATATCAAATAAACCAACCTGTATAACTAGAATTCCTTATAGAATTTGTTTTTTTTTTTTAGATTCCTAACAAATAAATCAATTAACTGATATAAATAAAAGAAGTGTCTGTTGATCAAGCCTATACCAATTAGTCCATGGCATCCAGATACTCAACTAAATCAATATTATGTCCAAACTTAGTTATTTATTTGTAGGAATAAATTTCATTTGATCAAGTTTAAAAAATATTTTCTATAATTTAATTATAGTTAGTAATTCAGGTTTAGGTACTATGTCTTGGGACCAAAGAGAAATCTTCAGAAAAATATCTGACATATAAATTTCCCAAATTCTTTATTTGAAATTTCTTCAAGATTTCTTCAAGAGAGTAAAATTGCCATAAATGAACAATTTTAACTCAGTTTAGTGTTTATAAGCACTGTAGAAATTGAACAAAGAGTCAGTATAGTTATCTGTAATCAATAAGCCTAGCACATTCTATTGAATTATTCAATAATGAAAATATAATTATCAAATATTCAGGATATTCTCAAAGAAAAAATGATAATTATCTCCCTTTCTAGCGTTATAATTAAATCTAGATCAATAGTAGAATTTCAGAGAATAAAAAATAATTTATAAATTGCAGCACAAATTGAAATGCTTCGTCAAGCACAAAAATTGAATTTTCACTAATTATAATTAAAGCTAAAATTAACTTTTACTCCATATTCCATAAAATAATTTCTCACATTAAACCATCTAACTTGTGTATAAATAGCTTAAACAAATCATTACTATCTAAAAGAATCTTTTTAATAGAATTATTGCATACATAATTTTCAAAACTTCCAAATTAACACAAGATTGACAGACTTTCATAGTAATGATGACCTTAAAAACATAAGATCTATCTAGATAGATAGTCAAAGTCCACAAAATCATGTAGGTAGTAGTCAAATGCTTCTCCTGTAAGATACATTTTAAAGGAAGACATATTAATGAAGTCTTACAAGAACTGCAGAAGGTAATGATTTCTTTTCAAGTTTTTTCCAAGTGATTTTTACAAGTCATCAGCAAAAGTACCAGAATAACAAAATAGTCTAATAGGTTGAAATCCAGGGATCTAAATTATATCATTTCAGTAAATAACCCACTCTTTTAATCAAAATTCCACTATATCCTGAAAATAACAGCTCTTCTATCTACTCTGGGCCAAATACGATTTAGTACGGAGATAAATTATAACACATCTAATAAATCCAACTGTAGAAGAAATAGTAAAAACCAAGCTGAATACTGCACACTTTACACAATTCCACATAAAAATACTATAAAATTCTTTGTCCTAAATTCTGATAAATTCCAATCAGGTCTAGTAATAGAAACAACAGGTCTAAAATAATAATTCCTGACTACCTGGAGATTTGTATAGAGTTGTATGATGAATCAGAATGTCAGTAGGTGGCAGTTAGAATGACGACAGTATTGTCTTATATTGATTAATTCCAACTACAATGCCATGGTAATTTGAATGCTGGCTATGGTGCTGTATACAGTGATAGAATGAGTCATTGCTCTAGTGATTGACTGATATTCCAGTCAACTGTAGAGTTATTCTCTATATACATCTCAATATTCTACTGCTCATATCTTATATTATATTATATTGTACAGTCAGTTTAAATAATGTGTTCAGGTTGTATGAAGTCAAGTTATATTAATATAGACAATACAATATCACTATATATAGATATAATTAATATTCATCATTAAAGATACTACCAACCAAAACTTGTTATGTAAATGGATATTGTGGACCAAATATATGTGATTTATGAGTAGATAAAACTAAAATCTGACAGTCCTCTTTTCCATACAGATCAAACTTCATGAACCAAAACAGATCTCATCGAAACTGGTACTAACATTAGCTTTACTTTACTTGTGGATCAGCACGATATTACACTAATAAAAACAACAAAGACATGCAAAGAATAATAGAATCTCTTAAGGGATTGGAAAGAGGTTTACTGAAATAATTGTATATCAGATTGCAACACCACAGAAGAAAAGGAAACAAAGTGACTATGAGCAATATATACATGATAAATAATGTATAACAAACAATGAACAACTGATAAATTAATATTCCAATATGTTGAGTTTTGAATAATTTATTCATAATGACACTATAGATATGAGAGTTAGCAACAGATGGTGATGAAATAAACTGAATGATAAATACTATCACATTCCAATGAAATAACAGCATGCTACAACTATTTTAAAACAAGGAACAAGTGTTTGCCTAGCAAGATACGCCCACTTTCCAAATTTACAGTATATCAAGGTCACCAACCTGTCAATTTGGATCAAAAATCTAATTTGTCAAAGATTTTGTTGACTTAACCAAACACAAAATTTCATAAAATTCTGACATGAATTCACCTCTATAGCATTCACGCACCAACAAATTTTGATGCATTTTTATTAAGTCAAGGGCAATAAATCCAATTCCGTTCATCGAAAAGTTGTCAAATTCTAACTTGACCAAGATCTGATTGCAATATAAGATGATCATAAAAACTTTCAGATGAAAACTGAGTCTCCATAGTGTTCACAAACAAAGTTTGACACATTTACACTAAGTAATGGGCAATAACTCAAAAAGAGTTTATCGAAAAATAGTCAACTTTCAACTTGATCAAGATCTTATCTTGAATGACCACACCAAATTTCATTAAAATCAATAAAAACTGTTCTTATCTTCTATTTGAGTTTCTGATGATATTAAACTTAGTATTGTAGATTAAAACAAGGACAATTTTAGCAAGACAGTGTATTGGCCGTTTATTTTTTAATAGTGCTATAATGGATCTTATCTTTAAGAATAAGAACTGAAGGCAATCCAAATGAAACAAATAGCTTTCCAAATTCACCTCCACAGGCCAAAAATCTTTCTTGAATCTCTGACTGACAGTTAAATAATAACGGGTATACACAAAGAAAATAGTACAATACAAAGAGATATTAACAAGCAAGTTCCAACAACAAACTAATTTTGATGTGGAAAAGAAAAGCTGACTAATTGGTTAATGAAGTATGTAAAAAATAGATTAATTCTGATAAACATTACACTACCCTTATCTCTGTACAATATAATTACTGTATTATGTTGATAATTTATATACCAGTATAATATCAGATATATATAGCAGAATAATATTATGTAACAGATTGAAGTGTTTTTATGTGAATTAATTGTTTAAATCTAATTACAAGTACAAGATATCAATCTAGAAATACAATACCAGCATGTAAACAATGTACAAAATTTGCTTCTTTCAGCAAAATGGAGACTTTATGGAGACTAAATGGAGCAAATGAAAAAATGTCCATCAGTAGCAAAAGTCAACCAATTTTAGTTAGGTTATTGTAAGATGAGATAACCTCTTTAGGTCATACCTTGCAATGATGTTACAATTTTATCAGGCAACTTCAAGCTATGAATAAAACTTAACAGTACTAGTTTGAAGTTGATATTCCATTTTGATTTACTGCTGAATATGCAAAGACAGGAGGTATAATGAACTGTTGGTACATAATTTATTTATTCTGGAAACTAAATTTAGATCTCTTATAGCCTATTTCAACATTCCATTCTATTCTTAGTTTATTTCCTCTGATAAATCTACAACTATGTATATCATAGTAAAATACAATGTTTACAGGGTGTGACTAGGTGTTGAGATGTTTAAAATCATGGCTATCAATATTATTCAACAAATAAACCTTGTGTTCTACAGATTCATTTTATTACCTATAGTTTTCTTACAGAGTAGAGAGAATTCTAAATATTGCTGTGTTCAACTTTCTGGATAATTCAACCCTAAATATGAAATGTGTTAAAAAGTGTTGTGCTGCAGGGGTCAAGACTCAGAAACTGTTTTTTCTATGCAGAAAGAAGAGAAACACAAAATAAGAATGATAGTACAACTTTCCACATATCACTGATCACTTGAATCTAAGAATAATAAAAGTTATTATAATAAACTGATGATAATAATGTTATAAGGCTTGACCTAAACCACTGGTCAATTAACACAGTAATGCCACTTACAACTCCCTGACAATATTTCTATTCTTCTTTATAATCACAAGTGGCTTTACAGTTAATCAACTTTCTTTTTATAGAAACATCATGTTTCTTGCCATATCAGACAGCTGATCAAAAATCAATCTGACTATAGCTTATTGAGGCTAGAAATAAATCATGTTTCAACAATTATTCCAGACTTGCAGGAATAACTCTGGAACAATTCTCCAGGTCAATCTCACATAAAGGGAACGTAAAATAGTTTTTTTAACAAATGAGATTTTTTAATATAATTTTACAGTACTAATGCTATAACATGATTGGCTAACAACTGCCTGTAGACCTAGAATCCTACATTTCAGTCTGCTACTGTTGAAAATCAATAATATTTACAGTAATCCACTCAATATCTCTGTTTTATTACTAACAATATTATACTTGTCATATAAACCATTTCAAATCTGTTTTCACACAGACAAAATATCTTCATTTACTAAGTTCACAATAATATATTACAGATAGATTTTTGAACTGTTTTTCTACCACCATAGCCAGTAATTCAGAGGAGACACTACAGGGTTTAAATTAATCAGTAATACATCATAGTTTGTAAGACAAAATAACTCCTTTAACAAAACAATATTTTCTATGATTAGCTAAAATCAGCTTGATCTGCGAGTGTGATAAATTATTAATCACTGTGACACATTCTTCTATCCCAGTAAAATTATTTTTTTAAATAAATTTCAAAAACTAAATTTTCAGGCCCTTAGTCCTGCCATCTTTAAGAATGTAAGATTTGTTAGTCATATATTAACAATATGGCAGACAATGTAAGCTGTTAGTTTTTAGGGTATTAAAGATTGGTGAGTAATGGCAAGACATAGAATTATTGGGTCATTCCACTGATCAATAACACTTAATACAACCTACTGGCTTATTAACAGTCAGTTCTTCTCTTTCATTAATCTATTTGCTAGTTATCAGGATCATCAACTGGTAACTTTGCTTGAATGTAAATCTCCATATTTATTTCCACCTACTTTCAGATCCCTCAAGATTTACATCTTCAAGTCATAACTAGCCCCGTCACCAGGAATGAATTGGTGCTGGAGATTAGATTTTGGATTTTTGGAAGAATTAAAGGCCCAGAGAACACATTTCTGACAATTTTGAGGCGCTACAAACCTAAATCTTTATGATTTTGTACAAAGACACTGTAAATGAATTAATCTCTGTTGAACTGAAGAAGGTTTTGCTGGGGCTTAATTCTTACTTACTGGGGCCCTGCAACGGGGCTAGTCATAACTGAAAACAAATATGGCCATTTTTATTACCAAATCATTTGATTCTTGACTCTTTGATTCAGAATCCCTTCCATCAGAGGATTGAGATTAATCACAAGTTATACTTGACTCCTGAGTTTGGTGCATAGAAGCATAGAGTATACCTGTATACAATATTTTCATCAAGATCTATTCAATAACATCAGTGTTAAACAGAAAACTGATTTCACGCCTTATTAAACATTGGATAGTTTTATATTTTGACAACAAGTGGTTTGTTATACTTCTCCAATATAAGACTAAATTATTCTATTAATGTGTTACTAAGGCAACCAGAAAAGTAAATTTGTTTCCTGGAGATTGATGAGTCATCAATTATTGAATACTATAGGCAGGAGTGGATACAAGGAGTAAGTTGGAAACTGTAGCAGATAATCTAGAGTATAATATATAGAAAGTAAACTCCTTCAATACTGACTAACTCATTGGAAACTTCTTGAAAAATCAATTATTTTCTACTACTAGGAAATTCAAGAGTTTGATATCTATCTTACAGCTATAAAGTAAAATTCAGGCAATGGAGCAAAAACATGTATCAATTGATTAAAATATTTCACAGTTTCTCTCTAAACAAACTGTTTCATTTTCTAATTGTGGGACTTTGCTACCGCAAAGTCCCAGTTTGTTATCGAAATGTCCATTCTTTTTTTTTTTTTTTTTTTTTTTTTTTTTTTTTTTTTTTTTTTCCAAAATTTACACCCCTTCCTGAGCTTAAACTGCAGTAGTTGCAGCAACCATTCAACTTCTCTAAACCTTCTGTAGTGGCAACGTG